>NW_028292577.1:7423377-7782071 GCF_029948245.1 Actinia tenebrosa | reverse complement strand
AAGGGTCATTGACGGTTTGTTTGTTGGGGCAGTTGAGGGGTACGTTGGGGAGAGGCAAATGGTCGCAGGTGACGGCAGCGGCTGAAGAAAACACAAAGTTCACAAGGTAAAGGCAAGGGTATCGAGCCAGAACATGCCGGTGACAAAGTCCCCTCCTTCGAGTTCGAGGAATCTTTCGATGTCGACGCCGGCGACTCTGAGTTTGCTTTTGAGGCATCGTTCATAGCATTGCAGTTGGTGAAGGAGAGGGTGGGTATCGCTGCTGAGGCGGGTATGAAGTAACCAGAGTTTTTGTCGTAGAGGAGGTCGTGAAGGTTGTCGAGCAGTTGGGTAAGGACTAGGGTTCTTCCAATGTGTTTGCGTAGGACGTTTGTGGCGGTGGTAGCGATTGCGGTCTGAAAGAATAGAGGTCCTTTAGGTTGTGTCTGGAGGAGCGAGGCCTAGTTTAAGGATGCTGCAGGAATGAAGTTGCTTTTGAAGGAGTTCGTGGATGCCTTTCAAGTCGCCTCGAAAGAGTTTCCACTTTTTTTTCGAATGCGGTGACTAGTCGTTCTTGGCGACGGAAGAAGAGGTAGATGTCGCGGATGTCTTGTTTGTTTTGTTTGTAGCCGTTAGAGATGAAGTCGATGACGCGACGAAGCGCTTCCTAGGGGTGGGCAAGAGCATGTGAAACATTGGAGCATAGGTATGGTAAGGTTTTCTGTAGGTTTCGTCATAGTACTGTTCGTAGCACGAACGGGGCAAGCGAAACATGACGTAGTTGTAATCGTCTCGGTCGGCCACCCCGTCGGGGAATTGTTCGGGCGTGATGTAATCAGGACCCACGCATAAGTTTTGGGTGCAATGAGGACACATGATGCTAAAGTGGGTACGCTTCATTTCCAGGTAGTGCAGGATGCAGGCGCCATGAAGGGGATGATTGCAGCAGGGTGTCATGACGAAGGGTTCTGAAGTATTGCATTCGCAAGGCAAGATACAAATGGTACATACCAGGGTTTCGTCCTGACTGGCCTCGGCTTCAGGCTCATCATCCTGATTTTCTTCTTGTTCCACATTCTCCCGCTTACGTTTAGGAGCAGAAGGACCTGCTTCTTCTTCGGCATTGGATTCATTATCCGAATCATGATTGTTGATGTAGGCATTACGGGCGTTAACCACCACGGGATCATCGGAATCATAGGGATCGTCAATGTTGGATCGATTGAACTGAGGCATCGGTGCAGGGACGCCGGCCTCGGTAGGCAATGGTGGTGGTGGCGTTCCTGGAGGAGTAGGCGCAGTTTGGTCTACTTGATTGTCTTCTGGATGGGGGATGACCATGCGGCGGTTGGATCTCTTGGGAGGCATGATGAAGGACGGCGTTGGCTAAGTAAAGTAACTAAGTACTAGGTATCTAGGTATACGATTTGGTGATGGGGTACGAAAATGAGGTTGAATATATAGGGGTAGGGAGGGGGAGGGTAGGGGGTCCCCCCACCCCCCTAGGTGGGGTCTATATAGAGGACCAGGATCTGGGGTTTCCATAGGTTTCGTATAGTGAATCACCAGTAAGGCCAACGTAGTCTACGAAGATACCAGTGTGGTAAGTACGATGAAGCGTTACGTGTGGGCGTGGCTTATTTTAGGCATGAGCTTATGTTTTGCTTTTTAAACACTGCAGTACTCCTCAGTATGAAAATGACAAAGAGATGCGATCGAAAGCAAAGAATGAATAAGAGAATAAAGAATACCATTTATCAAGCCTTGGATGCAGTGCGACAAGATGATTATAGCAATCAAGACATGTTATCAAGCACGCAATACATCCTAGTTCGAAGAACATTTTTTAATGTAGTGGAGTTGTTAAAGACTAGAGGCATTGAAGAGTTAGATAAATTTGATGTACTATTGCTAAAACAATATGTAACCGAATACGTGAATAAATACGGGTACACCGTTGAATCTTAACTGGGTGTCTTTTGCTTTTTTTATTTCCTGAAGGAAGGCTTTGCGAAGGCATTATCCAAACATTATAAGGAAGGCACCGCCCCCGACCCTCAGTTTTTGCGAGAGGCGAAGGAATACGTCAAGGCGGTACACGGCTTAGCCAATACGCTAGCGGGATGGATTGATGCTATTGAAAAGCATCAGGAGCGGAAGAGGAGGTTGGCGTTCGTGTTAGCGCGCCGAGCCAGGGAACGGGCCCGAGTGAAGCAGGCATTGGTGGATCCAGAACGAGGGCGTACGAAAGTGTATGTCATAGAGGAGTACGGTGTGGGCAATCGTTTAGTGTTTTCTCACCATGGCATCAGGCAGGAGCACCAGGAGCTCGTCTCTGATTAAGAGTTGTGCGCGCTCGGTGTTTGCAGTGAACGTGCCCATGAGAACGCGGGTCATTTCGTATCGGATCGAGACGAGGTCCAGTTTGGAACAGGCCGGTCGCCAACGTAGGCCGTACGTGGGTCACGACGACGACGATGACGGCGACGACGAGGACTTGGACGAGGGAGGAGAAGAAGGAGAGGACGAATGGGGGGTGCGATGGGTGGAACGTTTGTTTGATCAAGTCATGGAACGCATTGCCGGCGAGGAAGGATTGACGGCGCGGGATCAAGTAGGCATGACCCTGTACGGTGGGGACTTGGACTACCCGGTGTCGTTGGCCATACGTCCGTACCACACACCTCAATTTCAAAGGCTGATGTTGACCAACGCCATCGAAATGATTCAACAGTCCAAGAGGGAATGGATGCTGGGTCGATCGTTGGACATTACGGTGACGGTGGTCAAAGACGTGAAGGGACGAGGACGGGTGTGTACGACGACCATCATGACGCCCGAACTGTTGCGAGATCGGTTGGAAAGGGGAGTGCTACGCAAACCGCCGGCGGCGGTGGGATCGAAGGTAGCAGAACACGTGATTCAGATCTTGGCGTGGCGAAGCGTGAGAACGAGGGACGAGGTGAGGCAAGAGTTGGAGGTGCAGCACGAATGGACGTGGGAAGAAATATTGACGCGTTGGTGCGTCGTGCACCCTACCACGAACGTCTTGGTCCTTTGCCAAAAGGGAGGCCCGGGAGCGCATCACGAGGTCATCTGGAAGAGCACGTACAGCAGCGAAACGGAGGGATGGGTGATGTGGCTGGACGAAGGAGACCCCGCGATGCTGGACGTCGTGTCGCCCAACGTGTTGTATGGGGAGGCCGAGTTTCTGCACCATCGGCTGTGCTTGAAGTGCGGCATGACTTATCGGCATCAAAGAACGCATGCCTGCAGTGAAACAAAGGCCTTAACCAAGTATCAACGGGGCAAGAAGAGACCGCACTATAAGACCACGGAAGAAGTGAAGCGGCGTAAGGTCTCGCGGGTCTTTGACGAGGAGCACGAGAATTGCCTGGGTAGGGCCTTGTACCGGGCGCTGAAGGGGATGGGATCGGAAGTGACGGTGGAAGGAGGGCACGAGAAGTCTTTACAAGATTGGTACGGCGAGATGGGCATGGAGGACACCTGGGATCGAGCGTGCGGGTTGGACGACGTGAAGCGGTGGTGTGCGAGCATCAACGAGGGCTACGCGACGGACGAAGAACACGGCTTCGAGTTGTGCGTGTACGACGAGAAGAACCGGTACGTGGTAGCCTCGTTTGGGAGCCGCACGGGAAAGAACAACGGCACGTTGACCCCCATTTACTTGAACTGGATGGACGAGCACTTCACGTGGATCGAGTCCATAACGGGGTGGTTGGGACGGGTGTACTTCTGCACGCAATGCAATAAGGGGTACAGCAATAAGGAGAGGCACAAGTGCGTCCGTTCTTGCTTACGGTGTGGGGAAGAGAGGAACGACCACTACGTCAAGTATTCTAACGAACGCATCACGTGCGACGCCTGTCGCGTCGGGTTTTGGTCCGGCGTGTGTTACCGTTCGCACCTGATGCGACGTCACAAGGGATTGTTGGCCTATACCACCTGTGAACGACGGTACGTGTGTCGGGAGTGCAAGACCACCGTGGATCGGATGCGCTACGACCAAAAGACGAAGGTGTGGTACATGGTCGACGATCACGTCTGTTACGAATACGATTGCTTGGTGTGTCGGGAGAAGAAAGTAAAGCGAGGAGAACACTTGTGCTACGTCAAGGGAGTGAGCAGCGATCCTACGGAAACGCGACCCAAGAAGAAGGAGAACGAAAAGCGTAAGTTCTTTCTGGCGTTTTTTGACTTCGAGACTCGGTGCCTGGAGGAACGCCACGTGGTCAACAAAGTGGTAGTGCTGCTGACGTGCCACGAGTGTGCTTCTCACGTGGAAGAGTACCGGACGCGAGGATGCGCAGGAACGTGCGGCCGACGACGGATGTTCGTGTTTGACGATGCCGCGGCCTTCATGGATTGGTTGTTGGGCCCCAAGCGCGACGTGCATGCCTTGTACACGTTCATGGCCCACAACCTCAAGGGGTACGACTCGTATCCTATCCTGGAGGAGTGCGTCAAGCGAGGCATCAAGCCCAAGTGCGTATACCAAGGGAGTAAGGTCATCACCATGACGCTGGAAGGGATCGCGTTTAAAGATTCGGTGTGCTTTATTCCCATGGCCTTACGCAAGTTCCCAGCCACCTTTGGAACCTCGGGAGGCGACAAGGGTCACTTTCCTCACTTCTTCAACACGTTGGAGAATACGCAGTACGAGGGCCCTTTCCCCGCTCCCGAGTATTACGGCGTGGACGACATGGACGTCCGCGAGAAGGAGACGTTCATGGCGTGGTGGCACGAGCAGGAGGGCAAGACGTTCGTGATGAAAGAGGAAATCGAGAAGTATTGCATCCAAGACGTCATGGTGATGGCCCGAGGATGTCTCAAGTTTCGGGAGCTTTACGTCGACAAGTTCGACGTGGACCCCTTTGCGGAGTGCGTCACCATTGCCTCGACCTGCCTGACGGTCTTCAAGAGAAACTTTTTGGAATCGGAAGTGATGGGCGTCGTGCCGCCATTGGGGTATCGCCAGCGGGACATCCAATCGGTCCAAGCCCTGGAGTGGTTGCACTCGTTGGGGCTGCCCGAACTGCGTTGGGCCGGAAGTACGCAGGGCGAGGTGACCTTGCAAGGCAGCAAAGTGGACGGGTACGATCGGCGAACCAACACCGTCTACCAATTCCACGGGTGTTTCTACCACGGGTGCGAGGTGTGCTTCAAGCGAGGTCAGGTTCATGCTCATCTGGGCGTGACCATGGGCGATCTGTTCGACAAGACGCGGGAGAGAACGTTGGAACTGCGTGCTGCGGGACATCACGTGGTGGAAATGTGGAGCCACGTGTGGGATGCGGAACGCGAGTATCACGTGTTCCCCGAGTGGATTAAGAACCTGGACCCCATACAGCCTCGCGAAGCGTTGATGGGAGGACGCACCAACGCCGTGGGACTCTACGCCTACTGCGAGGGGGAGGTCCAAGTCGACGAGTCGGACGACGAGGCCATGGCCTTGATGTTGTGCTCGGACCCCGTGCATCGCATACGGTACGTGGACGTGGTGTCGCTGTACCCTACGGTGATGTGGGAGGAAGAGTACCCCATAGGCCACCCCACGGTGTACTTGGGCGAAGACTTGGACTTAGACCCCGAGGAGATTGCGGATTGTATTCTGGACGAAGAGTGGTTTGGCTTGGTCAAGTGCGACGTCGACCCTCCCCGCGGACTGTTGTTCCCCGTGCTTCCGCGCATGGTCGACCGCAAGCTGATGTTCACGCTGTGCGCGGCTTGCTGCGACGAAAAGGACGTGGACGAGGACGGAGAGTGCACGCACACTCTAGAAGAGCGGCGCTTGCGTCACGGCGTGTGGACGACCCCCGAGTTGAAGGAAGCGCTGAATCAGGGGTACGACGTGGCGCAGGTGCACGAAGTGTGGCACTACCCCGAACGCAGCAACGACTTGTTTCGATCGTACATTCGTGAAAATCTGAAAATGAAGATGGAAGCCTCGGGGTGGCCGTCCGATTGCGACACGGAAGACAAGAAGCGGGAATTCGTGCGGTCCGTGAAGGTCAGTCAGGGCATCGATCTTCAGTACGAAGACGTCGTCAAGAATCCGGGGCTGCGTTCGGTGGCCAAGTTGAACCTCAATTCGTTGTGGGGCAAGTTCGGACAGAATCCGTTTCGCGGCAAGGTCGAGTACGTCACGGAACCTTGCCGCTTCTTCGAACTGCTGCACGACGATACGGTCAACGTGAAGACGGTGCTGCTGCTGACGGGCGACATGGTACAAGTCAACTACGACGTGCACCGCGAGTCCACGGCGTGCAACCCCAACGGCAACGTCGTCATCCCTGCGTTCGTGACGGCCTGGGCCCGCTTGCGGTTGTACGACAAGCTGAGTGCTCTGGGGGACCGCGTGCTGTACCATGACACGGATTCCATCATCTACAAGACGGTGCGGGAAGGCGACGAGGAACTGGACACGGGGGATCAGCTGGGTCAGTGGTCGGACGAATGCGGCGATTCGGACGCCAACTGGATCGTGGAATACGTGTCCTTGGGCCCCAAGACGTACGCGTACCGCACCAAGAAGGGCGAGTGCGTCGTGAAGTGCAAGGGCATCAGCTTGACCCCCTGCGCCAAAGAACTGGTCCACCTCAAGAGCATGAAACGTCTGCTCGTCCAAGAGAACGAAAAGGTAACGGTGAGTTACCCGCGCAAGATCGTGAGGGACAGCACGCACAAGGTACTGCGAACGGTACCCATGGACAAGGACGTGCGCTTGGTCTATACCAAGCGACGACGTATCGACCAAGGCCTGACCACGTTGCCTTATGGTTATTAAAGGTCCATAAAAGAAGGGGGACATAAAGGGAGGCGCGTTCATCGTCATGACTCAAATCGCCGCAGGACGAATCGGGCGTTGGTTGGCCAAGAAAGCCGCCGCCATCGTGTCGGGAAGCAACGGAGAAGACCAGCCTGATGGCGACATCAGCAACAACCGCATCGGGTGTGGACGTCAAGCGCGCGTCCGATGCTGCCTCTCGTCGTGCTGCGGGGGATCCATCGTCATCCACGCGCAAAGGTCGATCCGCCGCTGGAAAGACGAGAGGGAGGAAAGGAAAGAAGAGCAGCATCGGAGCCGCCGCCGCCGCCACGGTGGCCAGCAAGAAACAAGCGTCCAAGTGGTACAGTCGGTATTTCGAAGTGGGGGCGGAACACCCCCAAGCCCTAGCGGGAACCTCCGCGTTCTTGTCCGACCCCGGCGACGTCTCCAAGGGACCTCGAGCGAAAGCCATCAAGGAGAAATGGCTGGAAGCGCAGACGACACACCAAATTCATCGCCCAGCACGGCGTAATTATCCTCGTCGTCCCTTTGTCGTGTTTTCCATGGACGAGCAGTGGCAGATGGACTTGTCGGACATGACGTGGGACAAGCCGGCCAACGATGGGATGGGGTGGATCTTGTTCGTGGTCGACGTGCTGTCGCGGTACTGCTGGGTACGGCCGCTGAAACGGAAGACGGGGGAAGAAACGGCGCGGGGCATTCGCGAGATCTTTGAGGAAGTGGCCCAAGACCCGGACAAGAAACATACGTTGCCGCGTACCGTGTACGTAGACAAGGGGAGCGAGTTCTACAACAAGGACGTCAAAGACTTGTTTGCCAGTTGTCCCCTTCCACCCAAGCTCATGTCGGGGGAGTCCACCACCAAGGCCGCCATCGTAGAACGGTTGCAGCGAACGTTGAAGGGGCGGCTGTGGAAGTACTTCTACGAAAACGGGACTCGACGGTGGGTGGACGTGATTGGTCCGTTGACGGAGTCGTACAACCATCAGCGACACGGCACGTTGAAGCAATCGCCGGCCTCGGTCCATCGCGGGAACGAAGGGGAGGTGTGGAAAAAATTGTACGGGGAGTACGGTCCCGAAGGAGGAGCGCGACAAAAGCTCAAGGGGCCTTACAAGTTTAACCTGGGCGACGTGGTCCGGATCAGCCGTCAAACCACGATCTTCGACAAGGGCTACTTGCCTCAGTGGTCGGAAGAATGGTTCAAGATCCGAGCCCGCGATCCCGGCCCTCCCGCGTACTACCGCTTGATGGACTACGACGGCGAGGACATATTAAAGGGCACGTTTTACGAAGAGGAGCTGCTCAAGGTCGAAGACGAAGAAATAAAGCACATGCGTTATCGCATCGAGAAGATACTTCAACGCAGGGCGGACCCCGCTACAGGTCGTCCCCAAGTGCTGGTCAAATATCAAGGGTGGCCTGAAAAGTACGCCAATTGGATCGACGAACGCCAAGTCGAAGACTTGGGACCCAAGAAGAAACCATGAGGTTGGAACGCAAACCGTTTATCTACTGGTTCAACAGCAAGCCCGATCCCGAGTACCCCCAGACCAACGACAACACCGCCTCAGAATTCGTGGTCCAACTGCCCATAGGATGGCACTTGCCGGGCGTGTGGTCGGTGGAAATCCAAGCCATCATGACGCCGGAAACCACGAAGACCAAAGGCGACTTGCTGCTGTACACGAATCTCATTCGCTACGAGATCGTGGGCCACGATTATTTTCCGCTGATCGAGCGCATTACCACGTCTTCCGCTCAAGCCATCCGCTACCAAGAATCCAAGCATCCCTTCCGCCGACGCGTCAACCGCAGTTACCTGGAGAGCGTAGGGTTTAAATTGGCCGACACCAAGGGTCGCCCACCAGTCTGGCTGAAAGACAGACCTACTAAGGACACCACCCTCTGCCTTCTCTTCACGCCTCAAGTGGACGAGTACGATTCTTCCTCCATGAGCTTGACGCTTCTGTCCAACCAATCCAAACCTCGCTTTCCTTCCAACCGACCAGGAAATTTTACAGGCGAACTACCCGCCTCTCAAAGGATGAGTGATCAATGGAGAGTAGGACTGACCAAGGTGACGCTGCCGCCCGTGGCCAGCACCTCCAAGTCCACGCAATGGACCTTTAGACTGGACGCCGGAGGGTACCTGAAAAGCAAGCTGCCTTCTGGGGCGCAGCACGCGTTTACCCTAAGCGACGTCAACAGCGTGCAAGACCTGTGTGCTCAATTTAAGAAAGGCGTGGATGCCGTGTTCGATAGCTGGTTTCCGCAAACGCAATGGAAGCCAGCCAATGGAGGCGTCGGAGGCGCATTTGATGGGGGTGGCATCGGAGGACTGCCAAGCGCGGCTCACGTCGCCACGTGGGTGGACGACTCCTCAGGGTCAGATGTGCTCATCAATATGAACCTCACAGGAAGGAAGAGCTTGGACGACCTCTACGATCTATTCCATGCTAATGAAATCAAAATGGAAGCCGACCAGACCCAAACCAAGTGGGACTTTACGTCACGTCATGACGTGTTGGTGGGAATCAACGCTCCGACGAGAAACCTGATGATGGAACGGTTGGGCTTTAGCCCTGATGATGTCGACGCCCCCATACAAGGAACAATTCAACAAGACGGCACGACTCAGTGGCATGCCTTTAACCCTCCTTTTTCCAAGGACTCCGTGAAGGATCATTCTCCCGTATACCTCATCCAGACCAGCCTTGAAGTTAGTACGTTCAACCGCTTTTACTTGAAGATGGGATTTTACGAACGCTTGGGGTCCATTGATATTGGACCCCCACCACCGTCCTCAGGACCCACGACTACTACCATTACCCCCAGCGAGTTGTACCTGACCATGCCCAAAGGGTTCTACGACTTGATGAATTTTAACAATGGATCGAGTGCTGGACTGGAGTACGAAAGCGTGGACGCCGCCGTCATGGGTCCAGGCGAATTCGTGAGAATCACGTGCAAGGAAGGATGGAGGCCTTCAGGACACGTCGAGTCCGATCAGAAGACCAATACGGAGCCGCAATCCAATCGCGTGGCTCGTATCCCGGGGTATCAGTATACCCAGCTTCGAGGCAACAAGGACGTCCTCAATTCTCAGAGTGGTCCCTACGCCATCGACGTGATCACCAACACCAAGGCCGTTCCCAAGAATGCGTACGTGACCTGCAGTCTGGTCCACAATCAACACGTCGGCGATCAGATCATCCCTCTCATGGACGTGGTTCTCCTCTCGTCCGTGTCCATGGGTGCTGCAGCCGAACCCAAGGAATACGTGTTCGAGCCCCAACACGTTAAATACTACCCCCTCTCCAAGAATAGTTACCAGACCGTGGCCTTTGCCGTGCAAGACGAAGCAGGACAAGAGCTTCCCTTCCTCAATTCAGGAGTGACCACCGTATCGTTGGATTTCAAAAAGGACCATGAACATTCCCATTTACGTTCCCCAAGAAGGAGGCGGCAACATTCCCGTCTATACCCCTCGACAAGCCGGAGGAGGACTAAGCATCGGACGGTTGGGGCGTGGGGCCATGCAATACGTTCTACCCAAGATTAATGCCGTAAAAGACGCTGCCGTGGACCGAGGAGGCAAAGCGTTGGCTAACGTGGCCTCAGAGGTACTGGAAGGTAAAGATTTGAAAGAAGCCCTCAAAGACGAAGCGACCGAAGCTCGAGTTGACTTGAAACGAAAGATAGACGCCGAAGCCAGCAAAGTGGGAAGCGTCAAGAAAAGCATCAAGAGTTCTGGATCCAAGTATGCCAAATCTACCCTAAACGCATTGTTCGACTAGAGAAGATGAATCAACCCCGACTGATTACTGAGAATGGCGTATTCAAGCGCATCAGCGAAGAGCGGTATACCAAGTACATTACGTACCGTATGGCCCACGGACCCCAACAAGGCATACGGACTAAAGAAAGAGACATTGTTAAAGCTTACGACATATTTGTCAAGTTGTACGATGGACGCATCGCTATGGATGTAGATTAAAGAGAAAGAAGTAACAGACGACAGTGTGTTCGTTTCATTGATCTTTTCTTTATTTCACAACTAGGGGAGTATGACTTGGGGGAAGGGTTTGTTGGAATCTTTCAAGTCTTCAGGGAAGGGGTCCAACGACAGTCGGTACTCGTCGGGCGTGGATTGATCAAAGTCCATGATGAGCGGACGGAACGGTCGCTTGCTGGCTTCCTCCAAAGCACGGTTCAACCACCTGGCTTGACCCGGAAACGCTTGACGCGCCAAGGCTTGCAGCTGAGACTTGTCTCGAGGATTGCGAAACAGCACGATGCGGTGGGCGTTGAGGGAGGCGGTTCGCATGTGGGCGGGAAACACGTTTTGCATGAGCACGACCAGACTCACGTCCATGTGGTGGGTTCCCTTGGTAAACCATTTCGAGATCTGACGATGATCCGATTCCATTTCTCCCATCAGGTCGTCCGCGATCAGCAGTCCCGGGGTTCGCTTGAATAGGGCATAGGGGTCGTCGGGCAATCCTTTGACCCACTTAACCTCGTCTCCAAATTCTTTTTTCATGTTGTCGTACTCGTCTTGCCATATGCTGTACAAGTACACCACGTACTTGATGGGGGGATCGAACTTCCACGTCCGATGACGAATCATCTTGCGGATGAACCGCGTCTTGCCACTCTTGGAAGGTCCGGCCACGACGATGTTGCACGGATGCTGCCACCGTGAGTTAAACGGTTTGATTGCTTCTACGTTCATGCTAGTTTCTTTCTCTTGGCGTCGCGAAGAAAGCGAATGTACTGATCCACTACCTCGTGAGGGGTCTTGTTATACCCTTCCTCGGCTACGATGCCTCCCCGTTGACTGTGTTTCTTGCGACGAGGTTTGGATTTGGACACTCGCGATTTTCGCTTGCGCCGCAGTACGCCGCCCTCGATCGTCGCGTCATCGCCGCCGCCATCATTATCGTCGTCGTTATCGCTGCCGGGACCGGGGAAGGTTTGGCTGGTGTGCTCGCGTTCCACTACGGGCCGCTTGCCTCGACGAACCGTGGTCACGGTGGTGGTATTGGCGATGGTTTGATGATCCCCTTTGCCTAATTTTTTGCGCAAGGCTTTGGACACGGTATCTTGATCCGCGTTCTTGAAGCGTTCCCCATGATCGTCATTAGCGTCGTCGTCATCGTCATCGTCGTCATCGCCACCATCGTCATCACCATCGTCCCCTCCAGGATCGTCCCACCCTCGGTCATCGTCCCCACCATCCCTCCTCCTGTCTTGTTCGGCTTCCTTGCGCAGCTGCAGTCGTCGCGCTAGGGCTTTTTCCAGGGCATAGCGAATCCGCATTTGAGACGTTTCGTCAAACTTGCTTTGATCGGTAGCTTCCAATTCCTTGACGTACTCTTCCACTTCGGCCAAGTTCATCCTCTTCTCGCTTCGGTTGCCTCGCCATCGACCGTCCACCCGCGTCATCACGTTCTTGATGGTAGGCGTCAAGGTGTCCTTCACCTGGGGGTACTTCTCCGCCAACGATTTCAAGGCCTCGGCGTACTCGCGCAATTCCTCCTTGTTCATCTGATCCAACGTAGCGTCCGGCAACGACGTCAATGTCCTCCCACTGCTTGGCGTCCATGCCGCCAAATTCGCCACTTCCGAAGGGGGTGATGCTGCAGGCGATGCTGAGGGTGAAAAGGTTGGCGATACACCGGGTGATCTCTCGGGAGATGGACCTGGTGACGGTTCGGGTGATGGTGGGTCCATGGCCCGGACCAAGTCGCTTCCCGTCGACAAGGGCGTGTCGCTGGACAACACGCTGGCCATGTCGTCTGGCAAGTTGAACGGCGAGCCTAACAACTGCAGCATGTCCTCATCGTAATCTTGCGTGGGCGAAGGAGGCAACGGCGACAGGGGCGGTAGGACGGGCGTATTCATCAAGAAGCGATTGGCAGCCCGTTCGGCCGTGGATGTCGTACGGGGCGTTCGAGGAGCAACGCCCGGAGCTTGGAAGAAAGGCTCGCGCTCGGTATGCTGTCCTACACCGTAACGTAGGTATAAATCTTGAGCCCCCACACGTTCATAGGACATAACGTCGACGCACCGAATGTTTCACAGCATGGATGGAAAGTCCTATATACGCTCCTTGGCACAATGCCACCCCACGCAAGTGGTTCCTCTGCTACGTAGCGGTAGCGACGACCAATGGAAGTACATCAAAGACATGTGCAAAAAACTGGCCAATGGGGATCTCCCCATGAAGGGAGGAAGCAAGAAAATGCCCAAGGCCGCTCGACGTTGGTTCGGGTCGGTGGTCAACGATCGGCATCCTTCCATTCAGAGCCTACGACGCTCTAGCCTTCAGCGAGGAGGATCCAAAGCCGAATTGGTCGGCACGGCCATCAAAGCCCTGGCCAAGATCGCGGCTCCCAGCCTCAAGAAAGCCGGCGTGAGTCTGGCCAAGCATGCGGCGGCAGGAGCTCTGGCCGAAGGCATCAACGTGGCCACGACCAAAATCAAAAAGGTAGGAGCCCCCAAAGAAGATAAAAAGGAGGACCCCTCGACCACCGCCGAATCGCTTCAAGACTTCGATTACGACGACGGCGACGACGAATTGAAGAACTTGCTCACTGAAACATAAGAAAAGGCATCATGGTTAACACCAAGAAAGGACGACGTCAACGCGGAGGCAAGAAACGTGCAAAGCATACTCAGTTGGGCGGGGCCAAACGAAAGCGTTCTTCGTCCACCGCTCCCAAGATCAAGGCAGCTCTGCGTGGAACCTTGGCTCCTGGCATTCCCGACTACGGACCCGTGACCAACCCCTTTCACATTCGATTTTCACAACCACGTCCCGCCGTGCCCTCCAACAAGGTTCAGACTCTTCGCCGCATGGCCCCCGCCAGTCTCCGACATCTTCCGTCCAACAACGACTCCTTGGACGTCGTCATAAAAGGCCGTCCCGTTACGCTTTATCCTAAAGGTCGTCAAGTCGTCACCACTACGAAATGAACAGCAGCACAGGCACCAACTCTTACGTGGTTCCCGTCATTCTCTGGAATCGCCTGCAAGAAGAACTCAAACACCTTAAAGAAAATGTAGCTGCTTCCGCCGCCAAGTCCCAAACTGGAGGAGCCATCGCCGGAGTGGATCGAGATGGGAACGTCCGCATGAACGAATTCTTGCACACCATGGCCGTTCAACAGTCGTTGCAGCAATCCCCCAAGGTGGAATTCGTCAAGTACGCGGATAAGATGGTCAAGCAAGTCATGTCTGACCCCAGTCTCACGCCCGACGAGCGTGTTCGCTTCATGACCAACTATGCGGCCAGCTTTCAAGACCAAAAAGCCATGGCTCAAAAAGGACTTACTCCTGCAGCGGCTCCTGCCCCAGGTCCTGCTCCTGCGCCTGCACCTGGTCCTGCCCCTGGTCCTGCTCCTGCTCTTGTTCCTGGTCCTGGACCCGTCGTCGGCACCACCCCTGCTTGGTCTCTTCCTGCAGGACCCTCGGGAGTCAAGCTTGGGTCTGGAAGCGTTACTCCTAAAGGTACGGGTACGGGTACGGGTTCAGGTCCAGGCCGTGGTCGTGGTCGTGGTCGTGGTCGTGGTTATACAGGCAAAGGCAAGACCCCGCTCAAACGTCAAATCCACTTTGGGAACGTGCCCGGCACGTCTACGCCGCTGAACAACCTCAGACCTCAACAAGTCAAGCAGTTGAAAAAGGTAGACAACCTCATCCATGCCATCGATCAGAAGTCCAGGCAAATTGCTCAGGACAATAGCTTGACCCCTGAGCAAAAACGCGAAAAGCAAGGCGTACTCACGCGTGGACGTACCAAGTACAAGGTGATGCGAAACGACATCCTCAACAGTTAGACCATATAAAAAGGACCGTCGACCTACCCGACCTACCCTGATTCGTCACTCGACCTCGTCATGAAACGACAACACGGAGGACGTGCTGCTCCTGCCGCCAAAGCCGCGCGCGAAGATGCCCCTCCCTTGAAAGTACACAAAGGGACCGTGGTCGATTTGTTTAAACGACTGCCCATCGACGTCACGTGCGAAAAATCCAAATGGGAAGTCTACTCGCAAGCCACGGCGGCCGTGGACCCTTTGGAAATCACCGTGGACCGAACCCGTACCTGGATCGACATGACCAAGATCCTGCTGGAATTCGACGTGGAATTTCTCGACGCACCCAATGGTGCACTCCTGACCAATACCTCGTCGGCCGTTCCCATCAACAACGTGGCTCACTCTCTCATCAAACAAATTCAACTGACTATTAACAAAGGAGCCGTAACCGTCAATGCCGACCACTACCATCTGGAAGCTTACTTCGACCGACTGCTGAACTACTCTGAAGAAGAAAAGAAATCCCTGCTGTCCCTGGAAGGATGGGCCACGGACACTCCCGACAAGTTTGATCAGCTCAATCCCAACGACTTGGCCATCGCGAATCCAAACATGGCAGGCGCAGCGCTCACAGCTGCAGAAGTAGGAGACGCCATTCGTACCGCTGCCACTCGCGTCACGCCTAACCAAGGAGCCAAGGAACGCGTTGGATTGTGCTGTCAAAACCGAGCCGTCAAGTTCATCCTCAGACCCGTCATCCCCCTCTTCTCCAGTCAACGCTACTTGACTCCTGGCTGTGAATTGAAATTCAGAATCCAATGGAACCCTCGAGAATTGGTCATGATGAATGGTCCCACCGTGGGGGCTACAGCCATTACCCACGCTAACGCCACCTACAGAATAGTCAACTACTCTCCCAAGTTGCACATCCGTCACGTGGACGTCAACAGCGAATTGCACATCAAGATGGAAGCTGCCATGTTGGAAAACCAAGACATTGCCCTCTACCCTTACTTCACCAACAGAACCGTTACCCACACCGTTCCCGATGGTCGACGACGGGCTCAGATGCACAACGTGTTTCAGGGGTACCGACCCAACTACATGATCATTGGATTTCAGCGAGGAGACGCCTTCGATGGGAACATAGCTCATTCTCCTTTCAACTTTCAAGACATGCATCAATCGTCCCTTCGCGTGACCGTCGACGGTGAAGAAATTCCCCATCAGCGATTGGACCTGACCTCGCATCATAAAGAAGAAGGTTTCAATACCCTTCTTCAGTTCTCAGGACGTGGCATCGACTCTGCACCCACCGGCATCGATCGAAAAGGGTATAAGGACGGCAATTATCTCATCCTCTACAACTTCAACCCCGACGGCGAACAAAACTTTGGCTACAGCTACGCTCGAAACGTAGGCAACGTCAACATCGACGTCGACTTCTCAGCCAACACAGCCGACAACACCACCATGGTCGTCAGCGGATACTTTGAACAAGAAACGTGGTTGGATGGTAACAAGAACGCTTCCCAGAGATACAGCTATTAGATCATGAACAGCAAGAGTCAACTCCTCACCTCCCAAATCAACACGGTCGCATCGTACCCTCCCAATTATCACGAGCACCCCACGTACTCCTACGTCGGCACTCAAGGCGCCGACCAAGCTCTAGCCCTGCTCAAGAAGTACCGCGATGGGCAAGACCCGCCCCGCCCTTGGGGCATGGTGTTCAATACCGACCCCATCGACAAGCCCGGCCAACATTGGATCGCCTTGTACGCTCCCGACGTCGATACCAAACGCATCGAAATCATGGACTCGTACGGATCCGCGAACCTCGAGATCTATGGGGATCCACTCCTCCAAGAGCTCATCGGCATGACGGACGTCGTCAAGATGCCTCAGCTGCAAGCCTACAACACGTACGTCTGCGGGCATTACTGCCAGGCCTATCTCCACATCCGAACCCGTGGCGGGTCGTTTTCCAAGTTCATCAAACCCTTCACCGCCCGCAACAAGAGAGACAACGACAAGAAAGTCTGTCAGTTCGTGTGTCAAGTCATGATTCCCAAGTCCCTCCGCCCCAAGTTCAACGACAAGATAGGACCCTTGGGTCAACCCTGTCAAGGCAATTGTTGCCACAAAGATTTAAACTTAGAAGCAATAAAGACAACGTTTGAGTAACACAAAAGTCTGGTCTCTTTATTTTTTTCCCTTCTTTTTTTACATGAAACAAAATCTTACTACGCTCTCTTCTTCACAATCAAATCAAACGTCTAGACTGATGTCTGCTGTGGGTTGGTAATGGAGTCTAGGAGCATCCTCAGGTTGTCTTCCTCGAGAGGAGAAATGCTTTCCACGCCTGGAGGGCCTGTAGGGACTTCCACTTGTACGATCTCTCCTTCCTTCATCAACGTCGGTACCTTTCTCTTAGCTTCCTCCTTGGTTCCTGTCTTGACCTTTCTCTTTCTCTTCGCGGGCTTCACGGGTTGCAATGGCTTGATCACTTCGGTCACGATTTCGATAGGTCCTTCGCCTTCAGTTGTTGCAGTTTCTTCGATTACGCTTTCCTCCTCCTCCTTAGGTCCCTTGACGTACTTGTCCCCGCCCAAGGCTTCCAGAGATTCGCTCAACAGCTGATGAAGTTCCACTCGTGCCTTTCGTTGTTCTTTCTGAGTTTCGGCACAAATGACATCGTACTCCATGCTTTGCAGCAAGCCGTACACCACGCGGTCATACGCTCCCAAGTGCACGCCCTCTTGAGCCAACATCATCCTCAACGATCCTATGTGCCCCATTACCGCCTTATACATCTTTTCTTCGTCTTCGTTCCTCCTCCTTCTTCGACGCCTCCTTCGCATTAACACAGATCTTCTTCCCACGACGGTGTTCGAGCAATGAGTGCAAGGTACACGGCGTGTGCGAATTTTGAGACTTTTATGCCCCTCCTCCTCCTTCGACTCCACTCCTCCCACATCATCAACGTCACGGTCATCACTGTCAAAATCATCGTCGTCTTAGCTTCACTCTTTCAAATCGTTTCATCGCACGCATGGCCCGTTGCATGTCCTTGCTCGCTCCACTTCCTGACTGTATGCTTGACGCGACTTGTTTCTTAATAAACGGTACGGCGGCTTTCAATTGGTTGTGAAGAAAAGCACGTGCTTTCTTGGACTTTACTTTTGAATCGATCAACTTGCCAGCTATTCCTTGCGCCTTATTGGCTATAATGCTACTAATGCTACTCCCAGCACGGTTCCTCAGGCTCTTGAAGACGTTGCCTCCCGCCTGATGCTTTCTACGTCGTCTGCGTCTCCCCATGCTGCTTCCACAAATTGGTACTCGTGCCCCCTTTCTGTCCCCTTTATATCCTTTCCGTCCGTTTCGTCTCTTCCTCGGGGATCGTAGACCACTTCGTTCATTCTCCTTCTCCTTCTCTGTTCCTTCTTCTTTTGATTCTTGTGATTCTTCCTGCGCACGGCAGCATCCTCCTCGTTCTCCTCCTCCTCCTCCTCCTCTTCATCGCCTGTCTTGTTACCACAACAGCGCGTCAACGCCATGATGAAGCTCAAGGTCTCCTTTCTAGCCTTGGCAATGGCGGCCATCATTTCTTTGTATTCGTAATGAAGCTCGCCCATGCTCGACCTCCCAGACTCTTCTCCTCCTTCTTCTCCTCCTCCTTCTCCTTCCCAGTCATCGCTTCGTCTGTTGGTCCTAAAAAACTTCAATTTCATCATGACTCCTCCCAACAAAGTCTTCTCGAGGTTAAGCAAATCGTTATACTTAGAATCCAACAACAGCAACGCGTTACTCTGTTCCCTTCGGGCGGGGTTCTTTATTTTATCCAATCCCAGCACCCAATTTTCATGACTCGAACACACGCGGGAAGACAACGGTCTTAAATAAACGGGCGCTCCCTGCTTCACGTCTAAAGGCATGGCGGCCATCACTTCGTCCGTCACCTCGAACGTTGGCCCAGGATTGTCCGCCCTCATGGTAGGTGCCGTAGGTAGGATTAACGATGCTGGTCTTGGCTTCATTCCGAACGCGGTGGTGGTAGTAGTCATGATAAAAATGAATAAAAGCCCGCTCGCCCTTAGCCTCCCTTTATTCGATTTCGCACCGCATCGTCAACCAATACGAACATGCCACGTAAACAAGGAGGCGGAGGCATCCGATCACGCCAGAAAAAACGAACCTATGGACAAGTAGGAGGAAACATCCGTTCCAGACCACGAAAACAAAACTATGGCCAAGTAGGGGGCAGACGAAGACGAAAGAGACGCTCTCAGCAAGGCGGGCTCTTCCCCTTGTTGGCGCTCGTTCCCGCGGCCATTGCTGCCGCCAAAGCTGCCAGTCTTGGCGCCGTTGGAGCAGGGGTGGGGTTCGGCGTCAAGAAAGGTCTAGAAAGCCTCTAGAAAAACCCTAACACGCTACGAGTGCGCATCAGTCTCCTCATGGAAACCACCGAAAGTTATCACACCCGTCTCATCACCTCCACACTCGATCGCCTCAACTTCCATCAAGTCCAAGAATGCGCCTGCTTTCCGCAAGACCTCCGTCACCGCGTGCCTCAGCTCCTGCTCATTCTCTACCTCCTGGATTGCTTGGACGTCATTCATCCCCGCGCCAAGGTCAAGGAAGAGCACCAATGGTTGTCCGACGATTACAAGTCTCATGACTACGACGTCATGCAACGTTACGCCCACGTTCAAGAATACAAAGGTCATCTCAAACGAATCATCTCCCACGGAAGTACCGAACTCAGCAAGCTCATGACCGTTGGACACTACATGTCCATTCCCGCCTTCGATCTCCTGGTTCATCGTTACGGCATGGACGTGGCGCTACAAATGTGCTTGGAAAAAAAAAAAAACCACTAACCCACCCAACTACCATGCCAGCAACACGACCCCGTACCCGCGCTCTTGCCTTCCTCGAGAAGCGCGTTCGCTCCTGGTGCCTGCCGACCCTCCACGACAACGACGCCTCTCCTCACGACGAACAAGAGCGTCTCAAGCTCCTGGAGTTCTACGTCGACTGCTTGGATCTCGTGCACGCCCAACACCCCTGCCCCTACCCAGAACACAAATACGTCAAACCCAAGTACCAATGGATCAAAGACCTCTACGAGGCGCGCCGCGTTTCCGATGCCCGCCGTTGGCTGCACTTCAGCAAGTACCGCACCTTGGCTCATAACGTGGTCAATACAGACTTCGACCTCAGTCGTCTCGATCCTTCCACCACTGAAGCTTACAGGAAAGACGTTCCCCTCCTAGAACTTATCGGCGAGCTTAACCACGAATCCCGCCTCGATTCGCATCGCAACTAAAGCATGGCTCTAACTCGTACAACTCAGCACGTGGACGACCGCATCAGACAAACTCACTTCGACTACCTCTACGACGTGCCCGACCGCTGGTGGGACATCAAGCAAGCTCGCCTCACTCCGCGCATGCGCCTCATCCTCCTCACCTTCCTCTTGGATTGCATGGACACCATCAAGGACCTACCCGAAGATACCCATGCCGCCCCCTGGGTGAACTGGTCCAGCCGGAAGAACCAACGCTTGCACATGCGCAGCTTCTACCGTCATTGGCGCCTTCATCCTCAACATCATTCCGCGCCCCTTCAAGGTCAAGAAAGCAATCAACTCTATGCCATCAGCAGCCTCGTCAGCACGATCCTTCGCTCTGACGTCCACCCACGTGACCTGGCAGACGACTCCTGCAACCTCCCCACCTATTGCATGGCCTCGTGTTGGGAACGTCTCGTGTACGAAGCCCTACGTCTAACCCCCACCGAAATAATACATCGCCTGCATCACGACCTACGCCACAACTTCGCCACTTCATCATGAGTCAACATCGTCAAGCCAACCTGCTCTTCACCTTCCCAAAGAAAGGGGTCCCACGTCCTCCCGCCACCCAACAGGCGGTCCTGCCTCTTCGCCTTCACGGAAGACCTGGTGCCTATTACTTTACGGACTCAAGTCATGCTCCACCCTCGTCAAAGACTCACATCTCGCTTCCACTTCAACATGAGCGGACGTCGCAATCCTCGGCTGCCTCACTGCCTTTGCCGTAAACCCTGCACCTATTACTTCACCGACCGCGATAGCGAACACTGTACCGTAGAAACCTCTACGTTTCACGCGCGGTACGTTACCTTCATTTGCAACCAACAGCATCCGTGGTGTACCTTTACCTGTACCGTTCCCAAAGACAATTATAACGACACCACGTGGGACGTTCTTCGCAAGGCCCGCAATCACGTGGACTCCGAAATCAACATCCGGCAAAAGCTCTCGCAAAGCCAAGCCCACGCCCAGATCATCACCGCACCACGTGAATGGTCTGATGACGTCGTCCACGGACCGCCCACTTACACCAACGAAGAACAACTCAAAATCCTCAGTCACCTGTTCGGCGTGACTCCTCCCCCTACTAATTCACCCCCACGTGAAAGCCGTTCCATTGGTTCTCCTAAGTCCCTCCCCCACACTGAGGAGCTATATCAAGACCCCTCTTCCGACGAACCTCACATCGATCCAGAGTCAGACCAAGATTACGATGTCTGAAGAACAGTATCAACCACCGCCACCTACTTTGCCGCCCTCTCCACAAACGCTCCCGCCTCAAGACGAATACAGCCAAGTCAACCATCCCTGCTTTTGTGGCTCGCCATGTGCTGTCATCAAGACCAAGAATGCCACCTTCTTCAAGTGTGGCGTCAAGGTGGATTACAAGGCCATCACCGAACGTCTCAAGGGCGCCAAAACCAGGGACGAAAAAGCGCGCGTTTATGCCACTTCCAGGCTGGGATGTAAAATGTACATAAAGAAAGACCTCTACAATGCCGTAGACAACCGTCTCTTTGGGCTCGATCCCAACTTCCTTCCCAAGTGTCGCGAGCACAACCTATTTGCCAAAGTCAACGTCAGCAGTTCCGAGAAAAACAAGAACCGCACCTTCCTCGCGTGCTCGGTCAACTACCCGGATGTGGCTTGCGATTACTTTGCCTGGTGTGACGAAGTCATCCCTTCCCGCGAACAGCTTCAGCAACAACTGGCGCCACAACCTGTAGGACCCCCGCCCAAACGAGGACGCTACGATCAAGAAGACTACCGCTACATCCAATCTCTTCAGCATCAACCCCCTCAGCATCAACACCCCTCTCCCTTCACCCGCACAAGCACAGGTGAAGATCCTAGGAACCTAGTCAACCCTGGCTACCGTGATCCCTGGCAGCAACCTCAAGCCTCAACCTCCTTCGCTACTAACTTTGGCAGTGCTTCTCGTCCTCTTCCACGTCACTCCACGTACAACACTTCAGGACTTTTTTAAAACCAACCATGTAAACACTTAAGATAATTGATGAGTTCATTAAACCTTTTTAAACTTAACACCACGTGTAGTTCTTCTGGTTTCCGGGCGGTCACTCCCCACTTACGTCACCCGTTACGTCACCCGTTACGTCACCCGTTCCCGTCTCCCCTTGGGCGATCCGTCACCCCATTCGTTTCCGTTTCCGGTGATTCGCTATGGTAACAGGAATATATGAATATCTAATTCATGAATAAATTAACCTGACCCTAAGGATGGACATACGTTACTACTCTGGTCGTGTGCGTAATCGTGTAATGATCGTGAAACTAGCCGTGTGCGTGATCGTGAACTGGCCGTGTGCGTATTCGTGAACTGGTAGTGTAGGTGATCTTAAACTGGTCGTGTCCGTGATCGTAGAACTGGTCGTATGCGTGATCTCTAGAACTGGTCATATGCGTGATCGTAGAACTGGTCATATGCGTGATCGTAAAACTGGTCATATGCGTGATCGTAGAACTGGTCATATGCGTGATCGTAGAACTGGTCATATGCGTGGTCTCTAGAACTGGTCATATGCGTGATCGTAGAACTGGTCATATGCGTGATCGTAAAACTGGCCATATGCGTGATCGTAGGACTGGTCATGTGCGTGGTCTCTAGAAGTGGTCATATGCGTGATCTCAAGAACTGGTCATATGCGTGATCGTAGAACTGGTCATATGCGTGGTCTCTAGAACTGGTCATATGCGTGATCGTAGAACTGGTCATATGCGTGATCGTAAAACTGGCCATATGCGTGATCGTAGGACTGGTCATATGCGTGGTCTCTAGAAGTGGTCATATGCGTGATCTCAAGAACTGGTCATATGCGTGGTCTCTAGAAGTGGTCGTATGCGTGATCGTAAAACTGGCCATATGCGTGATCGTAGGACTGGTCATATGCGTGATCGTAGAACTGGTCATATGCGTGGTCTCTAGATGTGGTAATATGCGTGATCGTAGAACTGGTCATATGCGTGATCTCAAGAACTGGTCATATGCGTGGTCTCTAGAAGTGGTCATATGCGTGATCGTAGAACTGGTCATATGCGTGATCTCAAGAACTGGTCATATGCGTGGTCTCTAGAAGTGGTCATATGCGTGATCGTAGAACTGGTCGTGTAAGTGATCGTGAACTGGTTGTGTTAAAATCCTGAAACAGATAGATCTCGTGTAACAACGTTAGTGACTATCTAATTTCCTTCTGTTCTAAGGCTTGCTCGGTTGCTTCTGTCCAATGTACCTGCTAATCGACATCTCCAACCGTCTGAGAGAAAGCGGTTGTTTTCCTTACTGCTGTCCTGGAGCTCTTCTTGGACTGAGAATAAAACTCAGACTGGAGCAAAACATTGAGGTACGTAACTACGAGAGCGAGTTGATATTTTCGGCGCACAACTGCCTTGATTTTCGCGTACACTTTGTCCTCCCTAGACTTAGCGTAATTTGGCTTGCGTTCAGCCAATCAACGTGTATGTAATGACTACACCATCGTTAGCTCCTGTCCCCTTTGCGCCTTGTGTCAACTCTCAAGAGAAATCAAGCACGTTGGACGTTACACTGCCTAGGCTGGTCGACATTGAATGACTTTGAATGTTTGGGTTAGATTGCACTTAGACCTCACTTAGTGACGGACTCCACTTAGATTCATGGGAACCTTTAATGTAACTGTACAGTCAAATGTTCACCGACCGAAAAGAAAAGGTTTATGCACTAGGGATTTTAGCTGCAAGACAGACATTGATAGAAAGAAGAGAGGCGGATGGACGAACCGGAAATCCAGCAACAAAGACAGACAGATATATATAGACGGACGGACGGACGGACGGACGGACAGACAGTTAGACGGACGGATGGACAGACAATCCGACAAACAGTCAATAGGACAGACGAGCAGACAAAACACTACGAGCAGACACACAGACAAACCAACTTTATCTGGTTAGAATGAAGGAAAATTCTAGTCTGTATAAATATTTCGACATCAAGCCATATGTTCCCTTACATAATTGACAGATAGTTTATTAACACTTTACAGATGGTTATGGAACAGTGATACGTAATGGTTATAATAATTAACACTTACTGTTCTTAGGCACCACAACATAAACCAACACCATCTGTGTTAACCAAACTTAGGTCCAACGTAGTAATTGCTAGCCTGCTGTGAATACGTTTTTAGTGTCGGCTCGTTCCTTTCCCTCTGGTCTGGCCACAAAAAGTAATTGGAAAATCAGACGTCATTGAAAATTTTCCAAAGACTTATATACAACAAAACCTCCAAAGACCGCGGAAAGATGAACTAAAGCTATATATCTCAGCCAAAATTCTAGGTAAAAGGAGTTTTAGATACGGAGATACGAGCGATGGGTTATACCCATAATGTAGTTGACATGAGTGGGTCCGCCATCTTGGTGTCCTATTGAGGGGCACAATGATGGCGGCCAAATCACGAAATTTGAAAATCTTGTTTCTTTTGCACCCACTTCAATATTTAAATGAAAATAACTATCGGAATAAAGTTAACAGTCATCTACTAAAATAAAAACGTATTATTTCAATCGAATTTCCCCATTTGTAATGCTTTGAAAATGCGTGACAATGACTGCACTTACATAACTCATACGGCACAATCAATCCACTTTAGTTAGAAGGCCAATCGAAGGTCCTAAGTACGTGTTACGCTCGCCAAAAAGTTCGGACAATGTTCTTGGATTTCGATACGAATGTACCACAGGTAGCCCAAGCTTGGTGTCTGTGATATCATGTTATAAGGAAATGTATGGGGATTCTTCAAAAATGTCAAAAAAATCCACCAGTAAGGAATAAGAGAAGGTTGGATACACGGGATCCCAACAGCGAACCATCACGAGTCTTTGAAACCTCGTACGTCTTCGAATTTTCTTTCCAGCGCCAAATTTTAGTCATAATAAAGGTGGGGGAAAAAATCCTTAAAACGGGCTAAATTCAAAAATAACCACACAGAGCAAAGGAACTGCTATTTCTTAGGCCCCGTCCACACTGTGCCGGATAAATTTGAATCCGCAACTTTCACACCGAAACCGAAAAAAAAGTTTTCCGTCCACACATGAAAACGGATAAAGTGTTTCGCGTCCACACTAGTCCGATCAGAGGCGGCAAAAACGCTTCATTGCACATCTGAGCATGCGCATCGAAGCTGAAATTCAGCCTGCGGTGAATTTTCAGCCTTCCCGCCATGTTCCCATGACAATCATGACCTCATCGTATTCGAAAAATTTCGGGTACGAAATGTCCTCCGTCCACACTAATACGGCTAGACGGCGTCTTCAAATTGTTCCACTCTGGAGACCGTATTCGAAAACATTCGTTTTCGGTCAGAAACCAAGCTTGGGCTAACTGTGAATGTACTGACTTTACCTCCGTTTGCATTACTACGCGGCCACCCCAGACACAAATCGAGTCGTGTAGTTTGCAATAGACTACTGTCAATCATTCATGTTGACGCCATTTATACACGTTTGGATCAGTGAGTTGGCTTTTCTGTCAAACTTTCTCAGTCAGATATCACGAAGGAAAGTTCCGAAAGCGATTGCAAAGAGTTTGAGTACATCCAAGTAGAATGAGGTGTTTGATTGACGGCAGTCTATTGCAAACTACACGACGCGATTTGTGTCTGGGGTGGCCGCGTAGTAATGCAAACGGCGGTAAAACTTTCTCTCGGCCCCCATCCATCCAGGATTATTAGGGAAACAGATAAACAAGCAAAGTAAATAGTTTGTCCAAACGCCAGTACATTTGTATGGGAAATGGAATCTTCTTGGTGTCCGTTACACAATCCAACGCGATTCATACCACATGACAGCTAGCGCCGAAGCGGTCAATTCAGAATGACCGCTTCAGTGATTTCGTGATACATTGAAAGCCACTGAAGAGGACGAAATCGACACGAAACAGAATAATTTCGCACGCAAACAAAACCCGCTTTACTAAACACAAAAAATGCTGTCAAAAATATAATTTTTATCACAATTGGGTAATTTAAAAATTGTCAGTTTAAAGAAAAGAGATATATATTGATGGAAACCAAGAAAAATTAAAATAAAACCGCGGAAAAAATGATAGCTAAAATTTCTCATTGGCCGGAATTCGTCTAAACAAATTATGCTAAAAATGTAACTCCAGACGTTTATACAGTGAAGGATTCAGCGTGGCAGATCGGCGAAATCCAACAGAGTTCTAATTTGGATCTTTTAAAACAATTCAAGTCAGTAAAATACATTCAGGTAAGATTGAAACTGGTCTGTATTTACTTCTTGTCTAACAAACCATGCAAAAGATTTCGAAAAAATATTTTCTTACAAGACCTTACCTTAAGTCTCTTAAGGCCTACCAAAGGTAGCGACATTTTACCCAACGTTAGCCCAAAAATATTCTTTAGATAGTAACATTTTGACCCAAATTCGTTTGGAAGACCATGACAAAGGATCCCAACATTTGTCGCAACATTTTTTTGCAAAGTTTTTCATCGCCTTCAGTGCGTTTACAAGTAAAGCGGGCTTATTTATTTGGATCCGAATGAATATTGAATATTGTCTTGTTTAATAATAATATAAATTGTTTCCTCGAATAACTCTCCCGAGTCGAGCGAAAGGTGATCGAGAAAGGATAAGTCTCTTTTTAGCACAACTTTCTATGAAATAAGAACGAAAGGAAGTAAGGTTAAGATATTTGAAGCGCCATGTGATCAAACGTTGAGTTCAAACATGCGTTTAATATATTAGTGATCTTGTTATTTGATAATGTATTTTATCTAAAACTAACTCTCCAATAACTTTGAACTATTCTAACATAAATATGATAATACCAAACGATTTTTAGGTAATTATAGCTAAAGATTTCTTGAAAGATTTCTTTCACGGAATTTTGTTAGGAAAGGAAACCTAATTTCATACTTTCTTTCGAATTAGCTGCGAGCTGGCACGTGTTTGTTTCATCGTCATAAGTTTATAGCCTGCGTTGCCGGCTGTAGATTTTGAGCAGCCGCCTACTGGCCAAATCATGCAAAAAATGTACTCGAGCAATAACTTACTAGTATAAATTTTTAAATTGTTACCTTGAATTTCAATATTTTTTTCCGAAACACTCACAGCGTCTATTTGTCATGCTATAGTTTATATGTGAATTATTTATTATCTTTGACTTGACATCTAATAGTCGATGTGTCATGTCGGGGTCTGCAAAGATCTCTAAACATGTGTCTACAAAGCTGGATTCCCTACCCAATGACATCATAAAGTCAAAAGAAAAGTTCCTTTATAGTCAATAATAAGGCTTTAGTCTTTTCATATATCGATATTTTTATAGCCTATTGACTTTTTTCATGATTCTTTATTTATTAGAATTATTTTCTAATCATTTTATATGACATTAGCATGGCCCTTCTGAATAAAGATTATGTATTTTTTGTTTTGTTCCATGTTTCATATCAAGTATGGAAGCAAATACCAAATACGACAGACTCCAAGATGATCAGAATCAACCAGTTATGACACAGCCAGGTGTAGCCAACCCACCTCCATATTCTGGACCAGAATACCCTCAGCAAGGCTATCCTGCCCAAGGGTATCCCCCACAGGGTTACCCTTCTCAGCCTGCTGGGGTGTCACACACCACTACTAATGTTGTTGTGGTTAACCAGCAACCAACCTTCATAGTGCAAGGGAAAAGAGATTGGCATAGTGGGATGTGTGCTTGTTTTGATGATATGGGCTCTTGTAAGTATTGTTGGGTTTCAATGGTATTATGGTCATCATGGTTGTCATGCAATACTTCTCTTTGTAGAAGGCTAGGCTATAATCAGCTGATAACCATGTATGGATGGATGGAAGGATGAATAGTTGGGAGGATGAATAGGTAGACAGATGAATGGGTATGATGGATGGGAGGATGGATAGATGGACAGGAGAATGAATAAATGGGAGTGAATAGATGGGTAGATGGATGAATGGATGAACTGATGGATGAGTGGATGGATGAAGGGAGGTAGGGATGGAGGAATGGATGGATGGATGGAGGGATTGATGGGAGGATGGATGGATGAATGGGAGGATGGATGGATGAGCTGTGTTTGATGAATGGATAGATGGAAGTGATGGATGGATGAATGGATGGATAGATGGATGGGAGGATGGATGGATGAGCTATGTTTGATGAATGGATAGATGGAAGTGAGGGATGGGTGGAAGATGGATGAATGAACAGAAGCTAAAAATTAGTACAAAATAAATTAAAAACATGTCCTTTAGGTTGCTGTGCAATATGGTGTCCAATGTGCTTGTTGTACGAAATCACCCAGAAGATGGGTGAAGATTGCTGCTTCTGTCTTTGCTGCCCACTGGAAGCCATGTTTGGACTCAGGGTACAACTCAGAACTGAACAGAACATTCAGGTAACATCAGCTTTCTTTTATTTATAATTAAAATAATTATAAGAGTGGAACCAAATTTGCCTCTCTCCTCTGAATCTTGGATTTCCCCCCTTGAATTTGGCATCAATCTTGGAGTGTGAGTAAAATTCATTGGATGATTGTCCATCTTGATTTGAAGGTTCTGTAAACGACTTCTCCATTTTTTAAATGTAAATTTGGGTTTCATCCTTAAATATCCATGAATCACTAATAACCAAGTGTGGTATAGTAGCATTAGCCTATATTACCCTAGTATCCTAGGGTATTGGATTGGGCTCATTTTCTGAACTTACCATCATGTGAGTGGAGTTAATTGGATGATTCTGTCTTGTTTTGAGGGTTGTGGCTGTGAAAATTCACCTTAAAGATGCATGCAAATGACTTCTCCATGGTTTATGATTTCTATGTGGGTTTCATTGATCAATAATATTTTTAAATATTATCAATAATATTTTTAAATATTATTTTTAAAAAAATATTTTTTTGTTGTTCTTCAGGGATCCCTCTGTAATGACTACTGCTCAATTATTTGGTGTCAGTCATGTGTTTTGTGCCAGATGTCAAGGGAACTCAAGCATCTTGGACGCTAGAACTGCACCAGCCTTCTTTGTTTGGGCATAGTACTGTATCTGTTCCATGTCACTTCCTTTAGGATTATTTCTTTGTTTATAGTAAACCAATAATTCCATTCCAAGATTGATGTTTGAAATGGGTAAAAATTATGCCTAACACAAAAATCTGGCAGTGTCGATAAAAGTTCTACAAAGTTTTATTACTCAAATCAAGGACAGCCAAAATAATTTAGAAACTGACAAACAATAGAAAATGTTGAAATGTCTGACATGTATTGTAATATAGTTGCATATTATTGGTGTTAAGCACATTAATACTTTTATAGCATGATAGTTAAATGTATTTTAAGAATAAGGGAGGAAAGGTTGTTTGTAATGATTTTTAAGAGTATAAAATAAAAGGCGACCACAACATGAAAGTTGATAAAAAAAAGAAAAAACAAAAAATCAATTGACTTTAGTTAACTGTATGGCAGGAATAAACAACAGAATCAAGATGGAATTTGTTCCTAAACTGAGTTGAACTCATTATACCTCATTCACACCTAAACGTGTTTAGTTAAACTATGTTTTCATTAGGAAAAAAATTGAGAAACTAGAAACCTATAATATAATAAAACTTTCTAAAATATTGTCAGAGCAAGACAAAGGATAGTTTACAAGCATTATTTTACCAAGGATCCTGCAGTGTTTGTAGATAGTTTTCCAAACCTGTTTAGTTAAATCACTTTAAAACATGTTTAAGCCTAGGTGTGAATGGGGTATTAGTTTTAGCCTGTTTAGTTAAACCACTTTAAAACATGTTTAAGTCTAGGTGTGAATGGGGTATTAGTTTTAGCCTGTTTAGATAAACCACTTTAAAACATGTTTAAGCCTTGGTGTGAATGGGGCATTAGTTTTAGCCTGTTAGATAAACCACTTTAAAACATGTTTAAGCCTTGGTGTGAATGGGGTATTAGTTTTAGCCTGTTTAGTTAAACCACTTTAAAACATGTTTAAGCCTAGGTGTGAATGGGGTATTAGTTTTAGCCTGTTTAGTTAAACCACTTTAAAACATGTTTAAGCCTTGGTGTGAATGGGGTATTAGACTCTTGTTTGAAAGTAGAACATCAAGGATGTTATGGACTAGGAATGAATCCCTGATGGGTATAGACACCCAACAGGCTAGAAGAATGATGATCAAGACACCTGACTTTATGTGACTGCAGGACACAAGATTCCTGCCATGCCAAGAAGGCCAGAAACACGCAAAATGGGAAAAAATGATGATGAATTCATTCCTGTACCGAGTTGAATTTATTAGACTCTTGTGTTGTACATCACAAGAAACCACAAAGATGACCTTTGCAACCTTCAAACTATCCAACCAATGGAAAACAAATTCCATAAAAAGTAAATATACACAGTGGCACTTCTATCGGCAAAATAAATCAACTAAGGTGCAATAACTAAATGTTTGATCTAACTTCAACCTACTGTAATTTTCAAGTGTCGTTATAAGTCCAGTTTCCTGACACCATTAAATGCATATTAATGACATAAAAAATGTGTAGCAAAGAATTATTTACGAGTTACAGTCAAAGGACATGAAGTGTGCCCAGCTAGACTGCATTATTCAATCCATAAAAATATTTTTTGTTGTTCCAATCTTCCAAGAATGAAATCAAATTTAAATCCAGACTTGGAAATTTGATTAGATTACTTTATAGCATAACTGATAGAAAAAAACGTTAATCTGTTTGAGCTGATGATCTTAAAGACAATAGATTTTGTTGAAATTCTTCAATGTACGATTGGAAATAAGTTTTTGGGCTGTCTCATTTTTACGGGCCAGCGATTGCGCAGATTTGTCTCTCACAACGAAACCCTCACAACTTCAAATCAATCAAAATGTCTAAACACAATACATAAAATAGATAACTCCGTTATTTTTTAAATCTCAAATGGTTAAAAAGACTTAAAAATCGTGAATTAACCGTTATACAGTTGCTGATCAATGTTAGGAATGCGAGATTGTGACCTTATTAGGATTGCGAAGTAAAAATAGCCAGTTTAACCCAGAAAACAAGTGTTAGCTATTTAATGCTTCGATTCAAATTGACGCTCTACCTGTTTGCTTAGACTTTTTTACTCGCTCAAAAATTTATTTGATCAATTAAACCGATGAAAAAGGTGCCGAAAAAGGACAAAATTCCAGTTAATTGATGTAAAGATTATGAACACGGCAAAACAGAATGGAAATGTGGGTATTTGAAAGTCATTGATTTGTTCACAAATATTTCTCACATCAAAAAGCAAAGAATTCCCTAAAGCCTGTGATAAGCCTTGCAATCGGATTTCATTCATGATTTTTGAAAATAATTACGGAATATTAAAAAAACGAAGAATGATGTCAAAAATCGAATAATGAACTGAATAGTGCATTCTAGATGGGCACACTTCATGTCCTTTGACTGTAAATAATATTCAATGATAGTATGGATCAAGGAACCAAAAAAATTTTGCATTTCAACCAAAATAATCCCAGATAAACAAAGTTTTTACTCTGAAGTAGTTGGTTGAGAAAGCTGAAAGATTCTCTCATGGAACTTGGTGATGATGTGTTGTATCTGGCCTCCATTAATCAGATCAAAGTCATTTAAGTTCACTAGATGCAGGATTAAGTTTCTTTTGAGGTTCTTTTTGACTATTTCTTGGGCATTGTTTTCAACAAAACAACAGCAGGCATTGAAGACTTGGGAGTCAGACTGAAAACTGAAAAGTTGAGGAAGAGAAAAATAAGAATTGAGATAAGAAAGCTGAGATAAGAAAGAGATTATGGCCATGAAAATAACTTTGTTTAAGTTAATAAAGTTATCTTTAAGGGAGGGCTGATAATTAAACTAGATGGTTATCAAATGTAATCAAAAATAATATTATAAGCAATTTATGCATATTGGATTAAAAATAATAAAATCATTAATGTCTCTCATAAAGTGCTTTGCTAATCAGATATTAACAATATTAACAAGGATTAGCTGTTACAAATCAGATATAATTTGAATATTGCATATTGCTTTATTGAATGAGTCTGGAGTATTATTTCATGTTCTACTGGACATTTTGAGACTAAAGTGAGTCTTGACGAAGAAAATTCATGTTAAAGTTGAAGGCAAGATGCAGAGGGTGCTGTATTCAGTTTACAGACTTTTCCTCTGTGAAGGATTTCTATTATTGTACCTCATTATTTAACCATATTTTTTGAAAGATTATATAAAAATGTGTATGGAAGCTCTTATTACCGTAGATGTTTGTTAACTGTTTAGTATGCAGAAATATGACTCAGTCAGTTTATTCCACTCAGATTTTTCAGGGAAGTGGCTGGATCGTTATACATACATCACTGTAATTGCCAGTTCGGCTTGTTTAATGTTCTAATTTTAATTTTAATGTTTTCTTTCTTGTCCCCCTCCCTCCCCCCCCCCCCCCAATTTTTTTTTTTTTCATTTTCCCACCATCATTGAAAATCACCATTTTAGTGCTGTAATGGAGAGTTCTGTTATGTGTGAGCAGACTTTGAACTTCATGTAAAACTACAACACTTTTGAAAGTACAAGTGAGTATCTGTTTGGAATACTGCATGTATTGAATGCATGTGTGCTAAAAAATTATGGAATAGTGGCTGTTTGCGCAAATGCATGATTTATAAGGGAAAAACACAGAAAATGACATGTGGTCTAAAATGGAAAAAAAAAGCCCCAGCTAAAAATAGACCATATATAAACTAAAAATAGACCACATAGAAGCTAAAAATAGACCACATAGAAGCTAAAAATAGACCACATTTCAAGCTAAAAATAGACCACAGCAGCTAAAAATAGACCACATTTCAAGCTAAAAATAGACCACATACTAGCTAAAAATAGACCACATTTCAAGCTAAAAATAGGCCACATAGAAACCTAATTCACAACAATCATTACCTTTATCATCATAGTAAACTAAAAGTCAGTAAAGTTAGTGATCACAGCTTTCTAGCTTTTTGGTGACTAACTTAATTGAAATAAGTATATATTCCCGCAGGACTGTATTTGAAAGACCTTTTAACTGAATACAATCAATGAATACCAAGCTCACACATTTATCTAATTTAAGACATTTTGAATATTATGAGACACATTTTCCAATAATGCTCACAGAACCGTCATGCTCAAATTATGAATAAAGATATAATGGACGACTCCATTGAACACAGCTTAAAGGTAAATAAATAAAGCTCACAACACGTACGTTTTCTTAAAAGCATCAATCCAACTTTGCATTTAAGCATTTATCATGAGATCTGACACCAAGCAGATGGTGCTTTCTTATTCAACATACGGCGCGATAAAATACATCTCCTGACAAGTTTACTATGACTTTGGTTATTTGTTGACTAGATAGTATTTGTTGCATTTTCACATAGTAAAATAATTAACCAAGGCCAAGGACATTCTACTTTTTATTATTATTATTATTAATATTAACTAATAATGAAATACATTTTACCAGTATTTATTCATAATACTGTTGAGTGTTGCTTACCTGTTTGTCATTAAGTGGATGTTCCATAGTTTCATCAGTTCTTTTTCACCTTCATTAACATCAGTGAACTCATCTATCATCTATGAACACATTAATAACATTTAAAGATTAGAAGATTATGACAACCATTGTGCAAGTTCTTCTGCAGCATTCAATTCCTGGACTTTGCATCATATGCGAGTAGAGTTTATTGGGATTTTAGAGGGCTTTTCTCCCTTCAGGGTTTGATCTGTGAGTTAGCCATGCCCTGACTTAGATCAGTCCAGAGGTTGTTTCAGGGTTTGATCTGTGAGTTAGCCATGCCCTGACTTAGATCAGTCCAGAGGTTGTTTCAGGGTTAGATCTGTGAGTTAGCCATGCCCTGACTTAGATCAGCCTAGAGGTTGTTTCAGGGTTCAATATGTGAATTAGCCATGCCCTGACTTAGATCAGCCCAGAGGATGTTTCAGTGTTTGATCTGTGAGTTAGCCATGCCCTGAGTTAGATCAGCCCAGAGGTTGTTTCAGGGTTTGATCTGTGAGTTAGCCATGCCCTGAGTTAGATCAGCCCAGAGGTTGTTTCAGGGTTTGATCTGTGAGTTAACTCAGATCAGCCCAGAGGTTCTGAATAGATTACTTTCCTACTTTACCTGTAATGTTCTCATCCTCATCCACTCTGGATTTTCTTCCTCCTCGCTGTCTGACATGTCCTTATCTTCACCTGCAAACCCAGGTAAAGTTGTGGCTGAATGGAAGTAAATTCTGCAACAAACAAACAAGAAAACAATTATCGAAGAGAAGACAAGTCATACCATCAAATCAATCATAATCAATCATTTTATCACTTGCTTAAATCATGGTCGTTTCAATATTTATTGACAGAAGTCAACACTCTAGGGCCCGGTTGTACGAAGGATGGATAACGCTATCCAATGGATAAATCTTTATCCAGTGGATAAGTCAATGCTGTTATCAAATAAATGTATCCACTGGATAAGATTTGTCCATCAGATAGCGCTAACCACTCTTCATACGACTGGACCCAGATATCTATAATTTTCCTGGTTTTATTACTTCAATGGTTTCAAATACCTTTTGTGTCCATTATAATAAGGTCTATTGGTCTCGTATTCCATGTCATCAGTTTCTAAAAACTCTGACAAACTTGTTCTCCTTTGACTCGGTCTATATCAAAATCAAAATGTGTCATTTTCATGGTGTTGTTAATAACATTTGATGAAAACGACAGTAAGCTGGATTGCTTTATTTTCAAAGTTTTGATCTTTGAGTTAGCTGTGCCCTGACTTAGATCAGCCCAGAGGTTGTTTCAGGGTTCTATCTGTGAGTTAGCCATGCCCTGACTTAGATCAGCCCAGAGGTTGTTTCAGGGCTTGATCTTTGAGTTAGCTGTGCCCTGACTTAGATTAGCATAGAGATTGATTCAGGGTTTGATCTGTGAGTTATCCGTGGCCTGACTTAGATCAGCCCAGAGGTTGTTTCAGGGTTTGATCTGTGAGTAAGTCATGTCCTGACTTTTATCAGAGCACAGGGTGTTCCAGGATTCAAGCTTTTAGTTAGCCATGCCCTGACATAGATTAGCCCCGACTTGAATTAGCCCAGAAGGTTTGAACTGGATGACAACTCACCTCCAGAGTAAGACCTGGGTTTGGGATACTCGCTTCAAAGGGCCTTCACGGCTGAAGGCATACCCCATCATGTCATTGATTTCCTCAGGTTTCCCGGCATATGATCCATCATAGTGTTCATTTACACACACATCTATGCAAGCACCTTTGTTGTGAGGCTGAAAAAAGCATGTACAATATTGTTAGTCTGACTATGGTAGACACAAATTATTTGAAAGTTGTTGATAATAGCCCAACAATACAATACAATACAATGTACTTTATTTATACCAGAGATTACAATAAAGAAAAATATAGATATAAGTACATTTACCAAAGAATGGTAGAGGTTACCTAGAATAACTATATAAAGCTAAACGAGCTAGGTAACATACACGCCCAGCTCTGAGATATGCTTCCCTTGTCACGCAAAAATGTTTCAGTATGAAGCTACTTGCTAAATTAAATTTTATTCTTACCGCCTGTCACGAATGACTGAGCATTTAGCACGCAGCCTCATACTGAAACCTTTGTGTGTGACAAGTAAAGCATATCTCGGAAGTGGACTATTGCCCCTCACATCAAACTTACCGCATAAGTAAATTTAAATCTTCCATGGCATAGTTTGAGATGCTTTAGAAGGCTGTACAATTCGTTACAATTAATAGAACACCAGGGACAAAAAAAATCGTCCCGAGCTTCTGTCTGCTGACGTGTATGACTGTTGTAAATAAATTGATAATAAATGACTTGTCGTTTCTTCCCTTCTTTAGGATTCCCAGCATCCTCTGCAGGCTGTCGATTGGATTCTGTCGTATTATTGTTGTCGGTAGACTGGTTAGTGTGAGTCGGCCTAAGCGGCAAGGTTGTTGGTCGTCGTGTTAATGGTATGGCTGGATCGCTGGACCATGAGAGTTTGAACTTAATCGTTGGGCCATATGCAAAGACTTCAAATGGACCCATCTGTCAAAAATATAATTGCAAAGAATCACTTACAGGATAATTTTTGGTGTGAAATGTGATTGTCCGGGTGAGTGTAGTTTTGAGAAAGACTGTTGTTGGTGGTGACTGACGTTTCGACAACCTGAGCGGAAGTCATCTTCAGAGTCCAGTGAGAAAACGAGAGGATAATTACTCTTAGAGGATACTGTAATGTTGCAAGAAGATTGCATCTGAACATTTTGAGAGAGAGTGTATGGTAATTGTGTAGGTCCAGAAAATAACTGTACCTCCCTGTGGAGGGGGAGTGGATTTCCAAGGGGTGGGGAGGGTCTGAGGAGGGTATATTGTGTAGTACCAGAAAATATCATACCTCCCACATGGAGGGGGATTGAAATTTCCTAGGGGTGAGGAGGAAGTGAGGAGGGTTATTGTATTGTTCCAAATTACCAATTATTACAATTATTGGGGAAATGGTAAATGTTCTTACCAGATACAGTTTGAACTTTCTTCACGAGAAATCCCGAGCACTGTAGGATGAGGGGGATAGGGTAGGGAGTTTCACCAGTGGGGTAGGTATGTGCTAACTTTGATCACCTCATTTACTTACATTTCCTTTGAAGATATTTTCCCAAGACGATTTGTTGGACAATAACCCCCTCTTCCTTCCTGGTCTCTTGTACTTTTCCTGTAATGCCAGCTCATAGTCCCCGTCAGTAAGCAAACAATTCCTCTTGTTATCGAACATAATTAGTTCAGCAGTGTATAACATATTTTCTATTTCAAAGTCTGCAGACTTTTTGGAGTTATTGCCTTCTTCAGCAGGTTCGTCGATGCTGGAATTCCTTACTCGTTTAGCAGGAGGTTCACTGTTTTCTTTGTATGGTTTTTCATTACCTAAAATATGAAATAAAAGAAATGATGAAATGAAACATGACACATTTTATTAGTAGTACTGTAAATGACAAATTGCTTAAGAGAGGTGGTTAGTGCCAGGGTTTCAATATTTACCTTTAGATCCAACAACAAGACGTATCAGTCTTAAAATTGGTCTTGCGCATGTGGCTAACACTTAATCTTAGTCATATTTCATTTATCTTATTATCTATAGTGATAATCTATGTAAATGACCATGACTATGAAATGATTGTGCCAATCTTTAAAAGTTATAAACTCATACTATCTTGTTCTTATACTCCCCGTCGGATCTTAGGGTCTCTATTTTGTCGTCAGTGGTTCTATTGTATCCCTCTGATTTTGGTTAGTCATGATGCAGTGTGGAGAGACGGGACTTCTATTTAAAGTGTTAGGATTGTCATTTTTAGACATAATTACAAAGGCAGCACTTTTTTCCCCAGTTCTTTGAGAATCCTGAGTGTTAGTCAGTTGGATGCTCAATCAACAGAGCCAACATAAGCATAAACCTGAGTCCTTTGTATCAATAATTGTCCCCAGGCTAGGACATGAATATATACTGCATTGGTTAAATACTGCTACTATTATTATTTTTGCATTGCTAATATGCCGCCTTTCACCAATGTGACCCAGGTTTGTGCTCCCCGAGTCTTGGTGTCCTATGTGAGTAAAGTTGTTTGTTGGTTGTCTCCTGTGCTTTGAGGGTTTTTCCTCCGGCTCTCCAGTTTTTCCTCCCTCCACAAAAATCGACTTCTAGATTCTAATTCGATCTACCGGCTTCCTTATCAATTGGGTTGCAAGGCCTGTTCAGCGTTAAGCCGTCCACCCAGGAGTGGTAAACGCATTAGATTACTACTAATAATATAGACTCACCGTTTGCTATATCGTTTGAATCTGAGCTATTATCATTTTTGCTTCTCTTAGTACCCTTGGTAGGTACTTTATATGGAACAGCTATTTGGATAGTAAGGATAAATGTCTTGCTGAAGCCTTTTGCTCCTTTAAAGTTACTATTTGGTACTGACAGGATACCAGATGAAGATGCTGGAAGCAGTTGGGAGTTGGGATTGAATGGTATGGCTACCTTACCAAGAAGTGTTTGATCTATGTGAGCATCGCTATCCTGTGGAAAAAACCTGTGTTTAATTCTTTTTTTCTAATTTATGGAAGTTTAGTGTATTTGTTTTGGTAATGGGGGACCTTCCTGAAAACCACACTTGTAATGGGCGCATCCTTAGGAATGATCATTTATCATCATCCTCATCATCATCATCATAATCAACCGCATCATCATTATAACCCTGAATAGTTTCATTGTTTAGGGCACAAAGAAACTTAATATTTTTCTATGTATTTTCTAGCAATTTGCCAGAAGAACAGATCTCTACTTTGGGCGCAATGTTCTCCTATTTTAGAAAACGGTATCATTTTTTGAGACAGGGTTTGTGCTGAGGTAACCACTTAAAATTCAAGGACTATTCAAGGAGTATACAAGGACCAAAAAATGAATTTCCAAGGAGTATGTTCAGCTACCTATGCCAAGGTTTTACATGGTTGTTGCACACGGCTGACTTTCAGATTTTCTGATCTTTCTGAGTAGATCTATATCAGAACCATGCAAGTAATGATTGAAGCAAAAATTCAAGGAGTTTCACTAAAATAGTAAAATTCAAGAATTTTTTAAGTGCCCTTGAAAACGTGAATTAAATTCAAGGAGTTTTCAAGGAGTTTAAGGAGTAGCACGAACCCTGTTGAGGTTAACATTCTTTGTTTGAGTCGTATCCATATTTATGTGTCTTTTCATGAACCATTAAACAAAGAAATGATACTCAAGAGAATGACACATGGCTTGAAATGGGAAAACCTTACACCCAAAGTAAAAAGTTCTATTTCTTATTCAATTCCCATATATTTGCTGGACATACTTCAATACATTATATAGTCATAGTATAGTAGTAATAAATTATGCGTTCGGTGTATGAAATGAAATGGAGAGAAAAATATCAAATGCCCTTGGCGGGAATTGAACCCACGTCTTCGGTATTCTAGTCCTAGTCTAATGTGTTAACCACTACACCACAAGGACCAACCACGCTGGTAATGCAGCCAGAATATGAAAGTTATATTGGTCATATAGTTATATAGTCATTTGCTTAAATACTTCTTATCTATTTCCTAATTGTTTAATGAGAGATTTCCCATTCATTTCCCAGAATTTTGGTAAAGGAATTTCCATTCATTTTCTTAAGACTCTCCCATTCATTTCCCAGTTTTCTCCAGGTGTTTATTTTTCATACCTTTTTCCTTTTATTTGATATCTTGACCAGATAAACTTCTGCATTTACAAGGTCTTGCTCCAGCATAGATTTCTTTTTACTTCCAGTAAAGTTACCATTGGCTGTGAATGAAGAAATGAAGTCAGTGAAAAAATCAAAATAAATAACCAATCAAAATATGTATAAAAAGAACAAGATACAGGGCCGTAACCAGAACTTTTACAGGGAGGGTGCACATCGAATAAAATCGGACCATTGATCGTTTCTTTTAAGAAAGCAGAACCAAAAAAAAAAAAAAAAGGTAACTGAAAGAAAGCAGGACCAAAATAAAAATAAATAAAAATAAATAAAAATAAAAATAAAAAAATAAAAAATAAAAAAGGTAACCAAAAGAAAGCAGAACCAAAAAAAAAGGAGATGGATGAGCGGACCTTAAGCTTTTATGGGGGGGGGGGTGCACGTGCACCCTGTGCTCCCCCCTAGTTACGGCCCTGAGATACAAATGTTAATAAACATTTATCCTGGTTTTATCAAATCTTGAATCAATCTTTGGGCTGATCAAGTTCAAAGGGTAGTTTGCAAAGAGTAAAGGATTGGTTATTGATAAGTGTGCTTCTCACGTTGAGTTTTGGGTGCAAGCAGGAGTTTGCTAAGGATGAAGAAAGCTGTGATTTTAGCTTCTTAAGTGCTTAAGCATCCAACCAAATGCTCTCAAAAAATCGATGGAAGCACGCTAATCAATGACCAATGCTTTTATGACACTGCAAAAGTGTAAAAAAAAATTTAATTGAGAAAAATTCAAATTTTTAAACCAAAATCTCCATCACATACTGCCCTACTATTCCATCAGGTCAGCTTGAACCTTCGATATTTAGATGCAATCTTGTGCACGCTAAATAACTAATCAGAGCGTGCGTTATATCATGGCTATGTATCACTAGAATTTTATTACTGTATTTTACAATCCAACAGTACATACCTGGACCAGATCCAAAGAAGAAGCTACTGAAGGTGAGATTGAGGTAGCCACCCTCCTCTAATTTGCTGAATGAGAAGAAAATATAAATGGGATGAGTAAATTGAGAGTTGTAAAGATCATCTAATTGACCAACAATTTGTACGTACCTATTATTCTCCACTTCCGTTTCTCTTTTTTCTACGACCTCTAACATGTTATCCACCTTGAAATCCATTCTAAGTGAAAAAGAATCCAATTCTCATGTACTATAACTCTATCTATCAAATTTGAATATATATTTTACATGAAGTTGCGAGTTTATAAACTTTATACAATCCATACACTTCTCCCAGAGTTTTGCGTAAATCTCAAGTATGTAAGTAAGACCTCTAACCCCTAAGAAACTACACCCCCCCCCCCCCCCTCTGAAGAAGACATTCTTTGGAAAAATGTTAGATTGTTAGACACGATTTCCCCTCACTTACAATGAACATATTTTTGTACAATAAAAAGATTTCGTGCTTTTACTTCCTCATCTTCGTCTGTTACTGAACGTAATCCTGAATGTTGATAAACTTCCTCAATATTTTCGCAAACAATAGCCTATAGCAATAAATATCTCCAGATCGCAAGAAAAACAAAAATAGAAAAACTGGAGGTGTCTGTACACCGTTTGAAAATAATCTTAGGGATATTATTTTACTTCATGCAGGAAGAAAAACAATTGTATTATTTTGAATATTCCACGTGTGGAGACTAAACACTTTTTACAGAAAACAATGATGACATTTGCATTCATTGTCATCTAGCAGGTCACAGCCTTAGGTAACTCCATCTTTGTGAATATCATTAAAAATAGAAAAAAAGTGAAAATAAGGAATATTAGTTTGTTTTAACTTCGAAAAGAAGTTTTTTAGGGATTTATAGCTTGGGAATTTTAGGATGCATACGAAAGGATTCAGAAGATTCGCGCACGTGTTTTGAGTCGAACTTCAGAAGTGCCTTTCTTTGTTTAACACTTATTATTAGCATGTTCCTTAGCTTTGTCTTATAATTATACGGAATATTCAAAATTTTTCAACCCAAACTCCTCATATTCTTACTATTCTATCCTAGAATTACGTTATTTCTTAGTTTTAGGTTACAGGAGAGGAATTTTTTATTAAAAAATCCCCCGACGAACTTACCTATGTTGTCTTCTTGGTGTTCTAAGATGCTTCATGTAGGACAATGTTCGGTGCAAATACACCGGCTTTGGGAAGAAAACCATAAAATTTAACGTTTAGAACTAATGATTATTCAAGAAATTATCAAGGATAGATTTTAATATGTTATTTTTAAGGGAATTCTTAAAGAAAAGGTTAGGAATTTCAATTATCATTGGGAATGAAGAGAGCAAGTTCAGACAGAGTTCAGTTGTTGTACATGTTTATCCTTAAAAACTCACTTGAACAGCATTTCTCGTCCTCAAAAAACGATATATCTGTGTCGGCTCTGTAAGCAAGAAAGATTAATGAATGAAAATACAATAATGAGGTCCGAAAGACGAGAAATTCTCTGGTTTTGAGAGGAGATTTGGATGTTGTTACTTGAGACTCACTCTCAAACGCTTTGAGAAACATCTCGTGATCCGCTCGAAGTTGATCGAACTTTGGCTTCTTTTGGGCAGGAAGGGTAACACTAGGCTTTTCAGCCTCTGTCTTAACTGAATCCATGATTTGTATTGAGTTATTTAACTCAGGAAATACGTTCCCTTGTTCAGTAGTCGTTAACTGGTCGCCATTCACAAAGTTTCTTGTCAAGTAAACGCGGGAACTGCGGCGAGAGTCGCGAGGAATACTGGGATACCCTAGAGGGTGGGGTACAGGGGTACAGGGGTGCAGGGGTACAGGGGTGTAGGGGTACAGGGGTGTAGGGGTACAGGGGTGTAGGGGTACAGGGGTGTAGGGGTATAGCATGATAAGGGTACCGGGGAAAAGAGCTAAGTAATCACTACCTAACGCTAAAATCCTCGACTCAGATATTCTGAAATTTCGACTTGGCGTAAATCTTTTCGAGTTTCACCCCTGACGTCTCACCGTAGTTTTGTCTTGGTCAGAAAATTTCCCTGGCTTCGAAAAAGCCAAGAATATTCTTATTTTGGAATGCTTGTTTTTGTGAAGATAAGCCTTCTTAATATTGTATAGATAACCTGAGTTTCAGGGCCTGAAACTCAAGTTAAACACAAGATGAAACGTTTTTAAAATCGCTGGATTTTTTTTACCTTGTTTTTGCCTTATAGTATGCGGAAGGATACTCATATTCTATCGATACAGGTGAAACAATCTCTGGGCTGATCAGAGCAAGGGCACAACTAACTTACAGTTCGAATTAGAATTTACTGCGTTAGGTTGAAAGGAGGAAAGAAAACCTAAAAAAACTCGAATAGAGGGAGAAACCAGAGACTCTGGGGAGAGACAAATAAACGAACTCTACTTTATCGTATAATCCCGAATTTGGGAATGATCCCTTGCACCCATGCTATTTCATTCAGCAAAGATTACTTCCCCAAAACTTCTCTCTCAGTTTTTATACTTGGACATTGGCTAAAAGTTATGGAAGACCCATTATGGTGAACTGAAATATCTCTATTTTTCTTCAAAACATAACACAGTGTTTCCATGATTAAACGAACGGTATTTTTTGTATCTCACGAGTTCTTTCACCACTTTTTGAATCGAGCATCCACTATTCCCCCCAAATGTTTTATACCTCATATAATTCGTATCCCGAGTCTTGCTTAAGTAGTAATTGAACCATTAAACCAATTCTACAACATAATTTTCAGTATCTTTATTTTTACTATCTTTTTTACATCAATAGCTTCGAAGCATGAACAAAGAGCAACTCCACGAATGTTTGCAAGTGTTTCGTGCGAGGATACCAGACAAAGATTTAAGTATCAGTCTAATTTTTCACAGATTAGACTATTTGTTATAAAGAGTATCAATAAATGTTGTAATTAAATAATAAAGAAAAGACTCTAAAATATATTTCAAATAGATGTTGACTTTTTGCCAAAAGTAGTTCAGAAACTTTTGGTAGTATGCTTGAAAAGACACCTAATATTTTCAAAAAAATATTGAAAACTTGAACCATAATTTTCGTGAAACTTATGTTATTTTGTGTACTTATAGTTTTTGCAAGTATTTTAGAAAAATCTAAGCATGAAAAAATGGAGGAATGCATTTAATTATAGTTTTTGTATGTAAGATGCAAGCACAAGAAATACAAAATCACAAGGAACAATGAGGTAGAACTTAGTGAAAAATAGAAGAATAAAAAATTGAGGTGGAAAGTTTTTAGGAAATTTTTGCAAGTGAAAGAAGAAGTTGAAATCAGAGCTAATTATTATATCGACACTTGTTTTTTATTCATATTCAAGTACTTTCTTGTGGTAGAAAAGTAGATACCTAAAACGAAAAAACAAATTGCTTTTGTTAATAATAAGAAAACTGTCATTATCATCATCACTATCATCATTAATAATCATAGAATATTTTGTGGTCAGTTACGAAAGGTTAAGGTGGAACATGAGAATCAATAAACCCAACGGTGCACTCAGTACTATTACAGCAATAGCAACAGCACCATTAGTATCGACATCAACAGCAGCATCATCAACGACTTACATAACCACTTCTTCCATCATCCCTGCTGCCATTATTTCCATCACCATCTACCACCACCATCATCATCATCACTATACTACCATCATTATCTACCACCACCATCATCATCATCTACCTATCATCATCACTATACTACCATCATTATCTACTACCACCATTATCATCTTCCTATGAACAACTTCAGTTATGCAGTCTCAGATTCACTTCTGAGATCAAAAAACTCCTCCAGCAACTCCTGGAATCAAGGCTAAGCCTGCACAGAATAAGGTTTTGAGTCCTCAATAAATATCATCACTGCCATTATCACCATCATTATATGCTTCCATCACCATCATCATCATCATCACCACCAGAACCAGCACCAGCACCACCATTATCATCATCGTCATCATCATCATCATCATTAGCATCAGCATCAACTGCCATCATCAGGATCAAGCAACATTTACCCTTCACTTTGTAACACATCATCTATGGATGCTTTAGTGATCCATGCATCATCACATTTGAACCACTAAAACCAACAAGAAATAAGAAAAATATTAGAGATTATTAATCCAGCAAGTATATCTTACTAGCATCATGACTGTAGTGATATTTGCTTTTAATGCTACTATCTTTATCAGCACCATCACTTGCATACATCTTTTTTCTCGCCTTTCACACCTGGGTCTAAGGTTCGATTCCCGAACTTACTACATCACATGTGAGTAGAGTTCAATGGATTATCTCCAGGTTTCCTGGTTTTCCTCCCTCTGCAAAACCTAATATGCTAAATTTCACTACAATCTGTGAATTAGTCATGTCCTGACTTTAGATCAGCCCAGAGGTGGTTTCAGGGTTCAATCTGTGAGTTAGCCATGCCCTGACTTAGATCAGCCCAGAGGTTGTTTCAGGGTTCTATCTGTGAGTTAGCCATACCCTGACTTAGATCAACCCAGAGGTTGTTTCAGGGTTTGATCTGTGAGTTAGCCATACCCTGACTTAGATCAGCCCAGAGGTTGTTTCAGGGTTTGATCTGTGAGTTAGCCATACCCTGACTTAGATCAACCCAGAGGTTGTTTCAGGGTTTGATCTGTGAGTTAGACATACCCTGACTTAGATCAGCCCAGAGGTTGTTTCAGGGTTTGATCTGTGAGTTAGACATACCCTGACTTAGATCAACCCAGAGGTTGTTTCAGGGTTTGATCTGTGAGTTAGCCATACCCTGACTTAGATCAGCCCAGAGGTTGTTTCAGGGTTTGATCTGTGAGTTAGCCATACCCTGACTTAGATCAACCCAGAGGTTGTTTCAGGGTTCAATCTGTGAGTTAGCCATGCCCTGACTTAGATCAGCCCAGAGGTGGTTTCAGGGTTCAATAAAATGCAAAAAGATCTCTTTGCACTCACCTCATGTTGTTGACGTATAAATGCTGTGTAATGACCAACTTCTAATGTACCACTATGATTGACCACCGCAAATAACAAATACCTACAAAGAAAGAAAACAAAACAATCCAAAACACACATAAGAATTAAAGCATACAAAATATACACCGTTCTCACTGTGCTGAAAAGGGCACGAAAACGAGGTCACCCAGTCATTAGTTCACAATACAAGATATAAAAGTACATTAATTGAGTTTATAAGTGAAAAGTATAGAAATTTAACTCTTATTTTGACCTGTATTCATGCTATCCACCGTTATTCTGAATAAGCAGCCTTGCTCAGCCTTGCAAGATGACTGGGTGACCTAAGTTGTTTTTGTGTGCTCGTTAGCCATTATGAGAAGGGTGTATAGCACAGACATATTTTATGTCATGTTCAATTATTTTCCTGACGAAGAAGACGTGATCTATTTTTATTTCAGTTAGACTTACTTGCTGTTGTATGATAAACATTGATTCTGATGAGATATAGTACTGATATCAACATTTTGCCCTAATCTGTAAAGAAAAACAGAGAATATAAGACTAGAGTACTAAATTTCCCATATCATCTCTAGTTCCATTCATTACAGTCAACAGGATTACTGTAAAAGTATTTCAAAGGCTGAACAAACCTTAATGATGTGAATGGTGTCATGTCCAGTTCTTGAGGAAATGGTATATATGTAGAAATCTTTTTGGATTTTTTGGAATGTTCAAAACGCTAAGGAGGGAACAGAAGAAAAAGGGGTGTTTAGTGCCGCTAAGATAGACTGATAAGACAATGATGACAATGATGGCAAGAATCATACCAAAGAAAATGGTGATGATAATGATAATGAGCATGATATGATAATGGTGACAGTGATGAGGATGATGGTGACGAAGATGATGGTGATGGTGCTGATGATGATGGTGATGAAGATGATGGTGATGAAGGTGATGGTGATGAAGGTGATGGTGATGAAGATGATGGTGATGATGGTGATGAAGATGATGGTGATGAAGGTGATGGTGATGAAGGTGATGAAGGTGATGGTGATTGATGATGATAGTGATGAAGATGATGGTGATGAAGATGGTGATGAAGGTGATGGTGATGAGGATGATGGTGACGAAGATGATGGTGACGAAGATGATGGTGATGATGATGATGAGGAGGATGATGGTAATGATGATGATGATGATGTAATTGATGATGATCATGGTGGTGAACATAATGATGGTCATGATGCTGACAGTGATGATACTGATGAAGACGATAATGCATATGATGACAATAATAATGATGATGATAATGATAGTGACAACTGAAGATGATGATTATTAGCAATGATGATGATGAACTTTAAGTCCAAATTCCTCTACCTTCAGATGAAAGCATACTACAATAGGTAATTTCTTCATGGAAAGCTGTTTAGTTGACTCCTGGTAACTCTGGCATTTGTTGCATTTGATTTTAGCTTCACTTCCAAGTCGTTCTGGTCTTGTAAACCTAAAATTCGAGTGGACGGCCAAAAATGTGGAACTTATATACCATATCATTTTTTGATTTAAACAAAATGTAAAAAAAAAATGTAAAAACACTTTTTAGACTCATTAGAATTCTCCTTGTGGAGATCATACTAACCTTCGTAAACACTCTATCAATGATTTTGGTACAAAACTCTCATCCAAGTGGGTGCGTTCTGGAGTCTGTCCATTACTATCCTCACCTAAAACAAGAAAAATGAATCATTGGATTGTTACAATTTTAAGTAGCAAGAATGATTCATATAGGATATTCTTGAGTCACTGTTGTCAGATTTAGTACCAGAATAAGCTGGGTCAGGAGTAGATGCAGCAGATGCTCCAGAACTGTTTCGTCCATTTCCTTGCTCACCGTGACCAAGATCAAGAGAGATATCCCAGAATGGATCAACAGTGGTAGAAACAGAACTGAAATGAATAGAAATGTGTTGAGTTTCAGTTGGCTGTAGTCCCTTCTCCTTTCATCCTTCACACCATATTAATCAGTATTAAAAGTAAAGAAAGATATAATCCTCAAGGGATTTACACGTGATTCAAAATGAAAGTATGTCTGACATCTAACAAATGCAAAAAACTAATCTTTCAGGGCCTATACCAATTATTATGAAATACCGCATTCTTATTGGTTGCGAGCTGTGCTTTATAAGAGTTCACAGCACACTCACACACTTTCTACGATATCCTTCCTGTTCCATTTGGTTATCATATTTCTACTTGTCTACATGCTGCTTGCACCACTGCGTGTCGTGCTTCTCCTAACATTTCTCTTGTGTTCTGCCAATCCCTGTGTGCTTTATAACTGCAGACAACACGCATGCGTTTTCTGTTTCTTCAGTATGACCAATCGGGAAAGATAAAATATCCTAGGGAATGCTGCACAATCAAAAATAGGAAGTATGTATGATTTACTTGCAAACTTGACAGGTGACGTCAGACTGCAGCCCACCAGTGAATATCCTATCAATAATACAGTTACATTGGTTGTGGTTGTTTGGCTTTAACGTGTTCTTGTCAGGGGCATCGTCTATTTGAATCAAATACAAACTAAGATTACCATCTTATCAATATATAATATTCCTAAATACCAACTGTAAAGTATACATAGCTTCAACGCTATCATAAAAATCCACGAATCTAGAATATTGTACACTCGAGGGACAAGGTTAAAACAAAGGTCCAAAATAGGGACTCACTTTTATTGATTTAGGTGATGGGAACCAGTAAAATACCCCCTCCTCTCCCTTAGCCATGGGCCAATTGCTTTGACCCATGGGTAAGATGTTTAAAGACATCACTAGTACCTTTACAGTAATTGTGTAAAACATCTAAAGCAGCTATGAAAAACTCGTGAGCATCTTGCTGTTCATAGCCGGCCAAGTGGCGTGCGTGCGTCCACACCAAGTGAAGCAGCTTGAATGGAGAATGAGGCATCTTCTGTCCAGAATAAAACTAAAAAGAGGAAGCAGAATTTAAAATGGCCTGCCTGAGTGCACTCACCTCTGGGGTCTTGGGTTTGATTCATGGACTCGTCATCACATGTGAGCAGAGTTTGTTAGGTTTCTCTCTTGATTTGTGGGTATTTTAGGGGGTTTTCCTCCATTTGCAAAATGCAACATGCTAAGTCCAAATTGGATAGCTGTGAGGGTAGCCATGCCTTGACTTTTGTCAGCCCAGAGGTTATTTCAGGGTTTGATTTGTGAGTTAGCCTTAAACTAATAGCTTAGATAAACCCAGAGGTTGTTTCAGGGTTTGATCTTTCAGTTAGCTATGAACTAACTTAGATCAGAATGAGGTTGTTTCAGGGTTCAGTCTGTGAGTTAGCTGTGCCCGACTTAGATCAGCCAAGAATTGAAGTTGTTTCAAGGTTCAGTCTGTGAGTTAGCCATGACCTGACTTCAAATGGTTTAGCCCAGAGGTTGTTTTAAGATCCAATAAAAATTTGAATTTGAAGATTTTCTCAACTCTCTTTAAATTCCTAGCTTGATTACCCTGCATTTAGGTTGTTTTAAAGCACTTTATTAAGTCACCATAAAATTGTTATAATAGAAAATGTTATTTCCTTCACCACTGAGTAAATTTTATGAAAAGAAAGTCTGCTTTTAACTCACCTCCTGGAACAATGACGCCATTTCACAAACGAGACAGTTATCACTATCACCTTTACATATATGCTGATCTGACAGGAAGTAGTCACGTAGGAGTGGAGTGTGTGTTAATGCTTGTACTATGCAGTTCATAAAGCAGGTATTGCCAAGATTTATCAGCCCTCGCAAACCTGCAATATTGGAAATGATAGAGGTCTTAACTATCAGTATGCTATTTGCAATGAGTAAGGATTGCATTGTGAGTTCAATCATCTGACGGTGCAACAATTGGTCGCTGCAGCATAGATGAATGCCTGGGCAAATTGTTCCATTGCTGCTAGAAGAAACCACGGTGAAACCCATCTATTTATTCTAACCCTGTGATTTGCATATTTTCCTACAATGGTTCTCTAGAGGCTTGCAATTTCAATAATCACCTATGGTAGAGTTCGTTGTAATTTTGATTCTCTGTGGATTGTCCCTCAGTAGCTTGGCATCAGATTTTGTTGGCTGCCACATATGATATCTGACATGTCCATTAGCTGGAAAAAAAGAGAAAATTCTTTTTATTTTGGAAAAATGACCTCGTTTTTTCCACCATATTTGGCTCAGAAATCCAAACTGAAGATTGGCAATCTAAGAAATGTTTCTCTCATCGCCGTATGATGCCATTTAAAATTCAAATCTGTCAAAAACAAAGCATTTTAACGAGATTACAGCTCAAACAATAGCTCATTTATTAAGTTTGCGTACATAAACAAAAACACGGCTCCATATTTATGTACAAAATGTTCTTACCAGAGATGAATAGGAACGAAGGATAAAGAAACTTTAATTAACAATAAAAAAATTAAGTTTCTCTGGTCAACTAAGCTTAGGGAAACGTGGACAAATCAATGGCCGTTGAACTTTCGTTCTTTGACCAAAAGGTTTATTGACAACGAATTTTAAAGATATGAAGATAGTTAGGAAAAATAAATATAAAGAATAAAAAGGGTATAAAATATCTCTATTAAGTTAATAATTGCTTACTCAATCTTCTCCAAGCACGTCTGTTCTCTTCACGACCAATTTTTTCAAAGTCTTTATCATACTTATAGTCACCGCAAATAAAGCAGTACACACTTCCGTGGTTTAAATCGATGGCTGTAAGAATAAAACACAACAAAGTAGAAGGTTCAAGAAAGCTAATTTGAGAATTCGATCAAAGGTTTTTCATAATCAAAGAGAATGGGTATTCACCAAGTGAATGGCCAGAGGTCCTTGCATGTTGTTGAATATGCCGGCTACCAGTATAACATCCGAAGTAAACGCAAGATAAACAGGAATGCAAGCGTGAAGAATACGTGCCACAGGCATGGCAGTTACACGAAGTAGCCTGTAAAATAACAAGAACAAAGTGTTTTAAAACTCATCAAGGTTTGAGAGCTCGAGAGGAAGAAATCTAAACCATGATCTCGTACCTTCCTCTTTCTGTCCTCACGCGAGATACAAGAAACAAACCGCGAGTGAATTTTCCTATAAGTTTTAATCCCGTTCGCTTGTTTAAAGCGGCTCACGTGGACACAGCTAACCATGATGTCTAAACCTTGATGAAACGAGGAAATCGGAGGCTCAAACGAGCTTGATTTTGAAAAAATGCCAGAGCCATGACATTACTTTAAATAATAACACATCTTCAAAGAAACATGTGCACTTTTTATATGCGCAGACCTGTACCCTGCTCCTATTGGTCGATGCTAGAACAATCGACTGACCAAATAAGGAAGATTTTGACAAGACCCGCTATTTTCAAATCGTTGGAAGGAAAATTTGGGGAAAAATTTCTGAATTTAGAGATGAATTTGAACGATCTACTTTGAGAATTTCATAGAATTTTGAAAACGATTTACCTTGGGGTAGATTGTGGAAGTTTATATTGGATTTGTGAATTGATTATTATTTTCATACTAATTTGGAATAAGATTGGGACTGGGATTTTGATCAATAGGAATGGGATACAAAATGAATGGAATGGGATTTCTCTTAAGTTTAGGGGGGAAAAGAGAGTTAACTTAAGAAGGACAAGATTATAAAAGAAAGGCTTTGATATGGCCAAAAGGAAAGTATTTACCGCAACACGACTGGTAGATAAGAAAGAAATAAAAGATATATAAATTATAGAAACAAAACACAAGAAAAAGTTATGCTTTTACTCATTACTCAGTTATATTTTTATTTCATTCTTGAAAAAAAAATCACAGTTATTATTTGGATTTCTTTTTATTTTCCATTTATGTCCAGTACTACCACTGCTACCAGGTTCTGCTAGAACGATATATCCAGCTTTTGTAAAGGAAATACTTGATTAACTCTTGAAAGGTACGATACTGTTATGCTAGACACTTATTAATAATAAGACTGTGTAACTAATCCAGTTCTTTCTAAGTAAAAGTCTGATATATTTTGAGAGGTAGCTTGCTGATTATTCTATGACATATTGCCTTTTCTTGTTCATACTGTGGCATGAGGTTGGGGTGGGAGAATACATGATAGAGACCTTTAGATCTGACAACCAAGACTACGACTAATAGTATGACCTGGTCTGTAATATATTTTGTCCTTGTATTCGCACTATGTTTAAAAAACATTTAGGTCAACATGAAAAATGATCTGATCTCTGTTCACTGCAAGGGGAGCTGAAAAAAATCAAAATCACATGAAAATAGAATGGATTAGACAGCTTTGATAACGACTTAAGCTTAATAACATCTCTCATGAAGTATAAAACAAAAAGTAACTAAAACCAATTCATTCATTTACACTTTGTTTTCAACACTATGAAGCTGATGGTTCCAAAAAAACTCTCAGTAAACAAGACAGCAGCTATGAAGTTTCATCTAATTGGTTATGTCAATGCAATGTCAAGCTTGTAAGCAAGCAAAGCAACTAACAACACTCATTATTTTCATACTCATCATCAGATCTAAAGGTCTCAAATGTGTGTTTCTATAGCATCTTGAGAACTCATTTAGTTACATATTACAAGATGTGATTGAAGTAAAACAGCTATTCCAACCTTTACGTCGGTAAACAATTGAGTCCTTTAAAAACACATTTAAGATCACATCTTAGAAGTTTCATTGGATGTAGTCCTCCTATTTGCTCTCACATTTGAGAATTAGGCAAAACAACTAATAAGAAGATTCTGTGTTCTTCATAGTCCAAAGAATTCGTCTTCTGTTTTATTTTCCATTTGCATTTGTCGTTGTTTTGGTCGCTGGGAACCAGATTTTGCGCTATTTGATCGTTGACCACCTGAGGCAGCACGTTCTGCCAGAAACTGGTCAAAATCTGCAAGAAAATGAGAAGAACAATAAGACTAAAAAAAGTACCCAAAAACAATCTCTGTACTGATTACGCTTTGCAATAATGCTGCTTGAGTGGTTGTATGAGAACCAAGATTAAATCACCTACCAGCTCATTTGTTATATGTATGTGTGTGTGTGTGTGTGTGTGTGTGTGTGTGTGTGTGTGTGTGTGTGTGTGTGTGTGTGTGTGTGTGTGTGTATATCTAAGTCAAGGCATGGCTAACTCACAGATCAAACCCTGAAATAACACATTCTATTCACATGTTATGGCAAGTCCAGGAATTAAACCCGAGACCCCAGAGGTGAGGGGAGAGTATACAACTGATGCTCCACCCTTGATTCAATAATTCATTACAGCATTACCTTGACTAGACAGTGTCTCTGCTTGTCCTGAAGCTTCTTCTTCCTTTGCAACCTGAGAAATCAAATCATTTAGCAGATATTTTAATTATTAGTTTAAAGACTTCTAAAAACTCTTTCAAAGCAAAAGATCCCTTCTTTTTTTTTTACACCCCCCCCCCCCCTTCCCCTCCCCAAATTCACATCAAGATTCAAGTTTAGGTTGCCATGATTACCCTTTCAAGGTGACGTTTAACCTTTAATAACATTGTCATGGTTATTCTCAGAGCAGAGTGGTGTTGGCATGGTTATCAAGGGGGTGGATGCAGGATTCTTTGTAAGGGGGTGGGATGCACCATCCAGGATTTTCGTTTAAGAAGGGGTGCATCCTTTGCTTACAAACACAAACACCAATAATGCAGTATATATCAGCTCATCTTGGGATGGGGGGAGGGGGAGTGTGCTCCCTCTTTATCCCTCCCCTAGATCTGCCTGTGTTACCATCAGGTAGCATTACCATGGTTACTTACATTTTCTTCTCCTAGCCAAGATTCAATACTTTCCATGGGGCTGTTGGGTAAGAAGAACACAATGATTGATACATATATAATGGCCATGATCTATGTAAATAACATTTATTCTCCTTTCTATCTTTGTGCCTTCAGATCTTGAACTCCTCCTTCCCTTTAGTATTATTTCTTGATAATGTCATAACGTGCTCACTAACAATAAAGGTAGCCAGCATGGATTCAGGAAATCCCAAAATGGGGGTCTAAAGAAGTCTTGAGAAAACAGGGTCATAGACACACTGACATAGGGTGGAGTAGAGGCCCTTGATGATCCTTTTATGGTTACAGTCAAACCACCTCAAACGTAGAGGTCATTAATGACTTTATTTTTGGATTCTTGATTTCATTATTCGATTTGAACATTCATTATTGAAAACGAATCTTCAAAGCCTGGCATATACGTAAGCCAAGCAAATCTGCAACTGAAATGCAAAAACAACTTTTTGTGCAAGGAATATGTAATATTAATGACTTACCTTCTGTTTTCGCTACAAACAAGAGCCTACAAGCCAAGTTAATCGAATTTTCAAATTATATTATTATTTTTTGAATACCGAAGATTGGTTTTCATTAATGAATGTTCGAATCGAATAATGAAATCAAGAATCCAAAAATAAAGTCATTAATGACCTCTACGTGTTCACGCTTGAGGTGGTTTGACTGTAATAAACAATCCCTAAGGGGTAGGTGCATTGACAGTAGGTATTTTGACACCCCAAAAATCAGCCAGTAAAATTCCTTGTTTAGGACACAATTTTCCAGCATTTTAGACATAGATTAGTACATTATTATAACATATGACGACAATATAAAAAAAGCTTTGCATGCAAGTAATTACGGCTCGTGTTTTGTAGCAGATGTTTGTCCCTGCTGTGTGGAGTCCCCAGACCTATAGCAGTTATTGGTTATAGATGAAAAGGTTAGAAGATACAGGAATATTATTAACAGTTAAAACTGGGATAGATGAAGTGATGGGATAGAATAGATGAAATGGGATGTAGTGGATGGAAGGATCATTTGTTGTTTGGCAGCATAAATGTCTTGCATATGATCATGCTTCCTATAGCAGTTGTTGTTGGTTATGGATAAAAAGGTTAGAAGATACAGGAATATTATTAACAGTTAGAATTGGGATAGATGAAGTGATGGGATAGAATAGATGAAATGGGACGTAGTGGATGGAAAAATCATTTGCAGTTTGGCAGCATAAATGTCTTGCATATGATCATGCTTCCTCGACTGTAAAATATTGGTACTTTGGAACTCTAACCATTTTTACCTTGGTTCAGTGGGCTGTAAGCAAAGAGAAAAAATAGGTGAATACATGCATAGTATTAGACATCTTTCTTCTCTATCACTTCTTGATATTTTCATTTATATTTGTTTCATGTATATTAGTCAATAAAATATATTTTAATCTATAAGAATTGTCATCATTGTCATAATCATCATTATCATTACTGTCATCATCAACTATCACTGGTATCAACATCATTACTATCATCCCAAACATCACTACCATCACAACCACCAACACCATCATTTTCAGCAAACACCATTATTCTCACAACCCACATCAGTGTCATTACTAGTTCTCCTATCTCAACACCTCTACTTATGATTCTAATATAAATACCTTGACCTCTGCTGATGAAGAGTTAGCTTGTGATTTGTTAATGCTCAGAGAATCGGTTATGAGACGATCCATTGGTTGTTGGTTGTCACTGTATGTAGTTCCACTAAAACGTTGATAAGAACCAAGCGTTTTATACACGTTTTTATAAAATATTTGAAATATATTGTGCACGCTAATTGGCTGGCTACTATATTTATATCAGAGGACAGAGACAAAATTTTAAAAAAACATATTGTCCATGTGGTGGCTACGTCCTTGTTTAATTGATTTTGTACCTTTGTCTACTTTCTTCAAAAGTGCTTTTTCTTGACTGTGCAAACATGTCAAACTCATCGTCATGAGTGACAGATGCAGCTACATCCGGCTCTTGGTTAGTTTTCTTAATATCTGAATAATACAATAATAATATATTAAAAAGTCAACATTAGTATTTCTAGAGATGATTGTGGTAATGAAACTACATGTTATATGCTCCTCCAACCCTCCGCACTCCTTGAAATTTCCAATCCCCCTCCATGGGGAAAGTATGGATATTTTTTGGAACTACACAATATATGCTCCTCAGTCCCTCCCCACCCCTTGGAAATTCCAATCCACTCCATTAGAGGAGGTGTGGATATTTTCATAGGACTATACACAAAAAAATCAATAACATCTTTAGACCCTCCCGTCTCCTTGAAGACATGGATATGTTTAATTGTATCCTTACCTAGTCCTTGTAGTTGTGATGTAACACCATTTGTTGCACCAGCATCACCATCAGCCTCCGCAAGGGTGGATAGGGAGGGTTCATCAAAACTGATCAGAGCATCAGAAGAAGCCCTAAAGAACACAAAATAGTTAATGAAAATAGTCTATCAAATTGAGCTGATCCTCACAGTATGTAAAGCAACTTACATAGCTGCAAATTGGAAGCCAGAGAAAAAATTCTGAGTCTCAAACAGGATTTGAAACTGTGCCCTGCCGATTCTGGCGTCATGCTCTAACCACTGAGCTACCAAGTCTCATATGAGACTTCAAGGACATATTGGGTGGGTTTATAGGCCCGATAGGAGATATAATATATATGTGTGTATGAGAATATATGTGAAATATATATTTGTACTGCAGTTGTAATGTATCAAATTGAGCTGATCCTCGCAGTATATAAAGGAGGAGGAGAAAAATATTTAAACAAGATAAGAAGAAGAGAGGAAGATTTGCAAAAGATGGATTAAGGAAAAGGATGGGGTCTCACTAGTTTGCCAGTCTTCCTCACACAATATTCCCTAGTCTGTCATAAAAAAATACTTTGAGAAGCCACGAAATTGTAACTGATCTAATTTTGACTTACTCTGTCAGGTTAATATCTGCAGGAGAGACCTGATTAGAGAGATGAGAAAAAGGTGAATCAAAAATCTTAGAATGACATAGAAGAGGCATGATAATAACTGGAATAGAGGTATGAAAACCCCTGGTGGAAATTTCCCATGCATTTCAATATTCCTCTATGTCTGGCATAATGTTTCCCCCCCTTTTAGACCACATGTAATTCTCTTGACAACGAGATCGGAGTTGCATCCATATTCATGTGTACCATCTTCTTATATGCAATCATCAAACAAAAAATTATACTCTAGGGAAAGAAACATTGTCTTGAAATGGGAAAATATTGTACCAAGATGAACAGGGTCTATTCCCAATGTATTTCAGTAGACTTTTGGCTTGCACGCAATGTTTTTTCATCTCAGAATTCTTTTCATTCTCTTGAGAATTATATTCTTTGTTTGAGTTGTATCCATATTCATGTGTGTTCTCGTGTCTTAACAAAGAAATGAAACCCTTAGGAAATAACAGTGACGTGGTCTGATTGGTAAACATTATGCCCAAAGAAAATTTCTATTAGGAAAATAACTAAACAGAACTAAAGTTTTCTCATACTGTTTGAGCTGCTGGTCTTGGAGGCATCGGCGGTACTGTTGTAGGTGCTGGCCTGGGTGGTTCAGCAGGCTTTGACTGGGCTTGGCGGAATCGCTCATAGCGATCATATCGAATAAAAACATTGTTGATGTCATCATTAGTTCTTAGAAGCTCACCTAAAAATTTAAAAAATTTAGAAAAGTAAATAAGTATATGCAATTAATCTAATTCTGATAATAATTAATCATAATAAATATCTTACCAACAACTTCTTCATTTGCCACTTGCTCGAGAAGTACCATCAAACGTTGTTGCATTGCTCGGCATGTTCTATTCAATTCCTGTATGAATAAACATCAAATAAACATCAATGTGAGCCATCATCACCAACTGTGGATTATCCTGCTTGAACTTTTTGTCTCATTTAGTGCAGGGTTCAAAATTAACCTTGAAAAGAGATTGTCTGTCATGCTTGGGGTTTTGGCATCCAAAAAAATCTTGGTCTGCAGTATTTCCTAAAATCAAAATGGTGAGAGTGCTCGCCTTTCACAAATGCTCGCCTCTCAGCAATGTAATGCAATCTGATTCACAGACTCATCGTATATGAGAAGAGTTGTTTGTTGGTTCTCTCCTGTACTTCAAGGTTTTTCCTCCGGGTTTTCTGGTTTTTCTTCCTTTGCAAAAATTAACTTCTAAATTCTAATTCGATCTAGAAAGGGCCTGGATGAAAATTATTCTGTGTAAATCTAGTTACTCTATCAAATTGTGTAATTATTTATTTATTTATTTATTTTCGGTTACTTTTTAGTGCTGGAAACAGAAAATAATAATCGACTGAAAACTATTTAGAACGGCCTTTTTCTTTTATAAAAAGAACGCTGCAAACAGGCTTGGGACAAAATTCTTGGACAATGTGAAATCCAGTCCTCAATTGAAAATTTTAGTTATCTCTGACGACCGGAGGACTGCTAATTTTTAACCCTACAGAGCAACAGAAAGAGTAATAATTACGTGACATTTTAAATCTATCTCAGATACTATCAGATATCATTTTTTCTACCTGTAATAGTTCCAGGTCTCCAGCCTCTTCTTGTCCTGGTGTCATCTCTGTCAGCATCTCCGACATAACTTGTACATTTCCTTGCACAATATCTAAATCTGACCGTAACTTTGCAAGCTGTTCAGGTGTTGGGTTAATAGGTCCTGTCACGGCTGCTGGTGGTGGTTGGTGAGTTGGTAGTTGGTGAGTTGGTGGCTGCATGTTGGGAGGAGGAGCTGCCGAGGGTTGCTGTGTTGATTTAAGAAGAATGAAACTAATGAAATAATGGATAAATGGGAGAAAGTACATTTGACTGGAAGTGGTCAACTGTGTGATGGCTGCAAGGTGGAAGGGTTGCTGTGTTGATATGAGAAGAAAGGGACAAAATGAAATAATGGAAAAGTGGGAAAAAGGATAAATACACACCAATTATTACAAAAATACTAACAAACTCATGCCTCTCAAATTTAATTTAATTCACATTTAAGCTGGCAGTGATTGGCTAGGTGATTGCTTCATGATGGAAGGTGCTGCCGAGGGTTGCTGTCTTAATTGAGAAGAAAGGGACAAATGAAATAATTGAAAAATGGGAAAATTGATATTTAACTGCTGGTGATTGGCTAGGTGATTGCATCAGGGTGGAAGGTGCTGCCGAGGGTTGCTGTTTTGATTGAGAAGAAAGGGGCAAATGAAATAACGGAAAAATGGGAGAAAGTGTATCTAAACTGCTGGTGGATGTCTAGGTGAAGCAAGCTTGAATGGTGATATCAGCTGCATGCAAACTAAACCTAATTTAGAAAATTAAAAGGACAAATGAAGAAATGGAAATGGGATAAAGTATAATTTATATGCAATGAATGAAATAAAAAATAGTTAAAGACTAAAAAAAGGGGATAGAAAACATTTCATGTTAAAATGAAATGAACATAAAGAAATTGAATGGAAAATGGGAAATAAGAATATGAATAATACAAAATAATTAATATTTATATATCTTACATGTGATGGAGATCCTCCCAAGGGTGCAACTGGTCTTTCTGGTTGTGACTGAAATAAAAAAATTTTCAATTAGATTTTTTTTAAATTTCAAATTATTTGATATATTCCTTAGATATAGGCAGGTCTAAAATACCAATTTTTGGAAAATACACTTGACACTAAATCTCACTCAAAATATAACTTATTGTATTTAGAAGCCTTAACGTAGATAATTATTCTATATAAATATTTTTCACAAATCCTGCCTAGACTAGCTATACAGCTAAATGTGGGTGCATGAACCTGAAAAAAACTTGTCTGAAAAATCCATTTTTACTTTATTTATCTATTGTTCGTTTAATTTTAATCTTTAGTCCAAGAGGAAAGCAAGACTTAATATCTAATAAATTGTTTTGTTAAAATCATTTTTGGTTAGTTTTAAAGAGAATAATTTCCAGAAACTACACATCTTACCTAGAAGACGATACTCTATATATTGATGAACAGAGAAATCAAGATTTGCAATTCAAATATCTACACTTTAATTATCATATCTGCACCAGTTAATCTCTCTAGGAACCAATGTCTTGACAATATTATGATTATTATTCAAATTAACTACAGTAAAAACCCGCGTATAAGAACCTAAAATTTAAGAACCTGTTAGGCTGAAATTTCATTTTTAAGCACCCTTTACATAAGAACCATTTTAGGCTAAAATCCTAAAACAGGTTCTTATTTTTTAAAAAGAAAAAAAAAAATTGGAATCAATCTATATTTATAACACAGTGTGTACACAATAATGCTATAAACACTATAACTGTACATGGTTATAGTAAAGAACATGTCCTCATTGAATAAAAAAATCCAACTTAAAATGAAACTTTGTTATTTCTTGAACAAAAGTTAAGAACCTAATTAAGAACCTAGTGAGCCTAATTTAGCATTTTATTATGACTACAGTCTGTCAGATATTTTTTGAATTCGAAATTCCTAATTTTTATTCATAAATAGTGATTCCAACATTGAGTTCATGTTTTCTTGATTGTGGAAGTTGCATTTAATCTGCTCAGCTATAAAGGTTTTATATATTTTATTTTTTCTGAAAGGGATGGGTGTGGGATGGGGAAGAAAAATTATCAAACACACCTTGGAGGAAATTGGAAATCCCCAGGGCGTGGGGGTGAGAGAAAAAATGGTTTGTTTTATATTGAAGAAAACTGGAAATTCCAGAGGGACGGGGGACCTTTTTTAAAATTTCCTCTATAGTTGGGCATGGAAATTTACTGGAAACACACATTTTTTGATTTTATTATGGTATAAAAAGCCTTGTTTTTTTTTTTGGACAAACTTACTCTTTCTGGTGTAAATATTGGAGATAAAGTATCCAGGTCTTTGGGCGGAAACTCGATCCCTAAAACAGCAAAAAAACAATACATTGTCAAATGAATGTTATTCATTTATTCTCACTCATTTGTTGGTTCATTTGTTCATCCTTCCGTTCCTTCATCATTGAAATTCACAAGCACAGGGCTATAAAATAATTGGCTTGTCAGTCACCAGTCAGGATGACCAGCCAAATTAGTTTTAGCTCAATCATACCATGTTTCTGGCTCAATGTTACTGGTCAAAATTTAACCAAGGGCAGACATTGGCTGGTGACCAGCCATTCTGTTTAGCCCTGCATCTATAAAGCGTTTTCACATGACGACACAGCCACTACACTAGTGTATATTTGACAATAGCTTTGTCATTAGTTTCTTTTGTTAGGTACACCAATATGGCTGCCATCTCTATTGTCTCTATTGACGTCACAGCCACCATATTAGTGTACCTTTGACAATAACTTTGTCATTAGTTTCTTTTGTTAGGTACCCCAATATGGCTGCCATCTCTATTGTCAGACATGACGTCACAGCCACCATATTGGTGTACCTTTGACAATAACTTTGTCATTAGATTGTTCTGTTAGGTACAACAATATAGCTGCCATTTCTATTGTCTGTTAACTCTCTAGGGACTGAGTGAAAATGCTCTATTAAGTATAATAAATTGTATCCATGGAAACTCGGTAATGGGTGAAAACTGCTATAATTGCTATACATATAATATCGAATCAAGTCATGATTTGTCATCAGCAAGGATCCAAACATTTGTCAATAAGACTGATGAATATAACTTGGTTTCCATGGAAACAAGTTGATGTGTGCAAGCTGGTATTGCTATACGAACATACCTTGGTTTCTAAGAGACTCGTATGTGTGTAGGATATTCCCCATGTCAGGACTGTTCCTGAATGCATCGGCCCAGTCTTGAAGAAGAGAGAGAATCTTTTCTTGTACGACCTGAGGTGCATTAACCTGGGAGAAGATAAAACATAAATACACTAAAATCCCAGTTTTAAACACCCCCACCCATTACCCAGTTAATTATAAGCCCACTGGTCTGCTGTGGTAAGACAAATGCTTATGTCAATTCGTTGACACAATTTATTAACTGTTGTCATTCACCATCAACATGCATGTCGGTAGGGGTATAGCCCTACCTGCTAATAGTCTGCTGCAGTCCATTTAAATTACGAATGAGTTTAATCATGCAATGTTGAATTAGAGGTAAATATTCAATCTTGGTTTCTCAACCGTTAGCAAGTCGTCATACTCCTAGCTTACCTTAGGATTAAGAATCTTGGTCATTTCCTCAAGAAAATCCTTCTTGGCAACCAGTACATGAAATCTGTGCCCACAGTTCTTGACACATGATTCCAACACCTATAAAGTGAGAAACAAAACATTACAGGCAAACTAGAAATCTTGAAAATGTTTAAGGGAATGGAGGTTGGTAAAGAAGTAGTTCACTCATCTCTCATTTGTAGGGTCTCAGGTTCGATTCCTGGACTTACAATTATGTGAGTAGATTTTGTTAGGTCTAGTCTCCCTTGATTCAATGGAATTTTCTCTCAAGGGCTCTCTGGCTTTTTTCCCATCGCAGAACATAACGTGCTAAATTCCAATTCGATCTGTGAGTGAATTAGCCCAGCCCTAAGTTTCATCAGTCCAGAGATGATAACATTTTGAAGTAATAAACTATAACACATAAAATCTAAGTATTAGGGCAATGTGAAGAGCTTTTTTATCTAACAGAAAAAGACCCAGCTTTAGATGTTAATTTATCCATTTTTTTGATATTTTTATGTAAAAAGAGAGTTGTGAATCTGCATTTATAACTTTTTCGACTGTTCTTTTGCATTCTTGATACATCTTCGTATAAAGTATTATTGTGTGATCACTTCGAAGTCTTAAAATTTACTCATAATGGGAAATTTTTCCTTAGATAACAAAAGAAGAGAAGACCCTGAAAAATCAGAGGAAGTTTCTTCTCAAGGAAAGCTTTTTAAAATACTATAAATATGTATTCTTTTATGTGGTTAAAATGCCAATCCTTTTGCTTTTGTTTTTGTTTTCAATTGAAAAATAATAAAGAAGATTAAGTATCAAACAAAAAGAAACTGAGCTTTAATGGATACTAAAAATTAATTCAAAAGTCATCAAAAACAATTTAAAAAAGGTTGGAAGAGAGAAAAAAGAATAACTCGAAATTGAATTTTAGAGCATATACAAACAAACAACTGAAGCCTTTAGGTACGATTAAGCTTAACATATGCATAAATAATAATATTATAAAGTTGATAACCTTATGTAAGCTAAGCTTATATAACAAATTATATATAAACTTACCGTTAAAGTCAAAATAACACTTTTAAAATTCTTATTATTGGTGAGTCGTTTTCTAATAGCCTTGATTGCGTCTTTAGGCCTAAAATACAAGCAAAACAAACAATTAGAAATAAATTATAAATGAGAGCGATCTGTGATCTTGAAGCAGTTAGATTTGCTACACGAACGAAGTACTACAATATGTCAGTGAATAAGACATCAAGAATGTTCAAGATTTACTCACCCCTCTTCTGTCTCGTTTATAATATCACAAATTTCTAGATTCAAAGCCCAGTCTTCTGACGCCAAAGCTCCATCTGTAGCCCTCTCTATAATTATAAATTTTCAAAAATTCCGTCACAATACTTGAGAATTGAGTGTATTTTTTTGTTCACAAAGTCAATTCATCCATGAAGCTTCGACGTATTTTTCTTAAACACAAATGAAATGCTAAAAAAATTTTAAGCAAAAATGTTCGAGGGATAAATCAAGATAATAAAATTGAAGGAATTGTAATAAAATAATGGTTTCAAGCTGACCTATTCTTTGTCCAACAGGAGAAGAAAAGGGATTCGAAGCAAACAAGGACGCCATCTTGGATTTGGACGGGAAAAAATGACGACATTTGCTAAAAATAGATACTAGTACCCAGGCGCACACGGTTAGAGCCTCGTATCAATGCTCGACTCAGGTCTCCTGGTTGCGCAAAGATCAAGATGGCTGCTAGTGAAGGGTGAGTTGAAGTGTGCTCTGATTTAACGAGGATATTTAACCTAAATCATACTTTTTTAATGGATATAACTATTTATATAGCTGGGAGAGGAATTTATCTTGACCCTGGTGGATTTTTTTTGGTGTTGTAGTTAACAAAATTGTTTTAAGTGGAAATATAAATTTACCTGTAATGTTGAATATTATTTTTTGTCAACTGATTACCTTATTCTTCAACTAGATTTACCGGGTTTATTCGTTTGCTTCAACTAGTTTTTTTGCGCTTTAAATCTAGAATAAGTTAGATAGCTGTTACATAATATCTAGCTTGATTTTCGTAAACTGCTATTTATATCTTACTAAGAGACGACCTGTGCAGCCGGCTCAAAGGTTAAAGTATTACATCATCGTCATTCTGTCTGACTTGTTTCGTCTGTTCCCGTTTGCTGCCTGCGAAAGGAATAACGAGTAATAATTCTGTCTATGTTGCTTCTGAGTAACTAAAAGATACTTTGGACCCTTCTTCATGTATTTACCACATTGTATTCTTTATTAGCTTTGTTCTATTATATAACTTGGGGTCCCCCCCCCCCCCCCCAATCAAATTACGTAAACTTTGTCTAGTACCTGAAGGAGCCAATACATCTTTAAGCAATTTCCAAGGGGTGAGGAGGGTCTGGGAAGGGTATATATTTGGATAGTACCTGAAAATATCCATACCTTCCCCATGAAAGGGGATTGGAATTTTCAAGGGGTGGGGCGGGTCAGAAGAGGGTATATTGTGTAGTTCCAGAAAATGTCTGTACCACAGACTTAACAATTCTATGTCATTTCTTTAGATCTCCAAGAGAAGAGGAGCCAAGTGCCAGCTGTGTAATAATCCATGAAATTTACGACTCTGAGGATGCACATGAAGAGTTTGAGGCCAAACTAGAAGCCGCGCTGGAATCAGGGTGCGCCACTATCATCATAGAACCTAATAAAATTGGCGAAGAAACTACAAGATGGATTCGAGTTGGTAACTGCCTACACAAGACATGTGTTGTCACTGGATCTATAGCACTACTAAGTCCATTTATCATGCCGAGAGCATTTAGATGTCCAAGTTCTTTTGGTTTTAGCGGCATCAGCATATTCTGTGCCTTGTTATATGGAGTATCATGGCAGTTTGACCCGTGTTGTAAATACCAAATAGAATATGACACTAAAAAACTAGCACAACTACCAGGGGGAATGTCATCGTCCCCGGTTGTACTATTAAGGACTGATGACAAATATAGGAAAATTCTTCATAATGCTATTGCAGGTGCGGCAGCTCTTTACTGTGGATGGAAGATATATATTTCATATTATGGATAACTGGATTGCCTTATCGGCACTTACACAGTATTGTGGAATATACCTATTTCAAAAAAGGTTGCCAGAGGCAAAGTATGAAGTTGCAAGACCAAAAGGATGAACATGAAAACTTTTAGAAATTTTTCAAATTGGGGTATTTTGTCCACTGACAAGCAACAAAACTGAGCAACATAAATATATCAACTCTAGACTTTGTCTTCTGGACAATAATAATAAGGAACTCAAGTTATTCAATTTATAGACCCCTTGCACCACATTGGAATGCAGCTCAATATTTGGAGGACAAAACAATAGGTTTCCAATTCTCATTAGATTGAAGTTCTTTTGTTTTGTCCTCCAAGTTGAGCTGCTTTGACGTCACATGCGAGGGGATCTATTCTTGGATCCTGAAATGAGCTAGGCTTTGCACCATCATGTGATCACAGCCATGACAGGAGGCAGGAACAATTGAACCTGACCTAACCTGATTTACACAAGAAAGAATTCAGTTTCCCTGGGGAAAAAAGACTGTTGCTGTGCCTCTTGTCATGGATGCCATATCTTGATGGTGCAAAGCCTCTATTGCTTATCACAGATCTTCTTTGGCTTTGACAATGATTTTATTTTTGAAATTGGTGTAAGTTATTCCATCAATAGAGTGTGGAACAAGGAATGCTTAAGTACTAAGGAAGATTAATTTTTCACAAGAGAGTCTGCAGGCCAAGAAAACAGTGTTTTTAGGAATGTAATTTTTTCTTAAAGTCTGTGGGTATCTTTTGGGAATACAAAATTGAAAAACTAAACGTTGGTCTCAAGCCAAGGTTGGGTTTGATAAAATGCATTTAATGTATGAATGTCTTTAATACATCAAGCCCTCAACTTGGAACCATTGTTTCGTCGTCATTCAAGGGAATTTCAAGACCTCTTAACAATTTAACATACCCTAATCTAAGAAGTATTTATAATAGTTTTGCTATTTTGATTAAGTATTATTCTCGTGCAAGAGAAAATAATCATCCATCTTTTGAAAACCCTGAGTAAACTAGTCTGTAATCAAGGGAAACAGTGGTATTTTATAAACTACAAAAGGTCTTCTAGCATGAAATCTAAAAATGTGAAGTTCCAGAAATTATCCATACCCCAAGGAGGAATTTTCGTAAAGACCCCCATCCCCCCTACCCCCAGAAATTCTGATTGTCTTCCATACAAACTCTGTAATTTTGTTCTTTCTTTGACCCCCACCCCTTGGAAATTCTAAATTCCTTGGGGTGGGGGGGGGGGGGGTAGTATGGATAATTTCTAATGTAACTAATAAATCTGTCAATTAGTTGAATGTCAGGAGAGCGTTTTAGATTACATTGTAATTATTGTCTTTAGATATAAATCTTGATTAATTTTAGTTTTCTTTGCGTGTGGTTTAGTGTTATTTATAAACAAACATGTTAACCTTTAAAAAGCTTGTTTTGATAACTTGGCTATGATTTCAACATCAATATTACATCCAGACTTGATGTTTGTTTAATTGCACTCTGGTCACTTAATTAAGTATACAAGTAGGGTGTGGGAGAGAGGAGAGGAGTGTTCTAAAAAAATTGTCATGACTGTTGTTCTACTACTGGGGTCTTGTGCTTAACTCCTTAACAACACATGTGAGTAGAGTTTGTTAGGTCTCTCCTTTGATTTGAGAATTCTTTCCTCCCTACCTAAATTCAAATCCGATCTGTCAGTTAGTCATGCCCTGACTTAGATCAGCCCCAAGGTTTATCAGGGTTCGATCTGTGAATTAGCTGTGCCCTGACGTAGATAAGCCCAGAGGGTGTTTCAAGGTACCTACCTATATATGCAAGCATTTTTCAAAATTTGAAGACTGCAAGAACGAATGTGACATCACAAATCCCCACCCAGGGGTCCTCTCGGCCAAGAAGACCCTAGGAACGACATTGGCAATGAAAGGAAATCACACTCATGTGCAGTGTGCGATAATAGTAATTTAAAAGTAAATTTTAAAATCTCAAAAATTGTGTTTTTGTTTATTGCATTTCCCAGTTTACCCTTTACAGAATTAACAACTTTACTGATCATTTCTTTCCATATTAACTAAAAACGTATTAGTGGGGTCTGACTTTCACTGAACCCTTAAAATTACGAATTCAAATCTGTCCCTATGGTGCATTGGATTATGGGATGAATCTGGACAGGAGATGTAAAAGCTTTACAATCTCGTGTCCAGCTCCATTAGCACCAGACTTCCTCTGGTTTACAGTGCTTCTCATTAGAAGGGAGGAATCGCGGAATCATCGTCGCGATTAAAAACTGAGGTTTAGGTGGACGTCAATCAAAGTGTTTCCATGACATTGTCGGAAAATCCAAAGTTTGAAGAACGCGTGTCTGTTGAATGTCACGAAAACGCCTTGATTGACATCCACCAAAAAAACCTACTTCATCGCGCCGACGATTCCGCACATTCTATTGAAAAACACTGACTTGTGAAAGAGGAATCAGTCTGTCTTCCACTGCGCAAATGGCGAGTCAAACCTTTCGTTTCTCTTAGAACTTTTGCTCTCATAACTAGAATAATTAACCCTCTTTGATTTCCTTGTCAATATTGCATCTCGGATATCTAGTTTCTTAATTTTCATGAAACGCTCTTTTTTGTATCCATCAGGGATTATAGTATTGCGGTATTCTAGGACATATATCAAGTCAAGTCTTCCATCCCCGTCGATATCCTTCACGAGTGGTTTGGATTTTACGTGTGGAATAAAGTGTTGGCAGTTTGCGGTGGGCGGTGGTTCACCAAACTGTTTTTTGTACTCATGTGGATCTGAAAAAGAGGGTAAAAAAATGATATTTCTTTTTTCAGAAAACGCGTGCAATTTCGTCTCCCCCTCTTCCAGAGAAAAGAGGAAGTTAACTGGTGGGCTACTATCGGGACTACGACTCCTTCCCCACACCCAATATTCAGCTATTCTGGGTAATAAAGAATAACCAAGATTTGGAAAATGGGAACAGGAATATCATGAGATGTAACTGTATGACCGTGAAACGTGGCATGACACGGCACGGCATGGAATTTTAACCAACCACTGTGCACGAAGTCACCACTTATCCAATCAACGTACTTGATATAATTATGAAGTCACCGTCACGGTCACGGTACGGAGTGACTGCCGACACCCGCTACTCAGCAAATCAAAGCGCACGAGACCGCTGCTCAACCAATCAGAATGCTACATTACGTTACCGTCACGGTCACAGTATGTCACGCCAGTACCATGACTTTTCTCACAGTCATACAAAAATTTGCAAACATCAATTACTGACATTATATTTACCTAAGCTGATGATTTCATCTTTTGTGATCTCCATCATCCGTAATCGTTTCTCGTCCCTGTACACCAACACCACGCTTAGTTCTTTAGACAGATCCTTCTCTTGCTTGGCACAAGCTAGCAATAAAGACTTGTCACGTTCTTTCCCCGTGAAGAATCCTCTCTTTGTCTTGTTCGCTTCAATCGTGCTTTTGACCTCTACAGAAGAATTTTTCAAAGGCGCTGAATTCTGTAGTGTTTCTCTCTTTTTATTTTTCTCTTTCGTGTGAGGAGACTCCTTGAACGACTCAAACCTGGTCCTCGGAGTTGGCAGAGCTGTAGTCGGCTTCGTAGCTTGTGGTTGTTGCTTTGATCGTAAATTCTCTTTTAATTTTTTAAGGAATTTTTTCAGCGCCTCGTAATCGATTGATCTCGTTTGTTCAGAGTTTTTAGTAGGTGTGGGATGGATGACGTAGGAGTATGGTCGTTTCGGATTATCAGGTTTGATGTAAAAGGAGTATGGTCGGTTGTCGTTCGGATTATCAGGTTTGGTGTCATAGGAGAATGGTTGGTGATCGGTCGGGTTATCAGGTTTTATTTTAACTGGATTATTTCCGTAAGGCTTATCTTCTAAGGCACTTTCGTGGGTTTCCACGAGGCTGGTTTTTATATTTTCCTGGTTATCTGTGTTATAGACATCCTTATCGCTGAGACTCTTTACATCAGTAACATCACTGCGATCTTCTGTATCTTTATCATGAACTATAGCTTTAGAATCTTTACGATGATTACTTTCTTTATTGATATTGCCATCAATTACGTCACCACCACCGTTACTTTCCTCATTATCATCACCTCCATCATCATCGTCATCATTGCCATCATCCTCATCATCAACAATGGCTTGCAGGTCATCAATCACGTGTTCTTCTCCCTCATCACGCGACTTCCCTTCATTCATCATCTCCAGTAAGTCATGAACAACATCACTCAAATCTCTTCTTCTTCTTCTTGGTCCATCTCTTTTCTTCTTCTTCGCCACAGTCTCGTCATTCCCGTGGTATTTTCGATATCTCTCCGTCATGTATCCATTCACCTTCGTCTTGGGTAACCATAGCAACAACCCTTCTGGGATTCCATCAGCCTTGGGTACTCCCAAGGGGGGGACGGGAAGGGGGTTAGTAAGTGTGAACAGCCATCGAACTGCTCCGTTTTTTCCATTGAGGACCACAATTCTTGACGAATGGTTGTTAAGCTTAATCATGACGGCGACGTCAATTAAATAGTTGCCAAGGGATACAATGGCTGGTAAAGCACTGGAAATATAAACATGATAAACATTAATGAAAATCATGGGGTTTTATTTCAGGTATCAGTAGAACGCATAGTTTTAGTGTGGTGCGCGAGTTTCAAAACTAAAAACCTTGTTACATGCTGAAACTTTTAGCCGAAACTTGTGCCCTGACTTCGATCAGCCCAGAGGTAGTTTCAGGGTTTGTTCTGTGAGTTAGCCATGACCTGACATCGATCTACCGTCACGGTAACGGCACAGCACAAAGCGAGTTTTTTAGTATAATCTCTTGACACGACTTCATGCCGACCTACCTGTCATTTACTCCCACCGTCAGTCTCCTCGACCAGATCTCCGCCGCATTTTTACCATCAAGGGCTTGAACCGTAACTCCATTATCAAGACTACATAGAACGACATCTTCAACTCCGTCTTTGTTCAAATCCGCAAGCAGCGGTGACGTCAGAACCAAGGTGTCTTTGAACAACTCGATGAAGCCAAACTCATTCGGCTCGTTCGAACCCCAGGGTGTTCTTCTCTTCGCGATGGAAGAATTATGGACCCTGTTTGATAGATCTCGTACTTCTATGGCGAGGAGAGTACCAGTTTTGGCGGATTCTGGTTTGATTCCGATGAGGATGTAATGTAGTGTTGCAGAAACGCGATGTATTCGAAGAAACACATGTTCTTTGCTGATTTGAAGAAAAATAGAGAGTAGAACACTCGTTCCAATCAGTTTGCCCGATCTTCCTGATAATACTTTTAGAGTATTTTTACCTAGAGTATAAGCTCGTCTTGACCGGTCTAGCCGAGGGTTTGGCGAGGCATGAAGAAGTAAGATATCTTGAAAATGATCGCCATCAATGTCTGGGATCGTTCGGAACGAACTAACGTCTCCCAATTTTTCTGCCTGCCATTTCTTGTTGCCATTCACCGTATCGATAAAAATCACTTTGTCTTTCCCTTCCTGGACAAAACACCCTGATCCTTCCTGGAAATGGTTCTTCTTCCTGACATGTTTTATACACTGGACTTTCCCTAACATTCCGTCGATGTCTGTGCTCCAAAGAGACTTGCCATTACAACCTTTCAAAGATAAAACTCCCTGGCAATGCCTTCCTGGGCAACTGGTATTACGAGACCCACCATTACCAGGAAATCTATACCCTACCAGCAAATTCTCCTGACTGTATTTCCCGTCATTAAAGTCTCTCAAGACCAACGGTGCCATTCCGCTGAAATTCTTAGACCAGTGTTTCAACGGCTTGTTTCCACATTCTCTATCCTTCGCGCAGGACTCATGATGACAAGGTAAAATGAAAGCGAAGGCGAAGATAGTAAATACACAGAGCAACAACGACCCGACTAAACATATGCGACGTTGAGTGGAAAACTGCGTCTGGTTACTTTCTTTTGATTCTGCGTCGTCTTCTTTCTCAAAGTCCGCGACTTCGTCATTTTCTGACTCGCTTTCTTCTGTATCAGCATCCTGGCTGTCGGGAGATATGGGCCTTTCTCTTTTCGCTCGCTTTTGGTCTCTTCTATCTTTGTCATTCTTCTGTGTTAATGATTCGTAATCTAGCTTTCGCTTCCCGCTCTCCATCGCTCAAAAATAAGGAATAATTTGCTCAAAAAATAAAGACTAGAACGATAAAAAGTGATTAAATGGTAGTCTGTTTTCAACCCTTGAATTGAGCGAGTATCTCACACTTGACTTGGTTCTTGACAGATAAGGAGTCTGGCTTATAAAACCACGAATCGTGGAAAAACCCTAGGTATATCCGAATGAATTAAATAAATTGAAGATTCAAATCAACGAATAGCGGGGGAAAATGAATTCAAGCGAAATTGTATTCAAACACCGCTAAAAATTTCGCTCTTTTTTCTAGACATTCGTATCTTACGAGGAATGAATTTAGATCTGCAGCGGTGGTCCTGACGAAAGGTTGAAGCTTTCTGTCTCATTGGTAAAATGTTGTCTGATTTTCCGTTGTTTAAATTCAAAACTTAATGAGTGGAAATTAACGTAGAAGTAGTTAAAATGGCTTACGGAATTTTTTATGTTAAACAATTAATTTGTTTTTAAATTTCAATAATTATCGTTTCATATATAATTCCTTCTTGGTTTTTTCTCATTAGTACTCGCTGGATGCCGTGATAATAAATGCAAGGAAAATCGCTCCGTGGGCTTGTGGTTTTAGGAATGAATTTTACCGTGTTTTTCTCGCTTGAATTCTACAGCTCTGGTAACAGAGATTGAGCTTTTCTCTTCTGTCTATCGAGTTAGAAACGAAGACGAAATTCTTGTCCCACAAAGGGGTGCGAAGAAGATTTTTTTTGAAGTGACAGCGAAGATGTCAGATTATGCTGGGCAACACTTCTGCTCCGAGCGAAATTTTCCCTCATTAATTTTTCCTCTAAGATTCCAGATGTTGTTTTTCCAAGCAAACAACACCACGTCTATACGACTTGTTGCATTAAAAACAAGAAACATAAGCGACCAAACCAAGTAGAATAAGATTGCATAACTTAATCGGGAGCGTTTGAAGTTGTGAGAATTCCTATGACGTATATATGTCCGCTGACCGAGTCGAGAACTGCAGATGTAATTATTTAAGAAAAACTCTCAGAAATCTTCGGCAATTCATTGATTATAAATACCGATAAAACGAGGAATTCTTTAAAGATTTCTAGACTAAGATATCAGGTTGGAATGTTTTTGCATTTAGAATTAATGATTGAATAAACAGATGATTTAACAAAGCATTTGAGGGGAAAAACACATTGATTTATAGTCATAAAAAATTAAATTGGGTTGAGCATTAACGGCTTTGTGTAATCCTTTTGAACAGTAAAGATCTTATGAGATAATGGAAAATCGTAAATTTATTAAGTTTGCTCACTCAGGATGAAAAAACAAAAATATAGGTTGAGGAGAAATGCTGTAGTTTAGTGACTGAAGTTGTTGGCGAGCGGAGCGTACTTTGTCGACGTTCCTTTTCTAACCGATGAAAAAATACTAATAAAAGACTGAAGAAGAATGAAGCAAAAACAAAAACAAAAAAAAAAAAAAAAAAGGAAAAAAAGAAAATAGAAATAAACTGAACCAAATATCTCGATATTAGTTACTGGAGAACATCCCGATATAACTGGACATAAATGGTACTAAATATCTGATATTACTGGATGGATTTTCGGGTTTTTGGCTGGGAAAATCTTTCTAGCGTTCCCTCTCTCGAGCCCAGAGTCTTCCTGTTTTTTGGTCAGCGGGCTGGCGTCGGAAGGCGCTGGAGGACTCTGGGAACGAGATTGGCGTTCCCTCAGTGAGAATCCCTGACATAGGTTCCCAGTCTCTCTCTTCTCAAATATCCACGATAACCTGGGTACGAGTCTCACACAGGGCACTAACTCGGACGTGATTGATGATCAATACCCCAATATTTCAATATAACGATACATGCTGAGCTCTTACAAACCAATCCGTGTCTGACGATCTATAAATGGCTTCCTACTATGATGTACACGTATAGAGATACGCCCAGCTTTAAACCCTTAGACATGCCGCCTAATCTGCTGGGTTTTTTTTTTTTTTTTCTTTAGACTTCCTGCTCACTCGACGCACAGCGCGCTCAACCACTGGGAAACTATTGTTTCTTATTTTCTCTATGAAAAGCAAGCACACAAGGGTATATCCTAATCAAGTTATATCTGTAAAAACCGCTCAATTATAAAGCGCACATTGACTTGTATACCTTGAATAGAACAGTTTATCTTTTGTCATTGTTCTAACTAACTTGGAAAATTGCTTGGTCAAGTTTTTTTGTTCAGACACGCAGCAAGGAATATTCTATCTAACTTGTGTTTTAAGCGACTTAACGACTTGGTTCCATCAGATGATACAATGATACGTGTACATATAGATAAGAATTGAGTTACAATTTGGTCCAGACACAAAAACTAATCTCTTCTTGGCGTCAGAATCGTTTCGCTGGGCTAAATTATTTACAGGTTTCTTTTAGCAGGGGTAGAGGCAATAATTGGGGTTTTCCTTTCTCTTTCTTACGCTTCTCTTTTTTCCTAGTCATTAATTTTATATTTCTCTCATTTACTCAGTACTTTCTATTTCTTTTTGATGTGCTGTCTCTTCTCTTCTCTTCTCTTCTCTTCTCTTCTCTTCTCTTCTCTTCTCTTCTCTTCTCTTCTCTTCTCTTCTCTTCTCTTCGCTTCTCTTTCCTTTCCTTTCCTTTCCTTTCTGCTCTTTTTTCTTTAGTTCCTGTATCCATTTCAATGAACAACAGTTTTCCTTTTCTTTATTTCCTCTCCCTTTCAGTCTTCTATTCATTTCTTTCCTTCTGTGGGCTTAAAATACAAATAGTTGTTTTCACCACGTCCTCTTTACAGCACCCTCTTCAAAATCAGTCTCATAGCTTTCTGTCTTCGAATACAAACTAAGAATTAATATTTCTAACGTACAAATATCATTCGTACCAGATAACACCAGTAACCCTGCGAACAGAGGTTAGTTTTCTTCCCCTCCATAGAACTGAGCGGCAGGCTGTTCAGGGACCGACCTGAAGCCATAACGAAGGACAGAGAAAGACCTCTGCCAGCAGGGGAAAAATCATGTAAAAAAATCCATCGCCCAACAACGCGCGCGACCTTAACTTCCAACTTCTCATTTAACCATTTCCTTAAATGAAACCTCAAGTTGTTTTTCCTGGGCACTTTCGAGGTTCAGAAGCGATTACAAAGCGAATAGAGTTACATTTAAGTATCATTGATATTTGTATAGTCAATATTTTCAGTTCTGGTTATGTTTGATAAGACTTAACAGTTTGTTGAACAAACTTTGTGGGATTAGCTGTGTAAACGAGCAAGCAAGGTGTGTGGTTTGATACTGAAACTCAGCTTTGTAACTCCGAAATAATTTATCGAGATCTAGATGTACCAATAATCTCTCAAAACGTCTGTTCACACAGCGAAGGAACTAAAATTCGCCTACAATATTTGAAACTTCAAGGTTTATTTTAAAGAATATCTCTGGCGAAATCTTAATGGAGGAGTAATATGACTGATTTGAAGAACCGGTTGAATTATCTTTCTGATCCTACGAAACTGAGCTTACATCATGTTGGTCGAAGTCGAATCTTTCGAAAGAATTGACTGTAAGTTTTAAAAATGCATATACATACTTTTGTAAAGAGCATATGTTAATTTTTCTACCAGAAAATTAAACCAAATACTTTTGCTGAAGTCAACTAGAAACTTGAACAGAAAAGAAAATTGTATGTGCTATTTCCAAGATTATCCTGAAATATATATCTTGATAATATCTTGATTGTTTTCGCTGGGAATGATATATCATTCCTCGATGGATGTGAGTTAAAAAATTTAATGTAATCTAGCTTTAGAAATAAAGATTGCTGATGATAAATTATAGTATCAATAACAGTTCAAATGAGCAGAAATAAAACAAAATCTTCTACAAACTTCTTTTCCTTCGCTGAGTCGTTCAGTTCATCAATCATGCGATTACAGTCGAAATGTTAGTCAATAAGGAATTTTTTTTTGCATGTTACAAAAGTTTTATCTTAAATACTTTTGCCATTGAATTATTCTATAGCGTTGTAGTTAGTAGTATTTATAGTTTTTGAATAAAGTCGTTAGAAAAATGTGTTTCGTTGATAAATCAGTGCTGCACTAGTGCTGTTATTGTGAAGAGAAAGGGTGGAGGGAAAGAATGAAGGAAGACGGAGAGAGAAAGAAACAAACCGATTCTGAGCCTATGTGAGAAGTTTGTTAGTGTTGTGTTGCTCTCCCTTGCCACGAGGGTTTTTCTCCTGGTTCTCTGGTTTAAAAATCAACATGTGAGTTGAGTTGAGTTGAGTTTTTTCGGATATAGTGTTCTCTTGCTTGTTACAAGGGTTTTTTTTCAGGTTCTCCGGTTTTCCTCCCTCCACAAAAATCTACTTGTAAATTGAGTTTGTTTGGTTGTGCCACAACGGTTTTCTCCAGGTCGCCGGGTTTTCCTCTCTCTGTAAAAATCAAAATGTTAGTCGAGGGGGGTTTGTTTGATGTCTTATTCTTGCCCTTGCCACGAGGATTTTCTCTAGGTTCTCCAGTTTTTTCTCCCTCTGTAAAAATGCCCTATTTCTTTTTAAGTCCCAAAGGAATATTAATAAAGGTCTAATGCGTACTCACTTAGGTGAAAATGTACTAAGCCAAAGCGAAAATTCACTCAATCTTTGATAAAGGATAAGAATAAAGCTTAGAGAATTCATTCGTGAAAAACTGACAGAGAAGTCGTAAGAGCAAGAGAACCGAGTCAAGGCGTAGTAAGTTTCTTAAGCAAGAAGCCGTTGGTATAAACATCATTTACTAGTATGAAGGTCTCCTTCCCAACCTTAAACCGTTAATCTCGATATCATTCCCGGTAAAGTAGGAATCGATATCTTTTGGACAATAGGAACCGGCTTTTTCTAATTTCCCTATTGTATCTAAGAAAGCACTCAAGTATCGAGCTCTGTTCTACATTCACTTATTGTAAAATTAAGATGTTTTAGGAATAACATTCCAGAGATAATATTTACAAATCGTTGGGATATTGTCTAAAAGCCAGCGAGACTGAAAAGTTAAACTAAGATGAACAACAAAAAAATGGTTTCTTAGCACTGTTCTTTCGTTCGATAATTTTTAAAAAAGTAGAAAATAGTTTGTCGTCGTTGTTGTTTGTCATGGCTTTCGTGTACGTTACAGTGTGTATTGTATCCTCGCTCCACAAGGAACGGATCTTGCCTGGAAAATCCCAGGAAACTTCATGAGTTTCTTCTAATACCACAAAGCTAAACCCATAGATATTTTTAAAGTAAATCATAAGCCCTTAAGCCATATAAAATAACAGTAACATTTGTTCTCTTCAAAGATGTTTAAAAACTAATCTTCGAGGAAGCGGAGTGGACTACACCCCCAGCACAGTTCAAGGCAAATCCCCATCAACGTTCTACGCTATCCCTTCGCGACTCATGAACTAACGAATCAATGCCAAAACTAGCCGCTTGAATTATTACAATAACAAAGCTCTGAATAACTCAAGATAATTAGCTCAAAGTCGAGATAAAACACTCCCTATCTTGGCTAAGATGTTTTCTTTTTGACTGTTTAATTTGGGATTAATGACACAAGACTCGAATCGACCCGTTTATCTATCGATATTATACTTCATGTTTGAAATCCGAAAATTATTCAACTCTTGTGAACTAAGTAAACTGTTTACCATTCCTCTGTATTTTGAATCCAAAAAACCGTCTTTAGAATTTTGTCTTAAGATAAAAAATAATAGAAAAGGAGTAAAAACGGTAAAAAAATATGAGCAAAGTAAGCGCTTATTTTTGAAGTTGCAAATTCGCAGAATTTTCAACTTTCGCTTTTAGTCCATTCCGGCTCGAAATATCAGTAATATTGGATTTAGTTTATTCCTTTCGCAATCAGTCCTTATTTTTTTACAACATCTCCAAGAATCACAGAAGCTTTAATTTCTTAAAGAGATTTTAGCTTTTATTTTCTCTCAAATAAATATATATTTAGAAATGTTATTTGTAAAGATTATGATTAAGACGGTAAAATATTTTGATATACATGTTTGACTTTCAGTGTCAAAATTCCTTTGTGGATAAGCGCACAAAAGGCGGTGAATATCGGCAATTTTTTTAATAATTTGGGCAAATATAGAAACGATAGTCGTGCAAGAAAAGTCGCCAGCAAAATTAGAAATAAACTTATATCAAAAAGTGTTGAAATTCTTTGAGTTTTTGAATGTTTCTGTTTGTTAAATAAAAACGTTCAGAGCTTTGACTGCTATTTTAAGAGCCGGTAAAATCAGTTATATGGCATGTGTTGAAAATGTTAAGCTGTTTAAATATAGAAAATGATAAATAGAAAAACAGAAAACAGCTTTTATAATTCGTATGAAAAATATCAAAATATCAACGAAATGTGGTTAGAAAAACAACGTTAACACCCAGGCATCTGCGATAAAAAAATTCATCAATAAACAATAGAGAAAGGGAAATGATTTTTGTCGTTTAAAATAGCGAAAAAAATTGCGTTGAACTCAATGAGTCAAAAGCGAAATAAAGATTTTCTAGAGTTATAGATTGCCGTGTAGCCTTTACAGAGTTTGAGGCCCAGGCGTTTGTCTATAAACAGCTTATTACAGCGCATTCAATCCTAATCAAAAACACCCCGGAAAAACGAAAACCATTCGTCGACACGTCGCAAAATTTGAGTCAATAACAACGGATTTTAAATGTTTATACGGTCAACTTGTTCTCACCGATTGTTGTGTTTTTTAATTTTAGTCCGGTTTGTAAACGGAGGAATGATTGTTTTGATAATACACAAGTTGGATCCATCACGAGATCCCTTAGCAACCTTTCTCCTGCCTCGAATCGGAAACGCCAAAGTTATCCTTATTGATTAGCGACTTGCTTAGAGAAACACAACTCCGTTTATACAGTATTTGGAGACAGCTTGGCTCCCAAAACCGGAAATCTAAGAGTTATTCTGACTGTTTTTAAAAAATATCTAATTTAACTTCGCGAGGCCTTAAGGAAACAGCGAGAGGGTTTATGCAATTTTTTGAGCCGCCGGTTGCGAGAAGCGTTACCATTGACTTCCCTAAATATATTTTATAATATTGTATAGAAATAAAGGCAAAAAAGCTGTGTTTAGTAATTGTTTATCCATTGGAATTGTCAATATTGACCTCAGGTTTAATGGTCTATCAGTACTTTAACAAAATGTTTATATAATACTGAATTATCTTAGGCAAGACTTGCCAAGAACCAGAAACGAAAAGTTGAGGTCTAAGACCATATTTACTTTGTCATCAACATTTTGTTTTAAAGATGTGAAGTTGTTTTGAAATCTTGAAAATATTTCATATAAATTTCGAAGGCTTGGGAAAAATTTGAAAGCCGAAATTTTACATTTTAAAGAGAGGACTTTAATTTAGAATTGGTCGTTTAGTTCAAATGCTTCCTATCGTTTTGACAAAGAAAAAAAAACATGTCTGGTCAGAAATGTAATTTGGTAAAACAAGTTGGAGTTTTGCAAACATTCTAAGCTTAGAGCGTCAAATTTACACAAATTAAGTTGGCTTTAATTTGACTGGAATGAAAATATACAGAGATTTCGAGGAAGTTTTGAAGATTAATACTTTAAAGTTTAGTGAACAAGAAGAGGAAGAATAAATTAATCTGATTAAGAATAAAGAAGTACTTGAATTAAGTTGAATAAAAACCGCATTCAAACTTCGCAATTTTTTGAGGTCCAATTCGTTCAACTTTAAATGTATACACAATCACAGTTCAAGAGGACCATTTTATTCTTATACACCACTAGAGAGATAAGGATCTTCATTTTTGTACAAGTAATAATTATTTATCTGGATCACAATCTTATTGTCAAATGAAGAAGTCGAGGCGTGTTGATTTGGCGGGCCAAGTTTTTTGGGGTCACAGCTAAGAAAACTCGACAACTTCCAGTTTTTCTATTTTTAATCTAACATACAAGGAAATCAGTATTTACATTTTAGAGTTCATTAACTCCTAAACTACGAGAGATCTTAATGATTTTAAGGAGATAAAAGTTTGATTTATCTTGAGAAGTAAGCCATTTTTAGTTTCGTGATAAAATAGTATACAAAGTACAAGAAACTAACTAATTCTTTAGAATAAAAATAAGCTAAATAAACTTTGACAAATAAAGATTGCAGGACTTTTGGAATGTCGGTTAAGGCCGTAAAAGAAGAGAAAAATTCTCCAATTTCGAAGCCAGTAATTTGGCATTGAAAACTACGGAACGTTTGAACTAAAAGTTTTTTTTAGCGAGAGAGGTATTTACAGGATGTTGGATCTTGTGGAAGGACGCATTCTTACAGCAACTTGAAATATTTCCGCTCTGGTCTTTCTTCCTTTCGAGTTCATGTGATTATCGAAAACGGCTCTTGGCGTTAAGTATTTGTTCTATACTAAATGGATGAGGAGAAAATCTAGATTGTCTATCGGTTGTTAATCTATCTTTAACTTCGTTCGAGGGGCTATCCGTGGAGTACTTTTTAAGACCTTGCGAGTTTATGCTCGGATTAGTTGCCTCTGTGATCAATTCTCTGGCTCCTAATTCATCATTTTCCATAGATTCACTCCTTTTCTCGTTAGAGATACAATCAACGCTCTCCGAGTCCTTATCTACGCTATCCTGTGATGCTGTGGACTGCTTGTGGTAAGCTTGGTGTCGTCTTCTACGTCTCCTAAAGTTCCCATCTTCAAACATTTCTTGGTATGCAGGGTCTAAGGTCCAATAGCATCCTTTTCCCGGATCGGATCTTTCTCGTGGTACTTTAACGAAACATTTATTCAGCGATAAATTATGTCGGATACTGTTTTGCCATCCACGCTTGTTCAGCCTGTAGTAAGGGAAGTTCTCCATGATGAATTGATAAATACCACTTAAAGTGATTTTGCTGTCCTTCGATTGCTTAATAGCCATTGAAATCAAGGCTACATAGGAGTAAGGAGGCTTTGGAAGGGGTTCATAGTCGCGAAAGTAGACTCCTCCATGGAAGGGCGAGACGTATCCACTCGGAGAATATCTGTACAACGAACCAACTGAACATCCAAAGTTTGTACACGGAGCCACTTGAGAATGAATCGAGGGATTATACAAATAAGGTGAAACGTGGTAGCACCCTTGAAGGTTTGAGAACATAGTTACGTTCCTTCCTTATTGAAGTCAGTTCCAAATACTTCGGTCTGTTCGTCCGTGAACGAGGTCTTGATCAGCACAAGGTCGATGGAAGTAAAGACAAATGTGAGGTGATGCTGTCATATTTATCTTAGACCACCTAGTACGTTTGTTTATGGACACCATGTCTTTTGTTTCCAAATATTTGTTTACAAATAGGTAATAAATCGACCGGACCACCCAACGGGTTGGACGGGGTCACACGAGTGGTAGAGGATAATATACCCAATGAATCTCAAGCGTATCTCTCTTCTAGGAAATGAGAATATAATGAAGCTACGACTGTTATCAATAGGGGCCGGCTCGGCGCCTTTTTTGTCAAGAAAGTTAGAATCATTAGTCGATGCTATCGCGAGGTTTTCCTTTCGTCAATATTTAGATTGCAGAATCGAGTGAATGATCTCTCGCGAGGCCGGCGATAATAGCTCAATTGTTCACTGACGTATAAAAACTGTTTCCGAGCGATCAAGATGATATAATGTCACTATGGTTTCTTCATTCCATGGGGATATCTCACAGGGTTATCTAACCAAAACAAACACGAAACCTATGGAATCTAATCAAGGAAAAAATTCTTTGAAAATTGAAAAAAATCTCCTGTATCGATGTCGTCGGGTTTATGAAATCTTAAAGTTATTACAGCGAGGCTGTGGGATGATTAAGCAAGCGCGAAATCTATACAGATAAGGAAAGAAAGTTGACAAAAGTTTCTCCTATATTTTCTTGGAATTAAAGATAAGACTATTTAACTCAAAGTGGTTTTAACAATCATAGCAATCCAAACTAACCACACACACTCAAACGTTTTGTCCGCTATTCATGTTTTATTTTATTTTATTTTATTTTTTTAGCTTTTTACTGAAATGATAACTCATACGTTAGTCGAACTTATTGTTTCAAATATATGTGGTTTAGAGCATAGTAACTAAAGTATCGTTAGTAGAGTTGCGGGTAGATACCTGGTGATATGGACCCGCCATGCGGTCATTATGACGTAGTACTGGTGTCAATCTTCCAAATCGGCTTTAAGCGACCTCCTGTGGTGTAATCACGTGACAAGGGAGATGTATAACGCAATAATCCGTGGATAAATGCCAGGGTGTTTTCCTTCTTAAAATTGAAGACCTTCGGGATGAACGCTAGGTATGGGGTGACTAAGCTAGTCAGGATGTTATGCATGATTCGTGCTTAAGCGTTGATTCTAACTTAAACGCGATTATTGAAATTTTTACAAAGATTAAAAATCAAGGGGAACTAAAGGATCGAAAAAGTTATCGCACTTTTGGAATAATTTTCAGTTTTAAGCAATTTTAAATAAAAGCATAGCAGAAAACTTGATAGTTATTGCGACAATAAGCGAATGATTTTATGGAAAAGTAAATCTGAATGATTAGGAAAATCATGACAAGGGGATCAAGGAAATGATGCTGATATTTTAGTCGGAAAACCATTTGTGTGCCAACTTTGTCAAGAGAAACCCTTTTAGTGTTGCTTCAGAAGCCATGCAGGTGTTAATCAGCTATTCCTTCAAAAACCTTTAAATCTTATCGAACCCTGGAACGACCTCTCGGCTGATCGAAGTCAGGGCATGGATACTGATAATGCTACCGGTAAATGAAGCCATTTACGTGCCAACCTCACTACCAAATAAGACATTTAGTACTACCCTTTGAAATAAATTATCAAGTAAAAAGCCATTCCTTGGGCCATTCCTGCATGTGCTTTTTCTTCAAATGTAGAATCAAGCTACTGTAGAAACTATTTAAATGCAATTCACCCCACCCAAAGAAGCCATTCCAGTGCAATTCCTTCAAAAATGAAGGAAAATTACTTCGTAAAAAGTCATTCTTAATTGTATACTGCTTCTTCAAATGTAAAAGAAACAAGTTTATTTGAAGAAACTACAAAATAGAAGGAACTTTTAAAGAAACCATCTAAGTGCAATCTCATGCCAATTAAGAAGCCATTTTAGTGCTACTCTATCTCTTAAGAAGCCGTTTTTCTGGCACTCCCCTGATTTATAAACATTACGTAAACTACAATGCACTTCTTCAACAAAAAAAGCCACTTTAGTGCTACCTCAAATACTGAAATTGCCATCTCGCACTTGAAGTCTTTTTGTTCCCTCGAATGAAAAACATGATATTGACACTGAATAACTGATAAACCACTTGACAATTTGAATGCTGCTTGCTCAATTAGAGAAGCCATTTTAGTGCTATTTATTGATTTCACTGCCATTCTTTCGTATCGATGCTGTTAAGAAACCCGTCTAAAAATTCCACGTTTTGTGGAATATAAATAAAAACGATACACTAATTTCATTATCGAATTGCACGAGCAACAAAAGCACACATACCAAAAATGGGGAAAAAAGTTAAAGTAAAACAACTTTAATGGACAAAGAAGTTAAAAAGATCATTGATTCAATGAACAATTCAAAGTTTGGTTTGAAAAGCCATCAAACTGCTGGCAATTCTTAAAAAGCCATTTAAGTGTTAAAATTGGAATACATGTCAAAAACTACCTTCGTTAACTAATTTAACGAAAAACTTAAAGTTTAGCCTAGAGAAGCTTTTGACTGAATGTACTATTTTTTAAGAGGTCATTTAAGTGTGAAAATATAATCTAAAAACGAAAAATGAAAGTTAAGTTCATAAATCAATTAAAATGCTAGCAATTTTGTTAGGAGCAATTCAAGTGTTAAAATCTAATTTATTAAAAATATATTGAATTTCTTAAAAGAACACTCGAGTATTGAGAGTTTTTGGACGCTGCAAAGACGAGAGAAAATGGCGCACAGCGGGAGAGAAATTAGCTTTGTGAAGCCATTTTTATCTTGTCAGTTTTAGACTCAAATGCGACACATTTTACTACAACCATAAATAGTAAGAGACGCATCACTTATGAAAAAAAGGAAACCAAAAATGAAAAAGTGAATAATGAAAAAGAAATTGAGAAAAAATGAGAAAGAATGATAAATTAAGGGTTAGAAATGAGCGTAGTCTTAAAATCAATTTGGTTTTTGAAAAACAATGAGTCTTATTTCGGGCCTTTGAAGTATTGGTATCCCTTTTTCCTTCCTAACGAAAATTTTCCAGTTTATCGGATTTCTTTTCTTTAGTTTTCCGAGGATCCTGTAGAACACAATTCCAAGATTTTATTCAACGTTTTTCACTTTGAACAGCATGAATGACGCCGTAAATCGTCCCACCTTTCTTCGATGTTCAATAGACTTTTTTGTTTCCTTTAATGAAATAATTATCCAGCTGCATAAGCACGGTTATTGTCCTTTGATGAGGTGTTTTAGGGCACAGGTTTATTGTATGAAACGTCCAAGGTTATACCTTAATTTTTTCAAAATTCTATTTGATATCTTTATCTACATGAGTTAGAAACTTGGTTTAACTCTATGAGCACAAAATGATTCAAGAATATTTTACAACTTATTTTTGCCGGACTAATTGTGTTAAGGGAACAATCCAAGTATCAAAGTTTCAATCCTACTTTGATGCTTTCAATTCGAAAATATAAAAGAGGGATTAAAACAAAAAAAATAATGACATTGAAAATGTTATGGCAATATTTACGTATATACTTATTTATGTATAAAAGTAGCAAAAAAGTTTGAGATACGAAAGAAATATTTTGCTAGCTATTTTGCAAGCTATTTTGAATATCTTTGGTGTACAATTAATTACTAGAAAAGTTTATTTTTGTTCATTTAAATAGATTTTCGTTTGAAATAGGTAAAAAAAAAGCATGATTCATTATGATTTTGTGTGAATTTTGGAAAAAATTATCTTTCATATGAAAAAGAAAGAAAATTTCAAAACGAAGGAAGAAAAAATGGGGGATGAGAAATATCAGTAAATGAGAGAAAAAGCCAACAACAGAAGAACTAAAACAACTTTGGCAAATTAAATTTAAAAACGAAGGAGGAAGATAAAGAGTAAGAAAAAAAAAAAACCGGTTCATGAGAGAAAAGGCCAACAACAGAGTGGTCCTTGAAAACGTAACAAAAAAAACTCCCCAAAACCTAAGCAACTATAGCAAGTACCCCGCTTGAGCTCCTCTCTTGGACCCACCCCCTGATGGAGTCTGTATCTCATAGTTCATCTATTCTATTACAGTTTCATAGCTCGCGGTAATTATAAAGGAGGTACAAGACGAGGTGGATACGAGACAATACGAGTGTTAATGGACCCCTGACGAGAGATATTTAGGATGAAAGGACACTTGTTCTTGTTAGCTGCGGGCATGAAACAGGTGCAAGACAGCTAAATCAACCGCAAACAACGAGATCTTAAAGTGCCTAAAAAATAACTAGCTCACACTCGATTCAACCTTAATTACAAAAGTGATACTCTTTGTGCTAGCATTTTTTAAGGCTGAGGACACGATTTTTTAAATATTCGTAAACGTTCACTTAAAAGACTATTTATTCTAGAATGTCATTTCTTTTAATTCTTTCAAGCACAAGTTTTATTCTCATATTCTAGTATCATTTTTTATCATTGTAAAACGTCCCCATTAAAAAGACTATTCATGATTCTTAACGCTAATGTCAATTGAAAAATTTGAATGGCACTTCCGGTTTGTTTACAGCTGGGTGTAGCACTTCAATGGTTTTCGAATACGACTTCTTTCAAGCAAGAGTTCTATTCTGATACCCTACACACTACCATTTTCGTGGTATAAATGATATTCTAATATTATTTTTGCCGGAATTCTTATAGTTTTTCAGAAGAGATCCTTTCAAGTGACATTTCTTACCGTTAGCTGGGAAGAAAATCTATTGAAAGAAAGTAACTAATGTTCAAAGATTTTTCTTCGCGTTTTTTGAAGAAAAATAATAACGTCTTTAAATATTTAAGCGTTTTTGGCTTTAAGCGAGCTCTGTTTTTACGTTCTTGTTGCTAAATTCCAAACAAACAAAACGCTCGTAAATGACGTTCTCCATCGAATATGACTTTGCTTCGGTCTCGCATACTATGAGAGAAAAAAATACTAAGTTTTAGATATTTCAAAAAGATGTAAAAACGATTTTGATATTCCATTTTTTAGTGTTATTTACGAGAAAGAAAGACTTTAGATATATGCGAATATATAAAAACCATATATTTGTGATGCGGTTGTATATATGTATCAAATTGAGCTGATCCTCGCAGTATATCAAGCAACTTACGTAGCTGCTAATTTAAAGACTCAGAAAATATATTTTAGACTTTAGACTTATTATTAGATAAGTTAGATTTTAGACTTTAGATTTATTAGATATATTTTCTCGACCTAAAAGAAACCTTGCCTGCTGTTACTAAAAAAAGAAAGATGGTTGTATCGGTCTCTTAAATTTCAAGACGCAAGCTTCAAAAACCATTGACATCCCACATAGTTTGTACCTTTTATTCAAGCTTTTTTAAAGGATAATTTCATTTCTATAATCTCTGACAAAATCACTCTTATTAATAATAAAAACCCATGTATAATAAAATATATTCTCTTGATTTCATATACTACTGACTGGTATATATGTCTATATATTTAATTATTAATAGATTAACGATTAAATAATATTACACCTTGAAGATTATTATAAATATCATATCGTAACAAGCCTTCCAGATTTATGTACGGTAGGATTTATCTTTTTTCTATTCGTATGTTTGTTAGATATTATGGTCGGGAATCTACACTTCCTATCAACAATCATTAGCGCGAGTATTTTAGGTATCCCATCATACACTTCGCTCGAGTCGTTAAATGTCCCAGGATGCAATGCATGTCACGTGACGCCTTGTTTAAATTTAGGTGGTATATAGCAGAAAGTTTTTTTGTTTGAAATATTTTAAAGCGAATTTCGCACGTTAAAGAAAATTGTGGCCTGGACGTGTCGTGCCCGTGACGGAACCGCGTCCAAGCATTCTAATTGGATGTTTTATAATCATACTCAATCTATTTTAAACTGATAAGTTTGCAGGCGTCCAAAAGTTTAATACTGGACTTTCTCTGTACCTTTCTCTCGTAGTGAATCGACGCCAATCGTGGCCCCTTCGTGTTCTAAAAAGTTTAAAAATGAAGTCGATTATCGACTCGTCTAGTTTCCGGAACTTCTTGGTGAATGTTCGTGATATAATGTTAATACTTTCAATACCACAGGGAGCCTGATTTGACGGGGTTTCAAAAGCACAGGTAGACCATAAAATAATAAACATTAATAAAGCTTGTGACCAGCCTTTTCATTACAGTACTAGTAACGTGCGTACCTGGAGTTTCAGTAGGCCTTTTCAACGAGGAGATGGGTTTGGAGAAACCTGAGATTAAAAAGATGTAGTTAAATATTGAGAAGTGATTTCACCGGAAATAGAAAAGCGCAAGCAATTCGCCCCTTTTTATTGGTCAAGTTTCTCTTACATTAGTGCGTTCTCGTTTACAGAGCCTGCGCTATTGCCAGCCAGCGGAAGGCAACGCTCAAAAGGCAACGGCGCAGGCTCTGGGAACGAGAATGACATCAGAGGGTCCCATAGTTGTGAGCGCGAGCGCGCATGTTTTGGCGCGAAAATTCCCCGCTAATTCCACGGGAGTTCTTACGCACCTTGAGTTCAGTGATTTGGAAAGGTACTTGTATATTAGATCCACTCCTTTGTTCTACAAGAAGAAATCCTCGCTTACGAGCGGCACTGACCACCTTGACGTGTTCTCCTTTACGTAATAACACCTCGCCGTCACCACCTACAAATACAAACCAAAATTTAAAAATTAGTCGCGTGGGCGTCCTGTGTCACAACCTTCTGGAGACCTGGGACGGCTGAAGGTTTGGCGTTGGGGGCGTATCTCAAGGGGGTACCCGGGATACCTTCACCTTACGGTCACCCTTCCCTTTGGCAGTATCTGAAATGGGAGGAAAGATTTGTTTAAGAGAGTGAATGATTGCCCCTCCCCCTCTCTCATGGGAGATCCTTACTACACCCCAAGGCATGCGCAGTAGGGCTTTACCTAGTAGATCCTGTTTCATGATTCGGGTCTGAGGAAACCCCATCTTCATGTTCCCCATCACAGTATACGGTCTGCTCCTTGGTAGCGGTGGTGGCGTCTCCTATCACAATAACCAATCAGATACAAGATTACTAGGTGATAAACAAAATAAACCAATCAGATCTAGCACAACTACATACCATATCTAGACCGTGCAGACAACAAATCTGTTCAGCTGTTTTGGTATCCACGCTCAGCTCGTGGTCTGCGGGTACGATATGCCTGCTGGAACCATGTCTAATGCAACCAAAAACATTAGCTCAACGAGGTGTTAATTTGAAAAGAAACCGTGAATCGAGTCTTGACGTGTGCGGGCAGCCATATTGACCAGAACGATTACTTCCCCCTTCCTCCCACCACCTTGAAATGCTGTCACGCGTTGTTGCGTGACTTCCATTGCGTGACTTACTTGTGGTTGGTTCTTGATTGTAAACGTGCCTTTTTCTGCATCTCTAGTGATCTTTTCAAAGTGATCCACTGTTTTCTGCACAACCAGCCTCGTACAAATGCTTGGATTGTCACAACAGCAGATGATTTTCTACTGTCACGCTGACGATCCAACTCCTGCTTCATGATGTCACTATGAAAAAAAGATTAGAATAGACCCCTTGCAGCAATTTGGAATGCAGTTCAATCTGGGGGACAAAACAATAGGTCCCAATATTCTTAGGAGATTGGAATTGTTTTGTTTTGTCCCCCAGATCAACAACCCAAGTTGTGCGGCGAAACTGGGTTGACATGTATCGTTTGTATCTGGGTGGACGTGTATACAACTGGGTGGACTTGTTTCCAACGGGGTGGACACGTACCCACCTGGTTGGAAAATAAACCATCTGGGTGGACGAGTATCCAATTGGGTGGAAGTGTATGCAAGCGAAGTTTGAAAAACAAATGGTCGTAATACAAAGAATTCTACTGCAACACGCTGCACCGATTTTCAACCCTTGTATCTGGAGTTAGACATAAAATGAAGCGCTCTTCCTTTCGTTCAATTCATCCCATCCAATACTTAAAAACCTACCTGTAAAATAAATATTTCTTTCCGAGTACCCATGAATTTGAAAGCATTCCTGCTTTGTCTTTGTGAACCTTACGTAGATGCGATTCTAAGATGGCTTCACAGTCCTCGGGTTCAGTCTCTTCTCTTTCACCAAGAGGACGGGACGAAAGGAAGCCGTATTTCTGAATAAAAGTCGGGAACCTAGAGTGATGTGCAAATTCTAAACAGGGATAAAAATAAGACTGAATATTTTGGTGGAAATTAATATTCATAGTAACAGTTTATTTACAGCTAATGTATTTTGACACAACTTCCTCCAACCACACCCCCTCTTCTCTCCCCTCCTCGTCTCCCCTCCTCGTCTCCCCTCCTCCTCTCCCCTCCTCCTCCCCCACTTCCTCTCCCTCTCAATGCCATTTTATCAACATACCTGATTGTAAAAGGCGCAGTGTCTCAAATACTTGAAGTGCTCTAAGCTGTTGGCTTACCACCCGACGATCAAACACGTTGGGCTCTTGGTGCAAGTTTGTCTTTAACAAAAAACAAGTTGATATAACACTAGCAAGATCTGTGTCATCCCGATACCCCGATACTGCAGGGACCTATCCCTGGGACCAAATGTTATGTGCATGTCGTTTAAGGGAGAGAAAGGAGGAATGATTTGTTGTGGTTGGTAGGGAGTGCCTCCTTAGGAAATGCTGTAAATGCCCCTAATGAGACCGTGTTAACATGATGGTAGGGCTACATGAGGACTTCGAAGGCTAATTCTTTTAGTTTTGGTGTTCTATGGAGAAAAGACCCGAGGGCCTTCTCCCTAACACCAGGGTCACTTTATGATTGGCGGGGCCTCTTAATGTGGCGGGGCTAAAATCTTACTTGGTGGTTTACTGTGCGATTTCTTCAGGGATTCTTCTTCATAATGCAATGTAAAAAGCAATAATTCTTACCTTTATACACCTTAAAAACATGGGTTGTGCTTGTACTAGGGTCTTTAGTAAACTATCTAGTTTGCCCTGGGGAAAGAAAGAAAAACATTTATCACAAAAAATGTATCAATTTGATAAGTTGTTCTAAGGTTGTGTCACAAAAACCTGAAAATCTTGAGAAAATGTAGTTTGTGATTGTTCGTAGTTGCCTGGAGACCTGAAGATGAAGAATAAGAACGTTAATAGGTAAGTAGTGCTTACAGCAACACAGTATATAGTGACAACAAGAACAAGCACTTTGTGTAACAAAAAGAAAATCAGTAAAAATAAAAACTAACTAACTAAACTAAGAGTAACAAAAGCAACAACAGACACAACAGCAGAAGCAACAGCGACAGGAACAACAGCAACTAAACCAAACAACATCACAAGCATACACTGCCAACAAAAAGAACCATAGTAGTAAAACCAAGAATCCTATTTGTTTACCTGTTAAGCTCAGGGGTGTGTGTTGGTGAGACTCTGTGTAGAACACCCTTAGGAGCTGCTGTCTGTCCTTGTGGTGACTTCAGATCACTCGTGAATAGGTGAGTAGCGAAGCCGAAGTTACAGTTCTGCAGAACGACAAAGGAGAAATATCTAAAAGTCATTGCTTACTCAAAAATCGAACCCTGAAAAAACTTCTAGGCTAATCTAAGTCAGGGCACGGCTAACTCATAGATCGAACACTGAAACAACCTCTGGGCTGATCTAAGTCAGGGCATGGCTCACTCATAGATCAAACACTGAAACAACCTCTAGGCTGATCAAAGTCAGGGCACGGCTAACTCACAGATAGAACCCTGAAACAACCTCTGGGCTGATCTAAGTCAGGGCTTGGCTAACTCATAGATCAAACAATGAAACAACCTCTGGGCTGATCTAAGTCAGGGCTTGGCTAACTCATAGATCAAACAATGAAACAACCTCTGGGCTGATCTAAGTCAGGGCACGGCTAACTCACAGATCGAACCCTGAAACAACCTCTGGGCTGATCTAAGTCAGGGCATGGCTAACTCACAGATCGAACCCTGAAACAACTTCTGGGCTAATCTAAGTCAGGACACGGCTAACTCACAGATTGAACCCTGAAACAACCTCTGCGTTGATCTAAGTCAGGGCATGGCTAACTCACAGATGGAACCCTGAAACAACCTCTGCGCTGATCTAAGTCAGGGCATGGCTAACTCACAGATTGAACCCTGAAACAACCTCTACATTGATCTAAGTCAGGGCACGGCTAACTCACAGATAGATCCCTGAAACAACCTCTGGCTGATCAAAGTCAGGGCATGGCTAACTCACAGATAGATCCCTGAAACAACCTCTGGCTGATCAAAGTCAGGGCACAGCTAGCTCACAAATCGAACTGAAATTCAGCGTGTTTGGTTTAGAGAAGGTTAAAACCGTAGAACCTTGAGAAGACCCTCGAATCAAGAAGACTCCAGAGAAGAATCTATGAGACTTACCTGCCTAGAGAATACACAGACGATATCATCAGGGATGGTGTCTCTGTTTATGTGGATGAGATTTCTGGCATCATAGACCACCTAAAGAAAACGATGATACTCCAGAATGTTTTCAGAAATGAAATCTTAATATATTAGGACTATTTGAGAGCAGTCTTTTTCAAAGTTTGCGGCACGAACGCGGTCGTGACACGACAAGGCATACACTAGACCAATCACATTGCGCGAGAATTTACTCTCCATCCATTCAAATACCCGAAACACGAACACGAACACGGTACCGATAAGTTCACGCCAAGGTTACGGCACTGCCAGACCAATCATACTGCGCGTGAAAAAAATCAGCCAATCAAAATGCTAGAAAACATCACGGTCGCCGCAAGGCACGCATACAGCAACAAGCTTTTCACAATCATAAGGAAAACTGCTGTAAGACATTTTGCTTACGTTGTCTGCATGGTGTGTGACAGCAAAACACGGATTCTCCGGTTCAGGATCAAAAAAGCTGAAATGATATCAAGTTTATTTGTTAGATATATTCGGAAACAAAACCCTAGTTATGAGCTGCCTGTGGAAGGAAAGAAAGGTATTAGGTCAAATACCCCAACGAAGATAAAAGACACCTTACCATTCACTCTCCTGATGCTGTTCTCTGACCTTCTGTAGGAAACTCAAATACGTCCCTCTGGTTGATACAAATTAAAATAATGATATAAAAATCAAATAAAACAAGAATCTAATGACTTTAAGAAGTAAGTAATCATGTACCCGAAGCTAGAACACGGTACGTCCGGAGCACAACTTGCGCCGGGTACGTAAACGGTACAGAAATGATGACAACTTTCGAAGCAGCGCGCAAGATTAATGTTCGTCTGTAACGGCACGGCACGTGTGTATTGCGCTATGGCTCTCACACATTAGATCTGCTTTGAAAAATAATTTTAATCCACTTTTCAGTTATGCTACTAGCGTGGTGGTACTAGCCGATGGGAATCGAAAATATTATTTAATATCATCCTGATACGCATCCTAGTACGTTTTTTCCCTGCTTTGGACTCCGTTGTCGGGCTTTGGCAGGTTGGAGCGACAAGCGCACTTTTTACTAAGCGAGTAAGAAATGTTAAGTCGTGGTCATTTTAACACCGGCGCAGTTAAGGCTTATTTGTTATTCTGTTATAATACCTTATAAACAAACTTTCTTTATCCAGCAATGTAAGGATTCCTGCTCTTTGGCATGTAAGTAGCTCGATACAAGCAGCATTATCAACGTAATCAGCGTCTAAGTGAATGTCATCCTCTCTGAGAAACAAGACAAAAACATGCTATTGATGAGTTGCAAGCATTCCCCAGAGAGTTAAAAGACAAAAACATGGCGGCCATTATGGTACCGTTAACAATGGATGCTAATGATAAATCTTTTGTTAAATGGTACCAACATGGCCCTGATGACGTAACGTGAAAAGAATACTACAAGTGAAACTTCTATTCAACGAACACCAGGCAAGGTCCCAAGGGTGTCCGCTTAGGTACCCCTGTATTCACAGTACCAAACCTCTATTCAGAAGACACCCTTATTAAGCGGACACCAGGGACACAAGGCCCTGAAGGTAACCACCTAATAGAGGCACCCCTTTAGAACTAGACTGTGACCCTGTCCTATCCCGCCCCCTCCTCCCCAGCGTCTCACCTGCAATACTCCTCTGAGCTTTTGAAGATATGCGTGTTGTAAAAATGTTGGATCGTTTCAGAACAAAGGTTGATACAAATCTGCTCAAGCTGATTGACCTAAAAATGGAAAAGCATTAGAATTTAGTAAAAATACGCAGGTGATTATAGAAAATCTCGCGCGTTGATTGGTCAAGAAACTCACACTATCACACGATAATCACCTCGAGCGAAAAATGCCTCAGGCTCAGTGATTATTGGGGAATATTTATCTCGCCGCTCGGAGACTCGCGTCTCGGTAAATATTCCCCGATAATCACTTCGCCTTCGGCGAATAATTGTGAAATACTACTATCATTTATAAGGTCCAAAATCGACTAAACGTAAGTTGTTGTGAATGGGAAATACATACGTTGTTTCTGTTCTCAAAGCCAAACATGTCCATCACAGCAACAAGCCCAGTGGTTCCTTTTGGTATGGACAATAGGCCGTTAAATGAAGATAACACAGGACTAAGAGTGGGAGAACCTGCAAAACGGATCAACAAATAGAAAGGTCCAAAATTATGTACGCCGTCTAGCGGATCCAGGATTTTAAGTTGGGGATATACCCAAGAAACAAAACTTATCGGGATGCTGTTTCCCGCATTTTTGAGAAAATCCCGAGGAGTAGGAGAAATCACGATTGTTTGAAGGTTTGTCAAAATCTCATTGGATGATAAAAGAAATATTGCCCGACATTCTTACTCACCTTCATGGTTTGTGCTTAGAATCCCTCCATTCGTCATCGCCGCCTTCTTGCCAGGAGACCCTGGGGACAACCCCGCCTCACCCGAGGCTGAGGTGGATGTCACTGCTGATGATGTAGGTCTTTTAAAGCTGTTGACGCGACGCACGATGGCAGCTAGGGTACGCGAGTATAAGGCCATGGCTAAGGAATCCCTGTGTTGGTTCGCCTGAGGGAAACAAAAACATGCTTTAAAAAGAGTAACTTGGAGGACTGCTCTAAAAATATCAATGGTTAACAAAACATCCTTTTGTTACATTCCCTCTTTCTATAACCTGATTTCCCTAGACCTCAATTCCTGTCTCGAGGAGATGTCCATCAGCTGATTTTTTTTTTTTTTTTTTCCATCAGCTGATTTAGGTTTTCAATATAATTTTCATTCTGGCTGACAGCACATGGTGCTTTTATCACCATCATCATCATCATCATCACAACCACCATCATCATCACCACTACGACCACCATCACCATCATTACCATTATCATCGTCATCATCATCACAACCACAATCATCATCATCACCACTACCAAACCATCACCAACATCATCACCATCATCATCGCCATCACAACCACCATCATCATCACCACTACCATCGCCATCACCAACATCATCAAACTAAAAACCACCACCATCGCCAACATTATTATATATTAATGAGCTGAAACCCAGCCCCTGTCTTACCACAGTAGGTTCACAGAGAGATCTAAAGACTTGTCCCCGTAGATTCTTTGTCTTTGTTGTCAATCCCCTGTACAGAGAAACACCTGACACACCCAGTAATGCTGCCACTGCTTTGATTTCTATAAAAGGAATTTAAAACAGAAGCACTTCATAAATGTTTATGTCACTACTATTATATTTGTAATATGTAAAAGATGGGTGGAATGCACTGCTCATGTGTTGCCTCTCACTGCTGTAGTTAGTAATACATTCTCACTGAAAGCTCCCACCCACAATGCCTGGAATGATACTAAGTTATGGGGAGATTGCCACCAAGGTAGGAGGGAGCAAGTGGCTCTCAGTGGGAAGCTTGTTCAATTCATCGCCAAAGGGAGATGGGTGACGAGATGGGTGTTGTTTTATTTGAATTCTAAACTAGTTCAAAGAGGGTTATCTTGCATACGGCAGGTTATTTATACTTATCCAACGCACATGGGAGAGTGAGATGTAATCTACTAGGACACATTCCTCTCAAGAAATATAATGAAACATGTCATATTTGAGGAATCATGCATAGAGCACCCAGTGAGAATCCTCATGGACCCACAATCATGACACCTAAGACAAGATGTAGAGGATAAGGCTACATTACCATTATTGCCCTTTACGTCCAATTCCAACCCTTCCCCCTCAACAAACTGTACATTTCCTAGCAACAGAATAGCTGCTAGTATTCTCAGCACATCAGTGAAGGGGATCCCCAGAGTACTTAAACCTCCCTGAAATTTAAAAAAAAAATTATTAAGTATGAGCAAAATTTGTATTGAGAATGGTTTAGTTATAACCCATGAAGGGACATGTTCCAGAGACATGCAACAGGGTCACATCACAGGGCGGCATAGATGTAGTCCACTTGCTTCAGGGTTTAATGAAATTATCATGTTAAGACAGAGAATCAGCTTTAATAACAGATTTGCCTCTCACTCTCTGAGGCAATATCATTGGCTGACAAGAATAAGATGATGGTTTCATAGGAACTCACTCTCCATTTTTCAAACGTTGTCCTCATTTTGAGCTCCTCTTCTTCTGTGGGTAAAGGACAACCACTTAAATAATGAAGATTATGACAGGAATAGCCTTGAAGATGAAGCTTAGCTGTAAAGAACAAGAAATGATCTCAACACATCTTATCATTAGTGTTTTAAGACATGGCACACCTCCCTCCCCTCCCCCCTGTCATTTCTAGGCAATATTTTAGAGCCCTCTAACCCTATTTCTACCCACCAAGCCCATCCTGGGAGATATTTTGTAATGCCCTAACCCTACCCCAAGGATTTTTCCACTCCCACTCATTTATTTTAGTGGGACTATTTCTTAACCTATTACTACCCCCACCCCAGGGTTTTTTCCCAACCCCCCCCCCCCCCCCCTTAGGAGATATTTTAGTAATTCCTTAAAACTACCCAAGGATTTTTTTCATCCAACCTCTTCTAACCCAATTCTAACCTTTCCCCAAAGCCTTTTAGAGTATTTTAATCCCCTACTTGCAGGAATTGTCATCGTAGAAACATACTATCTACATTGTATTATAATTGGGTGAAAATCTAAGATATTTGATCTAGTGTAATGATCTAGTCTGTAAAATTGTAATCTAGGGCAATATTAAGAGTTGTTGTAGTATACCTCTTTCTTCTTGGGTGATCCCATTTAACATCTCATAGAAGATGTGGAAAGCTCTCTCACCAGATAGAGGACTGGTTACTCTGGTCTATAGACATGTAATGATAGATATTATGTGTCTCAGCTGAACATATATGAGGCACAACTGCATTTCATGGTAAAAGGATGGTGGAAAAGCTAGGTCATATTATATACTTACATAATCTAATGAATAGCACTGTATTTTGGTTTTAGATACATAACCATCTGTGAAATAAAACTCATAAAGGTGGCCCTATGAAAATTAGGAATAAAAATCAATAATATATATAAAACAATTTAAAATGTGTAGTTCCATAAATTATGCATTCCCCCCTCCCCCCACGGAGGATTTTTTCTTTATGCCCCTTACCCCTTGGAAATTCCAAATTCCTCTGTGGGGGAGGGGGTATGGATAATTTCTGGAACTACACAATAAAAAACACCTCTAGCATTAATGGAAAATAATTTTTTTTCTTTGTGTGCTAGGATAATGGCACCTGACACTCTGGTCTTACACTTACCACTCTTGAAGAATTTGAATTCAATGTTGTTTTAGCCAAGCTAAAGGACTGCAAGACTGTTACTGAAGCCAAAAAATGCTGGGAAAAACATAAACAAAATATTAAAAATCAAAACTTTTACTTCAAGCAAAACAAGGACCATAAAATCTCTAAAAATCTATCAGTTTTCTCTGTAATCACAGAGTGGGACAATAATGAACTGAACCCTCAGATCCATGCTAGGTGAAAGACCAAGATCGAATTGGAATTTAGGAGTTGGTTTTTGCGGAGGGAGGAGAACCGGAGAAACCAGAAAACCCTCGAAGCACAGGAGAGAACAAACAAAACTCAACTCACATACAACACCGAGCTCATAGGGACTCAAACCTGGGTCGCATTGGTGAGAGGCGAGCACTCTCACCGCTACGCCACCCATGCTTCCCTAAAGTACACTAAGATGTGGTAGGACTAATGCAAGTTGTAATTTAAAATCACCAATGTTTGATATCATACCTGGACTAAGGTTTTGATAAAAAATTAGTTAAAAAAGGTTAGTAGGCCCCTTGCACTAAGGAACCAGTCATTATCTAGGGGGGTGGGAGAAAAGACGGGTACATCAAAATTGTGGCTCACAAAAAGGGAAGATCAGGAAAAACCAAACATGACACACCCACTGTTGCAACAGCCATTTAGTGCCTCTCTAAAGTCCTTGGCAAAAAAGCTTTCAATGGACCAAATCCACTTGGGTATTATGTTTTGCCCATTTCAGACCACTTGTCATTCTCTTGAGAATAAGATTCTTTGCTTTGCTTTGCCATGTGTCTTTTCATGCTCAACCATTAAACAAAGAAATAATACTCTAGAGAAAGACACATGGTCTGAAATGGGGAAAACATAACACCCCAGTGCATTTGGTCCAGACATTTGGTCTGATCAAACATATCAACCGTTTATCAAATATACTCACCTTACATATATCGGAGACGAGTCCCTTATCACCCTGTTCAAGTATTTTCTTGTTAAGAACCTGAGATACATAGGTCTTACCACTACCACTAGAGCCACTAGTAGACAAAAAAATTCTAGATCAAATTACATGTAATATTGTTTAGTGGAAACTGAGGAAGTGCGAATGGAAGAGCGATTCAACCATGGAATAAGGACCACAAAATTTTCTAGCCACTGGCTATTAAGTATTACCCCCCCCCCCCCCCCCCCACCCCTAAAAACTAGGATTTTAATTCTATCATTAGGTCTCTCCTTGGAAATCCAATACCTGAGTACAAAGACTTGTGGTATACCCCTTTCTGATAATCTATCCATGACTTCCTTGACACATGAGTCTAGACAAAGAGTATCTGATGACAAGGCTTGGAATTGGGTGCTGTTTAATGAGTTGACTGACAGTAGTACCGGTCCAAGTTTGGTCTAAAATTAAAAGCACAAAGAGATAACCAACATCATTAATTTAATGTAAGAGTTTTAATGTAAGATTATTTTTGCAAGTAATTAATTTAATGTAAGATTATTTTTGCAATTCTTGATTTACTGCTGTTGCTGTTACAGCTGTAGTTGTTGTTGCTGCTGTTGTTGCTGCTGTTGTTGCTGCTACTGCTACTGTTGTTACTATAGTTTAAAAAGTTGCTGTTATTTTTGTCATTGCTGCTGCTACTGTTGCTAATGTTACACCTGTAGTATGCTGCTGTTGTTGCAGCTGTTGTTGCTCCTGTTGCTAGTGTTAACATTACAGCTACATGTAGCCATTGTTGTTGCTGCTGCTGTTGTGCTGCTGTTGTGTTGCTGCTGCTGCTGCTGTCTTTGTTGTTGTTGTTGCTGCTGCTGTCTTTGTTGTTGTTGCTAGTGTTGCTGTTGTTGTTGTTCATGTTGCTAGTGTTGCTGGAATTGTTGCTGCTATTCTTGTTGTGGTGGATGCTGTCGATAATTTCGTTGCTGTTGTTGTTGTTGCTAGTGCTACCATTGTTATTTCTGCTTTTCTTGTGGTGGTTGCTACTGACATTAATGTTGTTGCTATGGTTACAACAGCAGTTGTTGTTTTCACTACTGCCCCTAATAAATGATGATAACGATAATGCTACTATTTTTAGAAACTTACGATGCTTTGACCATTAGACAATCTCTTGTGTAGTATATCAAGAATAGCATTCTCTGTAACAGGGCCATTCAAGTGGATCAAGTCTTCTATACTTGATGTTCTGTTGCCAGATAAAAGGTTACTTGGAATGCCATTAGTCTTTGATCCTATGTCACAAAACGAATCATATATACAATGAGCAGATTCATAAGTAGGAAAAATATCAAAATAATTTAGTTTTGGTAGAAAAACAGTAGGGATGTTGTGGCTTCACTGAAAAAACAATTTTTCAACAAGCCGTTGAAATGTTATCAAATAACTACGGTAAATTACTATAACTGTCATGTATTCATGGTTGATGTACCTTTCAATCCTCCCCCCTCTCTCCCCCCAGGCCAAATACCTTGTCTTGCTGTTGTCAATAGTACTCCATTTGGGACACTGTCTTTCTTGTTTGTCAACAAGTTTCTTATGGACACAAGTTCTGTAATTGTTTTCTCAAAATTGTTCTTCAAAGCTCTGATATCATCTGATGAAAACAAAAGATTTTGTAAAAATTATAACCTGGATATATTTTTCTGTTAGTGATGATATTGACTCTATAATTCTTCTCAAATTCACATGAGTGACCACAAAACAATAGCTCCAAGTCGAGGTTGGACTTTGTTTGTACATTTACTGTGCTTTATCAAGTTCATCCTTGGCTTAGAACCAATGTTTCATGCTCACTCCAGCAAACTCAGCAAAGTTCTATTCTACCTTGTCACTAGTCTACCCTGCTATGGAGTCCTATGGGATGTGTGTGCTTATATTCTTTTCCCAAGATACAGCTGGATGCATATGCACTAGACAAAGCTACGGTTTGGATACATATTATCAGGGATACAATTATTGTGACTATCTCACACCCGCCATGACATAGATTTTTATGGATGATTAAACAATAACATGAGGCTAGAGCACTTATTAAACAATATATCATTTGATTCATTGGCACCTCAGAGTCTTTGATTATCCTATACAATCTATACAGAGTTTAAGTACAATCAGTTAGTTTCCTGAGCACTTGGCATTATCTTGGAAAGATCTGTAGCTACCATGCAATGCGAATGGCAAAGGTAAAAATAATTTAGATTTAAAAAACAAAAAATTATAAATTATTTAAAGTTAATAATCAATGTTTTCTCAACATATCTTAATACCAATTAAGAGAAGCTCTTTGAGTGCAGCATCAAACACGCCGACATGCACTGAATTGGCTTCTATTGTTTCTACAATGGAAAACCTTTTTACATGCTATACATTAATCCTGGAAATGACAGCATGATCCAATTTACTTTCAAAATCAAAGTAAAAAATATTTTGAACTAAAGTTAAAAACTGATATCATAAATTTTCTTGCATAAAACAAAGGAATACACATTGATGAAGTGGTTTGTAATACAAAAGTAATAATAATGAACATTGTGGATCAAAAGAATGTAAACAAATGAAGACGGAATTTGAATGCCTCCAAATTCCACTTATATTTAGCCTTAAATATCAGTCACGTTTTTTACATTACATCGAGATCTAAGAAAAATCTTTGTACAATCTTCTTAGACGACTAAAAAGTTGGAATTTTTTGGAACATTTTATGAAAAAGTTTTTTGACTTGAACGAATTTAGAGGGAGGTTTAAAGTCATACGAAAATAAATGTACAGTCGACAAAAATGGCGGGACTGATTTTATTGTTATTCTCCTTAGCTTTCAAGGATTTTATATTTTCTAGAAGTGTTGATGTGAGAGGTTTTTGTTTATTGTTTTGAAATCAAAAGTAAGGTTAAATAGACACTTAATTATAGCAAAATACCTGGTTAGAAAAACAATACATGTTGTTATAAAACTAAGAATACAATTTGCTTTTTACTAAGAGAAAATTAAGCCTCACCTTGATTAATGACATGTTTTCCTTTAAGGTTTTTCATTAAGTTGCTGTTCATTAAATCGCGATGAAGAATCTCAAATTTTTGTCCAAAATTTTCCAACTCTTTCAAAAACTCCCCGCCAAAATTACTACCGTGGCGTCCTTGGTTACTACTTTTTATCTCTGCTTTTAACTGTGCATTTTCCTCAGCTAGGGTTTCTGAGAGTTTTTTAGCATGTGCTAGGTTTTTAAAGTCCTCATTTTGACGAGTTTTAAAGGTTCCTAAGAGTTGGCCATTTTTCCTGCGTTCTTCTTCCAAGTTTTCACGAAGGATTCGCACTTCTCCGTGAAGTGAAGCGTTCTCCTCAAGAATGCGTTCAAAACCTGGCTTGTCAACAAACGCTGCATGTTTTGCAGCCATGTTCAAGTAAACTTAAGTCCAGAATTCTTAGTTTTTAAAGGAAAATTCCAGAAAATTTCAAGCAAAATGGCTTTATTTGCAGATGCATGCTGAAGATTGTGTATTTGACAGAGTAATACGTACAGTTCCGAATACACTCCGATAAATCTATAATCCAATTATATTGCTCGCTAAAGTTTCGGCACAGAGTCGAGGTATTTTCGTTTGATACGCGATTGATCCTTCTTCGGGATAGTTCGTCCAGTATTTGTATTCTCGTACCTGTTGGTGCAAGTCTGTAAAAATGGCTAAGTTTGTGCTCGCAATTTTCGTCGTTGTAGCTGCTGTAGTTGGATATTTTTTAGTGCAGAAGCTGGAGCTTGAAACTAGAAGCATTTCTTTAAGCGTTGAAATCAGAGGACCGTCCAAAGAAGATATCTTTGCTTCTCTGATTGACCCTTATTTCATAACATCCCTACATCCTCTAGCGTGAGTTGTCAGCTTTTCATTCTAAGCTTAAATCAAATATTAATGCCATTTTTTTCAATATTAATGCGATCTTTGCTTCTCTGATTGACCCTTATCTTATAACATCCCTACATCCTCTAGCGTAAGTTGTCAACTTTTCATTCTAAGCTTATATCAAATATTAATGCGATTTTTAAATAACACTTTAAAGGGGCTGGAGGGAAATATTGCTAAGGGAGTGTCCGTTTATAATCTTGCAGAGGCTGGGGGTGATTTATTTTGAATTTGCTATTTTAAAAACCTTACCCCTGCCCCCCCCCCCCCCCCCCCCCATTTAACTCACAATTCCTGTGCCACTCCCCTTGCGCCCATCAAAAAAGGTACCTTCCTTAAAATAAGATCTTTTATTTATTTCTTAGGGACAATCCAGCTGTTACGGACTTGCAGAAAAGCAAAAATGATATTGGTAATGATCAAGTAACTTATACATATCATGAAGTAATACCAATGTTCGGTATTTATAACCAAAAAACTAGTTTGCCAACAACCATGACGGTTTTGGAGCCTAATTCAATGGTACAGTTCAATGTTTCTGTACACAGTGATCTGTTGAAGGTACACCAGTACTGGGAGTTAACAGATATTGCAGATGGAAGCGTAAAAGTAACAGACAATCTTGCAATCACAAGCTATGGCATTCTAGCAAGATATGCAGCAAGTGAGGCTTTGAAAGCTCACACAATGCTCCTAAACAACCTTAAAAAGAAATTGGAACAATAATGAAATTCAAGCCAATAGGTGACTTGTATTATAGAGTCATTTACTACCATTACAATAATCCCTTGCACCCTTTCTTTTGTTCTGTTAATTAGCACCAATTGTCTTACTATTCGCATGAGGAAATGTAAATTTGAATAGAAAAGAAAATTCATGAAGCATTTTGGTAGTGTTAGTAAAATGATGCCATCATAAATGCAAATGGCCCATATAGTTGAAGATAGTGGAATTGTCATTACGTATGTAATGATTAAGCCATATCTCATGAGGGCAAATAGTGATCCTATTATTGTTATATTAACAAACTGGACAGCATTAGAATATGACGGAAAGAAATTTCAATTGATTTTTATTTAGAATCTCATAACAGTGGGATTTGATTTGATGTATGTGTGTATAGATTACAATTAGCTAGTTATTTCTCTCCTGTGCTTGGAGGGATTTTCTCTGGGTTCTTTGCCTTTCCTAGCTCTCTGCAAAAATCAACTTCTAAATTCCAATTTAAATTCAGTGGTAGAAGAGGCACTCTTTGGAATCACTGTTAATTTCCCATCGTCATCATTGTTGCATCGTCGTCATCATTTGTTATTACATCAAAAACTATTTTTTCTACCATACATAGACTTTGAAATCGACCACTATTAGATCAGGCAATAGGAATATTCAATATTCAATAGTCCACTTGTTTCTATATGCTTTATGTAGTGTTTTGAAATCATAAGGAAATGTTATTTTTTTATTTGGGGGAGTGCTGGGAGATTCAAATTAAATAAACATTTTTAAAATTGGTTTTACCTTTCCTAACTTAATTTGTTTTTAATTTAACACATTGAACTTAATAGCTGTATCTACTTAGAAATTTCTGATTTTCTTTTCCGAGCAGAATTTAAGTTGATCTTTTGTTCCAGTCTTTGATGAAGTAGTTGTAGTTCCTTCAACATTTCCTTTCCTTTGGCAATGTCTTCCATGATGTCATCATCTTCATGAACTTTTAACTCTTGCTCTGAAAATGTTTTCACATCATGTTTTAAGGGTATCTTGTAATTATATTTAATAGTTAGACCCCCAGACATAAAGTCGTTCTTAGTGTCTTAGTGTCGTCACGCAACGCTCATTGCGTGACGACACAAAGAACAGCTGCGGAGGAGAATAACTTACCTTCCGTCTTGTGTGACTCTGCTCTCCGGAAAATCTTGTCAACCACTAGACCAACGCAAATCAATGCGGCTAAAACCCCAATAGAGATGTATATAGCTTCTTTCAAAGCACCCTTGGACTCGATGAAAAGATTAAACGAATGCGTAGTCGTGGAAAAACTGTTGTTCATCCCCTGTTAAGAACATAAGATTTTTCTAGGACTTTATCAAAGCATTATTCTATGCATGGAGAATTCCGGGTTTTACCTAGCTTGTGTGTAGCCTGCCTGACTTTAGCTCCGGTTAAAGAGTTTTGTGTACATTTAAAAAAGGACAATAGTCTAAGAAATAGATCCTGGGTGCTCAAGGGCGGAAAAAAAGCAGGAAAAAAACAAAACAAAACTGAAGAATTAGATGGTTTTTATCGTTTTCCGTTGTGTTGACGGAAGAAACTCAATTAGCCTCCCCCCCCCCCCCCCCCAACTCAATTAGCCCCCTTTCCCCCCAAATATTTTTTTGGCTAGATCCGCCCTTGGTGCTTACCAATTAACCAATCCGCATCCGGTTGGAAATTCATTCGCTAATAATGCAATGAAAAGAGCGGGAAGCTTTGACTTTCGAAAAATGATACACGCGTCAAACGGAAGAACCAAAAAGGGCGGGAAAAGTGGATTACTCCATCAGAAGACCGAGTTTTCCGGAACTTTTCGATCAGAATGATACATACCATTTGTTTTCCAACCAGAATTTCCGGTTGTCCTTGGTAAATGGAAAGCACCCGTCATTTCCTGCGTTTTCTTGTGCTTTAGTCTCCTTTGCAGTCGCTCTTAGTGTCGGTCCGAAAATCCCTCCCCAAAGCGGCTGCAAAGGAGACTACTTGCGCTTGTGCTTGCGTCCGCGGCTCTCGAAAGGCATATACAATCTTAAAGTGTATATCAAGGAAAAAAAATTATATTCAAAATCACTTATATGGGAACAGCGTATTAGCCTGGTTGCAGTATTTTTGTATCTGGTCTTCTGTTTTCAGAGATAAAAATATTTGAAATATCAAAATGCAAATGAGATGACGTAAATTCAAGAATGTGTTACATTTTGCAGTGAAATTTACGACAAGTGAAATAACCTAAAAGTGTCCAAAACCATATATTTCAGTTATAAGGATGATTTGCAAATGGAAAAAAGCAGTACTTTCCACAACAGCATTTTCGTATAATAAATTAGTCTTGAATTTACGTCATCTCATTTGCATATTGATATTTTAAATGTTTATATCTCTGAAAAGAGAAAACCACATACAAAAATACTGCAACCATACTACTACACTGGTCACATGCAAGTGATTTTGAAAATAAAATTTTTCCTTGGTATACACTTTAACACAAAAATACCTGTATTTTCCTTTCAAGTAAATGTTTGGTCATGACTTCCTCGATGCATTCTAAGATTTGTTCGTAGTTGTAGTCGTCGCATTCATCATTTATGATCTTTTCAAAATTCGAAGATATATTGGCAATCAATTGGTACTTGTTGCGGAGCGAAAAATGCTTGCCCTGAAGAATGTGTTGACGAAAGGGGCCCGTCTCGTTCTCGAGGCGTACCCCAGCGGTGTAGCGATCAATGACAATTCCTGGTATGCGTTGGTGACGGAATGCAGTCATAAGCTCGTCGTAATTCTTAAATACTAAATAAAACAGCAATTTGCAAAAATGAGCGATTTTTTTTTTTTTTTTTTTTTTTTTGTATGCAGAAGAAGGTTCATTTTGGCTAGCGGTCTTTCGGCACTGGTAACACCCAACTGGAAGAGAATATAAAGTACTTCATATTCTCTTGCCAACTGATATAACAAAGACCCTGTTGCCGCTAAAACCACTAATGTCACCAACCAAAATGTTGCGTTACCATAGGATGCCGTAACAATGACTAGTTTCGACTAGTACCATGCTCTAAAGTCACGTTGTGTGACTATAGAGTGCGTGACTAAAAAGTATCGTTTACGTGACATGGATTGACTAGTACCTTTTACTTCTGCATTATTATTTCTGGCAAGTTCCTCTTCAAGGCTTTTTGATACCACACCAACCTGCAGCGTAAAAAAATCATTTCAGTTCAAATTCCATATAAATGTGAAAAAACTCAAGTGCTATATTTGACCATTCAATAGGACACTTGCATTATGGGATCATTTACTACCAATACCAAACTCCCTTGAACACTTTCTTTTTGTTCAGTTAATTAGCAGCAATTGTCTTTTGCGCTGTGGTAAAGTGGTAGTCAAACGGCCTATTTCACGAAATCTAGAGAGTTGTACTCACATGAAAACTCAATCTAAACTTAGTTTTGAGACGAAAAAGATTTAGAGAAAACGCATTTATATGATTAAGACTTTTCACAAACCTCTGTCTCGCTTAGCTTGTATTCTGGTTTGATGGAGACAGACGTGAGAGCTGTTGTCACGTTGGCCATGAACACAGCAACCAGGATGAGACCGGCAAAGATCCAAATAATAGCAAAACAGCGCCCTGCTACTGAACGAGGACATTTATCTCCGTATCTGAGGTAAAGCAATTCCAAGATGGCCGTTAAACGGAATGGATGGATGAACGAATCAATGAAAAATCCCTCTAGCTGAATTTTCATATATCCATACGTACCCCACGGTTGTCATAGAGATGAAAGCCCACCAAAAACCTTCCCATGGTCCTCTGGCAAAAGACCTCGGAAACTCTTTTCGGTTGCCAATCACTTCCTGAATCGAAGAACATTTGAATTTAAGAATCAAGCCTACATGGAATAGACCAAATTCAAAACTCGCGCCGATGTGAGGCTTAAGTTGTGAACAAAGGAATCTTGCGTGATTCGTGACTTTTGAATCACGCCAGATTACTTTGAGTCACGCCAGATCCCTTTGTTCACAACTTAAGCCTCACATCGGCGCGAGTTTTGAATTTGGTCTATAGCTTACGGTAGCCTAGCGCACTCGCCACCCACCTCTGGGGCCTTGGGTTTGATTCCTGGAGTCAATATCTCGTATGTGAGTGCTGTGAGTAGTGTCGTTAGGTCACATACTTGATGCGAGGGTTTATCTCCGGATCCTCCGGTTTTCCTCCCTGCAGGAAACCTAACAATCTAATCTCCAATTCGATCTGTGAGTTAGCCGTGCATGCTCTGACTATGATCAGCCCAGAGGTTGTTTCAGGGTTCGATCTGTGAGTTAGCTATGCCCTGACTTTGATCAGCCCAGAGGTTTTTTTAGGGTTCGATCTGCTGTGCGTTAGCCGTGGCTTAACTGATAACCCCAGAGGTTGTTTCAGGATAAGGAGGTTTACTCACCGAAAGTAATCGTGAGATTGATCAAATTATAAAAATTTAAGACAATTGGTGGCAATAAAATGAACAAGAGAAGAACAAATGTGCACTGCGGGATTGCATGATGACGTCACGGGGCTGTCTATTTTCAATAGGACGTTTGCATGATGGCGTCATTTGACTCCAACTACCATAATGCTTCGCGAATTTTCTTTCTTATTCAAATTTGTATTTCCCTATGAGAATAGTAAGACAATTGGTGCTAATTAACTGAATAAAAGAAAGTGTGCAAGGGAGTCTGGTAGTAGAGGTCAGTGACGCCATCATGCAAACGTCCTATAGAGGCTTTGCACCATCACTTGACGGCAGCCATGACAGTAGGCACTAGGAACAATAGAATATGGTTTAATCTAATTTACTTGAGAAAGAATTCAGTTTTCCATTGAAGAATCACTATATTAGAGAGTTTTACATTGACTTTTTTTCTTCCCGCAAACGGCAAACGTGACCACGTTTTCATTGTTTTCCTGTATTTTACTTTACCTTTTACAAACCTTCTCACCAAAGACAAATATTCTTTTGTTTTTCTACTACTTAGACTTTTTTGCGATTCTTTTTAAGCTATTTAAAATAATTTTTAAATGGTCAACTGACGTTTCACGTTTGCCGTGAACGTAAATCTAAAACTCTCTATTGTTGTGGATGCAATCTATCATGGCTGCCACCATATCACGTGATAGTGCAAAGTCTCTATTCCCGACTCACCATCAACCAGATCAGTATCCCTGCCATTCCAGATAGGATCAGTGACAAAGCTAACAAAGGCCAAGACTCCCGCAACGTGTTCATACACACTTCTCCTGGGCTTGGGGTTTGTGGTGCTACAAGGAATTCCAGTCCTGGGTGATCTCCAATGACCTCACTTGGAGCCGAACCTTGGTAAAGCAATAGACCGTTTCCTCAAGGCTGCGTGCGCATCCAGATTTAAGGAACTTGGCGGGCCACGATACCAGAGCACGAGCTTTATGATGAGTATTATCATGCATTGCTATGCTTTTTTTTTCGATAAGAATTCATAAAATTGATTATTCTAGATCTCCTCTTTAAATATAAAACTGGTTTCTCTGTTTTACCGCTGAATTTGCTTTTTTCAGTTTTATGGCCCGTCAAGTTGGATGGGCACGCAGCCTTGAGAAAATGGTCTATACGAAAGCCGTATTAACCATTATGCATGGTAATATGATCATCATCAGCAGCAGCGTCCTCATCCTCATCATATGCACCACCATCATCGTCATTATCCCCAACCCAACATCAAAATCATGCAACATCATCATTATCAATATCACCACTGAATCATCACCACCAGTATCATCACCAGTATCATCATGATCACTATTATCATCCCCACTATCATCAACATCATCACTATCACCACCATCATCATCATTATCAAGTTCCATCATCATCATCAATATTATCATCATCATCATCAATATAATTATCAAGTTCCATCAACATCATCAATATCATCATCATCAATATCATTATCAAGCATTCCATCATCATCATCATCAATATCATCATCATCATCAATATCATTATCAAGTTTCATCATCATCAATATCATCATCATCATCAATATCATTATCAAGTTCCATCGTCATCATCAATATCATCATCATCATCATCATCAATATCATTATCAAGTTCCATCATCATCATCAATATCATCACCCGGTTAGTTAGCTCAGTTAGTAAGAGCGTCGGTCTGTTGTGCGAGGCGAGGCGATGCAAGCACATGCGCAAGTACTCTCCTTTACAGCCGCAGAGGGATTTTCGGACACTAAGACCTGCCAACCGGTTGACTTAGTTTGTTGAGCATCGGACTTTCGGTCGTGGTTCGAGTCCCGCGGCCGGACCAACCGCAGGGTCTTAAAATAACTGAGGAGAAGGTGCTGCCTTTATAATTATATCTGCAAATGGTTAGACCTTCAAGTCTTCTCGGACAAGGACTTAACCGTAGGCCCCGTCTGTCTTCATTATAAAACCCTGTATAAGACGGACGTAAAAGATCCACTGAAGACACTGTTGACGACCATCTTCAGTATCGATCGAGGGCCACAAGTTAATCAGTTAACAAAATTACTGTCACGTTTCACCCTCATTAAATAAAGTCTTCAATCAATCAATCAATCAATCGTCATCATCATCATTATCAATGTCAGTTTATCATTATTATCAATATCATCAACATCATCATCAATATATATATATATTATTGTCTTTATACTTACCATACTCTCTGATCGAAGTAAAAGCAATCTCACTTGAAGCCGAACGTTTTTAAAGCAATACCAATATTGTATTAAAAAATTCACGATAATATCATCATCATCATCATCGTGCCTTTATACTTACCATACCGTCCGATCAAAGGAAAACCAATATCAGTTTGGTTGGCCTTAAATAGTTTTTTGAGCTCACTTTCGCTTGACGTTTTACGAAACGTGATTGGGTTTTTAAGGCTCCGTTGAATTATCTCATCACGTAGCTGTTGGATGACTTTTGATTGAAAATCATTTGAGACGTTCCCAACATAAGGCGGCCTATGAGATAGATATAAATATGGATAAAATATTATTTCTGGGAACAGTCAAGAAAAGTGACAAAAATCAACTACTATAAATTCTAATTCGATCTTTTGGCTTTCACCCAGTTGGAGCCTAGCTCTGTTGTGATCGATTGTCCCACGCTGTGATACAACAGCTATAGCTTAATAGAAGTGACTGAGAGTGTGAGTCACTTGATCAGTCGGTCAGTCGGTCAGTCGGTCAGTCGGTCAGTCGGTCAGTCGGTCAGTCGGTCAGTCGGTCAGTCGGTCAGTCGGTCAGTCGGTCAGTCGGTCAGTCGGTCAGTCGGTCAGTCGGTCAGTCGGTCAGTCGGTCAGTCGGTCAGTCGGTCAGTCGGTCAGTCGGTCAGTCGGTCAGTCGGTCAGTCGGTCAGTCGGTCAGTCGGTCAGTCGGTCAGTCGGTCAGTCGGTCAGTCGGTCAGTCGGTCAGTCGGTCAGTCGGTCAGTCGGTCAGTCGGTCAGTCGGTCAGTCGGTCAGTCGGTCAGTCGGTCAGTCGGTCAGTCGGTCAGTCGGTCGATGAGTGAATGGAAATAAAAGGATGTGTAAACAAAGTAACTTCTTTTCACAAACCATGGAAGAACAGCCACTGAAACTGGAATCGAATCACAATGACGGTGATCGTTGTTTGAATCTGCCGTACCATCAACTCCAGTGGGTTGCTGGCTAGACTGCGTCATCTGGGTGGACACTACCAGAATCACAAAGATGCTTAGAGCCATCAGAGAAAGTCAGCGGATTTGATTGACGGTCACCCTAGGAATTAAAAGCAAATGCATTATTGGAGTCTACCAATCAAAATGCACGGAGAATATCTTCTATTCAATCACAGCCGGGCTGGACATGGAAGCCATTTCAAAGTTTTAAGTTCAATCCCTACGAAAATAGCGCGAATGAAACCGTTAAAAAGGTTCTATTGCGCTTGAACCCGTTTCTATCAAATTTTGGGCTCCCTGTGGAGTATTTGCACAGTAAGTAACCATGGTAAATTTACTTCGATTTAGCCAATCGAATGGTCATGGCAAATTGGTCATTGAGAGGTTGTTCGCAAATAGAGGTTGTTCGCGTAATAGAGGCTCTACTGTACCAGAAAAGACGAAATTATTTGATTTTTTACAAGTATTTTTCAAATGCATGGCTTTGAACCACAAGGCTCCTCGCCCCGAAAATTCTCATCCAACCAACCACACTGACGGCCGGAGACAGTAAATTTTTTTTAAACACTAAGAAATGACAACGATTTGACCATCTGTTAGTTGGGAGTTTTTGTTTTCACATTGCAGTGCTTTGAAAGCTCTATTTGAAATTTATTTGTCGAAGACAAGAATGGCAGAATTCGAATTTTTAATGACGGTTTGACATTTTTTTCGAAAAAATTTTCGCATGATTTTCAGCAGAAATGTCGTATTTTCACAAGCTTTTCACGGTGTCGTTTTTCTTTTTCAATAATAAAAATCTATTTTATATCGGAAAATCACCAGAACTTGAAGAACTAACGTTACTACACTGGCGGATCGGGATTGTTACTATTATTTAGAGGCATTTCGTTAAGACTCTTAACGTCATATCATATAAGAACACACGGCTATTTTTTGTCATGAATCCTGCCTTAATGTTTTACTCCCTATTGCAAATATTCACTTATTCTCGCTTTTGTACAAGCAGCTGTTACATAAATAAAGTCCTTAAGAGTTCAAAAATACACGTTTACCATTCAGAGCCTAACCTTTATTGCAAGTTGAAGAACCGCTGCCTGAAAGACTTTACATAGCCAAGTATCCAGGGGAAAGAGGGACTGATAGCTATCTTGCTTGAAGTGTTTTGCCTTCGAGCATCGAGCAGTAGCAAGCCTCCAACTAAAAAAATAATAATTTGCAAATTACTCAGTGCCCAGAAAGGAACACTGAACACTTAATTTGTCAAACTAATTCAAAAGCCATGCAAACGAAAATTTTCATTGGTCAATTCACAACTTGCAATTTATTCAAACGTTGTCAATTTTTTTCTCGCGAATGAAAAATTAAAATGCCGAAGAAAAGTCAAGGAACACCCATTTTGGTGGCAAGTAATTATTTAAATATGACGAATTTCTACAAAATTTTTCTTGTAGTTTGACATGCAGCCGGCCGGAGAGATTGTAGCCTCCCGACCGACAATTGAAAACGAATGTACCTGCAAAGGGGGCAAGAAATTAAAGTTTGGTGAGTCTAATTTGGCGAGTCTAATCTTTTCATCAGTCCAAGAAAACTCTATCTATATTTTTATATTTTGTAATTTTTTTCTTAATTTTCTTAACTCTGGAAGCTCAACAATCCATCCAATGTTAAAAGGCCATACTTTGATAGTTGCCTACTATCAGTCTCATCAGACGTGGCTCGATCAAATGATTGAATTTCAGTCGAAGCAGTATTACCATTTATTCTGTTCCATCTGCCGTTTGTTAATTTAAATTTAAACTCCACCGTTAATATTGCTTGTCTAAGGGTCAGATATCGCATGTATATCAGACAGACAGACAGACAGACAGACAGACACTGACAGACTGACAGACAGACAGACAGACAGACAGACAGACACTGACAGACAGACAGACAGACACTGACAGACTGACAGACAGACAGACAGACAGACAGACACTGACAGACTGACAGACTGACAGACAGACAGACACTGACAGACTGACAGACTGACAGACAGACAGACAGACAGACAGACACTGACAGACAGACAGACACTGACAGACTGACAGACAGACACTGACAGACAGACACTGACAGACAGACAGACAGACACTGACAGACTGACAGACAGACAGACAGACAGACACTGACAGACTGACAGACTGACAGACAGACAGACAGACACTGACAGACAGACAGACACTGACAGATAGATAGAAAAAGAAATTTTCCGAGAATTTTTCTCACTTTTAAAAATTATTAAGAAATCACCTAATAAGTATTAACTTTTTAAAATAATATATGAATTATTACTATTCGTCAGGATGTAATTCTTAATATTCAATCCAATTTCCAAAAAATAAAATGGTCTTCGATGATACATACAAGTTAAATAGCATTAGAATATTACAACTTCCTTAGCTGTAAGCATAAGATTTTTCCCATCTTCCGTTTTGGCCAATATTGCAATCTGCTTTCTGCCACCTGCTTCGTGCTCGGTATTTCCTTTTCCGGTAGTTACGTCATAGAAATACCGGAAGTCATGGTTTAACGCATGCGTATTGTTAACACTTGGCTGGGGGTCGGTTGATGCGTTGCACGGCCAGCAAAGCGAAGGCGTTGTTCGCCATCTTGGTTTGAACTTTAAAGCCGGAATTTCCTTAGACTACGTTGTCATTCCAATCTTTTTACTGAGCCAAAACGTTCTTCGATATTTCCTTAATACACCATGTCGATTAGACGGCAGATGAAAAATGTTGTGAAGAATTATTCCAATTCTGAAGTGAAGGTCCGTGAGGCGACGTCTAATGATCCATGGGGACCCTCGAGTTCATTGATGTCAGAAATAGCCGATGCTACATACAATGTCGTTGCATTTTCAGAGATAATGGCAATGATATGGAAACGTTTAAATGATCACGGTAAAAACTGGAGGCATGTTTACAAAGCACTTGTTTTACTGGATTATATAATCAAGACTGGGTCTGAAAGAGTTGCCCAACAATGTCGCGAAAACATCTTTGTGATTCAGACGCTGAAGGATTTTCAATTTATCGACAAAGATGGAAAAGACCAAGGGATGAATGTAAGGGAGAAAGCAAAACAACTCGTAGCTCTGCTTAAAGATGAAGAGAGACTGAAAAACGAACGACAAAGAGCTTTGAAAGCCAAGGAGAGATTCGCTCAAGCAAGTGGTGGAATCGGCAGTGATTCTCTAAGGGGCGGTAAATTGAGGAGTGAATCTGGAGGAAGCTTAACAGATATTCGCCAGGCATCTACAGGGGATACTGCCCTTCCTACAAGTCGATCGTGGGAACCAGAGCGAAAAAATGCACCTAGTGATATTGAAAATTGCAGGCCAGCAAATGCCAATGAGGAAGAACTGCAATTACAGCTGGCACTGGCTCTAAGTAAACAAGAGGCAGATGAAACCACACAAATCGATCAACACGATGATGAGAGGCTAAAAATGGCTCTTTCAGAGAGTCAAAAAGATGACTCTTTTCAAGATGGAGCGATAGGAGTAGCAGCAGATCCATGGGGAACAACGACAACAACACAAGTGTCTAGCACCTTACAGTCTGACCCATGGGGTACAGGGAGTCAGCAAGTGCCACAACCATCTGCAGATCCATGGGGTACCCCGGCGATGCCTGTATCATCAGATCCATGGGGTACATCAGACATTACACCGGTTTCTTCAGCTCCTATGGTTGCATCTGCACCAGCTGACCCGTGGGGTACTCCTTCTCAACCTCCTGCTTCTGTTCAAAGTGACCCCTGGGGTACCCCCTCATTACCAGTAGCACAAAGTAACCCGTGGTCATCAACAAATGGTCAATCTAACACCTCTGCTGGATTTGATCCCTTCAGTCAGCCTACATCTACCACTCCTGCAATGGGTACCACTTCCTTGATGGATGGCTTTGGTAACCCACCTATGGCAGCATCACAACCATCTAGTGACCCCTTTGGTGCGTCAAATGTTGACCAAAACCAACTAGCTAATCAGAAAAAAAATCCAGAAGATTTCCTAGGTGGTGGCTTACCCAAAAGTCTTGTAGACCTGGATCTTCTTGCTTCGACAAAGGATTCTGCTCCCAACCCATTTTTGAGTAACACACAATCTGAACAAACTAAGTCAAACAATCCGTTCCTGCAAGAGAAACCACAACAGCCTACACTTAATCAGCTACGGCACCAGAACATCTCTGCCCCAGTGGCGGGTGTGGGGAGTACATCATTTGGCGCCAGTGATAACATACTGTTACCTGCCCCTCTTATACCCAGTTCTTCGACAGGAGGCTCAAATCCAAATCCTAATAATCCATTCATGTGAAAAGGTCATGGGAAGAATCTAGTAAGTCATATCTTAAATACTCAGAATTCACAGTAAGGTATATTGCTATAGAATCATCATTTATGGGTGGAGTTTGTCACAGATCACTGTCATGTGATTGATTATTCAGGAAAGGATTGGAAGATTTTCTCATCAATGAATTCCTATACAATTTAACTGCCAGTTTTTGACAAGTCTTGTAATAATTCCCGGGGGGTACTCCCCTATATTCGCTATACGGGTACGTGCCACCAAACAGGGTATGGTTTTCAGCGATTTTTACTCTGGAAAAGGGTCAGGGTTCAGAGGGCTCAGCAGCACATCCCTACCCTAAACGGGCAAGAGTACCCTCCCCCCCCCCCAGGTAATAATTCAGTGTTGTCTGGTTGGTGTCATAATATAAATGGATGATAATCCAACCATCTTAAAAAACCATCAAATGGTTGGGAAAGTCTTGCATTTTATTACTTCATGGAAAAATTGGCCCAAAAAATCTAGTACTAAGTTTTTTCTTTTCTTGAAGGTGCATGGATTCTAGCAGATGGAAAGTCCTGGACTACCTTCAGAAAGCTCTAGCTGAATTTCAATACTTCAGCTTCATAATCATGGAATCTGACGGCCATGTAGTTAAAATATACAGTGAAGAAAAATCAGAGGTTTTTTATTCTGATATCTTCCATTTTCAACAGACTAACATTTGTATCTTTGACAATGCCGAAGGTCTCTAAAGAAGTTATAATGCACACAAGATCCTCCAGGAACATTGCTTAGTATCTGTAACTATTCAATAATGCTTGTGAGATACTCAAATAGTTTGTCAAGTGGCTTCAAAGCAGTTTTAGTGGCCTGAAATTACAGTTACTGCAGTTTGTGATATTCTGCAAACTCGGTAATTTTTGCAAGCTGCACACTCAAATTTGGTTTTTCACTGCCACGAATCAAAAATAATCAGTCAGTACCTATTATATTTTTGACTGGCAGTCGTTGAAACCAATTTTGCAACGAGCTGTTGAAATGTCCGAGTTTGTAGAATATCAAAAAATGTTGGGCAAATTTAGGGTCAAATTTCTTAATTTTGATAGTGTGTGGAACTGATTTCATTGTGTGTAAAAATGCCCCAAGGTACTCGCAAAGACATTTTTTAGTCAACCATTCTTTGTCACATTGGTAGATATCTTGAATTAAAGGATTATATACCAATATGGCTACTTTCACATAAAGTTGACTAAAATTGAAATACCTAGAAATAATTATTACACATATGGCTTTATATTTATAAAAGTGTCTAAAAAATTTTGTGCTTTTGGCAAAGACTGGGTATTCACTCAAGAGGGCGAGAATCATATATCCATTTGACATCCCGTCCCTAGTTTTTTTTATTTGTTTATACTGTAATTAGCTTTAGATTTTTGATATTGATTGTTTTGGTCCTTTTTGGGAATCAAGCTTCTCTCCCTCGATCCCTTTTTGCACACTTCACTTTTCAGCTAATTGTTTGGCCAGGTTTGACTATGGTTCTGACATAAGCCTGCTTTGGAAACCATTTACGCTGTTTACAAAGCTTGGAATTCTGCTTTAATTTTAAAACCTGCTGCTACAGAGAATGCAGGGAGTTATTGACTGTGGATGACAAATTGAAAAGAACAGTACTGTAGCCTTCAAAGAAATCAAGTTCTCAAAACTGCTCCAAGAAAGACAATCATAATATTAGTCTTTTTACTTTTTCCTGCAAGAGGGTTTTCATTTATTGTCTTCCGTATACAAAGATAGGAACAATTCTGTAAAAATATTTAGGATTATTCTTGGGATAGGTTCTAAAAATTTAATTTTCTATATTTGTATGTTTGGTTTAATTTTCCTTTTTGGTCAGGTCAGAGGTTGTTCCAGGGTATTGATAGAATTTGATTGGGTACGATACAGTATTATATGAACTTGATCTTTCTTATTATCTGTTGTTTTTTCATTTTTCTGCTGCAAGAATGATGTGCAAGGTATGATTTTTATTACACTTTTCATTGACGGCAGTTAAAAATAAAAAAAGGGATTGACATGTCAAAGTTTATTTAATATCTAAAATATGCTAAAATTAATTCACAGCCTTCCTACAATTTGGCTCTTTCATTAGCAGTAATAAATAAAAGCCCTAAAGCTGCTTATTCAAAAGGTTCCAGAGTATGTATCAAACCATTTAGTGTAAAATACTGTAGGTTTTGTGAAAAAGTGAAACTCAAACACTTGAATGTACTTCATGTTAAAAAAAATAAAATAAAGACAAACATACCCAAGGGTGAAACCCGTTGTCTTTGTTCACTCATTCGTTATTTCTTTCTTTCCTTTATTTATTTTTGGAAAGCATTACAAATGTTTATAACAGCGGTTCCTGTTTGAGTTTGGAATGAGGTCCTTAATTGAGTCTGAAATGGCTTCCTCTCTTGCCAAATAAAAAATATGGTACTTGTAAATACACTGAGGAATCAGTGCTCAGGCCAAACAAAGGAACAAGTGTGTTTCCTGTTGCATGAGAAAAGTAATTGGGGTTGGTAGATCAGATTTTTTTACTGGTACAACAGTGGAAATGAGCTTACTGGGAACCCTGTGGTGCATTTGGGAATGAAAAAAATATTAGGGTTGTCAAAGATCGGCAAGAAAATTAGGGTCGGTTGCACAACAGAAAACACATCTATCTTTTTGATTGGCCTCATACTTTAATTGCTTTCTGGGATTGACTGACTGTATAAAGATTCTTAGGAACCATTCTTGGGTACTTTTCTTAGTCCTGATCTAAACACCTATGAAAAAAATTACTAGGTTTCCCTTACACTAAAGAAAAAAACTACAAACTCACAGCAAGTACATATTTACATTTTGTACGAATGATAATGACACTGAGAAGAGCTCCAACTGAAAATCTGGACTAAAGGAAAGTCAAAATTGTGATTTATGTTTCTTGAAGCTAAAGAGAAATTCTTACAAACGATCTCTGATGAAGGAACATGTAGGAATATACTCTGGTAAAAGCCTTGGATTTATATCCAATAGCTAAGGTGTTTGTATACAGTAGCTAAGGTGACTGTATACAGACTTGCAGAAGATGAAAACAGATTAGATGTAAAACAAGCCTGTGATCAACCTGAACATCCTCTGCATCCACAGATAACACATTCTACGATTTTGCCCTGATGAAGAAAAATCAGAGAAGATTGTTAAAGTTATGCTTTGAATTTGGTTTAACAGATAAATAATTGAAAATTACTGTAATAAGCATAGACAAGATTATTAGCAACAAAGCAAGATATATAAATATGCAGTGTACATCTAGATGTTGCTTAGACTTGCCACAGATTGACCTCTCTAGTTACCAGCCAAGTTCTTATTCAATGAAGCAAGAATAGACCTCAACATCTAGCTTGCCGAGCATATAATGTTTTCCAAATTCAAACCATATGTCATTCCCCAGGGGAAATGAATATGGATAAATATTCATATGAATACAATTTGATCAAAGAATCTTATTCTCAAGAGAATGTCATGTTGGCTGAAATGGAAAAACACTTTCGCCAAGCTAAAGAGGTTTATTTCCCAACGTCAGTAAAGAGGGACTAAAACTTTGGTTTGGCTTGTTCTTAGTTGTATATCCCATTAAGGGGAGTTTAATGCAGTGTTTCAATTTAGATTTAGAAATGTCACTCACCTCTTCCAGTTTACTCTTTGGTACTCTACAGATACAGTTTGAGCCAAAGTTAGTATCCCTTGTCTGGATACATCGGAGGCAACACAAGTTTTCATACCCTTGTTTTTTCCATTTTGCTATCAAGTTTTTGTCTGCATATCCTTCTTTCAGACAAAATTCATATAATTCTAAAAGAAACCATAATTCATTTTTTAATGATGAGATTTTAAAAGATAATATAGCACAAATACAAGAAAATTATCAATCAAGATTAGTGTTTAGTAATAAACTTGCCTGTTAACTCTGGGGTCTTGGGTTTGATTCTTATACTCAGCATCACGTGTAAGTAGAGTTTTTTAGGTCTCTCAATTGATTTGAGGGTTTCCCTGGGTTCTCTGGTTTTCCTACCTTCGCAAACTAAACAGGCTAAACTCTAATTCAATCTAAGCCATGCTCAGACTACAATCAGTCCAGAGGTTTGATCTGTGAGTTAGCTGTGCCCTGGCTTAGATCAACCCAGCAAGTGCTTCACCCTTTATCTCTGAGTCAGCCGTGCCCTGACTTTTATCAGCCCAGAGGTTGTTTTAGGGTTTCATCTGTGTGAGTTACCCGTGCCCTGACTTAGGTCAGCATTATTTTAGTTTTTGATGAAATTGTTTGCTTAGGCTTTGAAATCGAAATAATAAGTTGAAAAATTTTACCAACCTTTACTGATGGCTTTTCGTTTGTAATATAAATCATAGACATAGCGAGATTTTTGGTGATGAATTCTAAGAAAGAAAAATATCGAATTAAACCTCTTTACAAAACTAACTGATATAATTATATGATATATGATGTCAAAATAAAATAATAGAAATAAAAAAAAAAATCATTGCCAAATCTTTCATAAATTATCAACATTTTCTAGAAGAATGTCTCTCTTTTCAGGTCCATCGCTCCCCTTTCAGGGTCCTAATGATGGGCCTGCTTTTTGCCTAACAAATAATTTAATTACAAGATGTTGATATATGATACAAATATTATAAACTAACCTGAAAATTGGCCATAAACCCTCTACTTTTCTCTTTCCCTCATGTGGGTCTGTCTCAGCTATATGCAAAAAAAACGTTTATAAATCTTACTTATTGTATGTTTGTAGAATTTGGTGTCAATGTTAACAAATGTTACTACATGTACATTTTGAAGAACTCATACAAAAAAATGTTGTGTTGAAAGTGGTAGAGATGATGGTGGCTATGAAGATGTGAGAATGATAGGTAATGATGATAAATGATGGTGGTGATGGTGGTGGTACAGTAGTGAAGATGATGACAGTGGTGATGTTGGTGATGATAATAGTGATCATGATGATGGTGATGTTGTAAATGATGATTGTGGTGATGATGATGATAGTTATGATGATGGTAATAATAATGGTGGTGATGAGAATGGTGATGATAACAATGATAATGGTAATGAAATGGTTGCTAAAATATCAATGCTTTTCACCAACTACTTAGATACCTGAAAGAAAATCCCTTCCCTTCAAGTTAAAATAAATGTTTTAAGATGAACTTCAAATATAAACTACACAATTTCCAATTACGTTAATTCAGTATCTTCACGTGTATAAAACGCAAATAAGCAAAAACCTTTGACGTTGCTTTCACTATTTTTTTTTTGGCCCAAAGAAAAACCAACATCTTTTAAAAGCAAAAATCAAAATCTATTAAGGCAAAGGTGTCAATGAATTGTGCTTTTTAGCTTTTTATACCAATAAAACTTGAACTTGATGTCACAAAATATTCGTGTTCTTTGACGAAAACTTCGCCACAACACAACGCATTTCAAGTCTTACCTTCTCTCATCTTTTGGTCCAATTCATCTAACGTCGGTTCAATCAGCTCCCAACCTTCTGGAGGAGGCTTTCTACTTCGTCTAACTTTCGGCATAATGCAGATTTAATAGAAAATTCTTTGAAAATAATCGTCAAACTTCAAAACCTGTGCTTTTAGTTTTGAGAAAATTCGTTCGTAGTGACTCGCGCATGCGTTTGATTCATATCAGCTGGGCAAGAGTAATGCTGGCTCGTGTCCTGGGGTAATAAAATATTTCCCTTGGGGGGCAGAGAAGGGAATAGATTTTTTTCTCTTTCCTCCTTACTAAGAAGGAAAGGGGTGTTCTGCTGGGATCTGAAAGGGGTATTCGGCTGTTTATGACAAAAAACTCAAATTTGTAGACCCTGTTTATGACAAAAGATATAATTAATTGCACTGAGTTCCTGTTTCAATTATCATGTCAACTCTCGTATTGTTTTTTTTTTTGGGCGACCATGATAACCAGTTTCAGGTCAATATGAAAGTAGAATCCCTGAATATGACAGGAAACTCAGGGAGAACTTGGAACTTGAGTGGAATCGCATACCCTGTTTATGACAAGAAGCTTGAAAAACCATATACCCTGTTCAGCGGATCATCCCCGTATAGTCCATATATGGGAGTACCCCCTCCCCCCCCCCCCCCCCCCCTCCCAGACCAGGATTTTGAGACAAAAGAACACTTCAAATTTTCATATATTATCTTTATTACATTAATTTTATTTTACATCTTCAAATTCAAGATAAAATGTATATTATTCATAACTTCTAGCTTTACCATCAATAATATTTATCTAATATACACTAATTTTTCATAATGAATTGATAAAACTTTTCAATAATCAATTTTTGTCAGTCAGCCGTTTTCCTAGTTTAAGATCAAAGATATACAGGGCTGTCAACTCTCCCGGATAAACCGGGAGTCTCCAGATTTTGGACCGTATCTCCGGGTCTCCAGATTAGAGTATCAGATCTCCCGTATAATCCCTGAAGCTGACCATTTCTTGTGAGACTAGACTTTCACAACCATAAAATTCCAATTATTTTATGTTGTTTGTGTTATTTTTACATCGCTTACAAAATCAAAACATTCATCATAAACAGTTCTTGCAAGCAGGCCATTGTAATATAAGCAATAATTTGATTGGTCAGAAATAAACCAATCACATCAAATGCTACAAAGTGAAAGACGTCTTTTCTCATGCTTTTTGACGCGCTGTGACGTCATGTCCCTTCCCTATCAATTGTCCAGATTTGAATATATCGGGGGTTGACAGCCCTGGATATAGTTACATTTTGTCAAGCTAATAAAACACAAATATTCATGCCAAAAAACTTTTCATGCTTTGTCTATTTTAATCATCGCTCAGGTTCCTGATTTCAGACCATATTATTATGTATTTCCCCTTAGTATCATTTCTTTGTTTACCAACTATGCTTGAGAAGACAAATGAATATGAATGAGAATCATGCAAGAATTTTTTTTCGTAAGGAAATGACTTGGTCTAGCTAGAATTGAAAAATTATTTTCCCTAACTGGATCAGATTCGTTGTAAATGACTTCAGAATTCATAATCTTGAACTTCAATCCATCTAATTAATTTGGCTTTTATCCAACAAAGGTTTTGTTTGGTCTCCCCTTGATTTAAGGGGTTTTCTCTAACTTCTCTAGTTTTCCCCTTCCTCAAAACCAAACACTGAATAGATTCCAATGGACCCTAACAAGGCTAACATATAAAATACAAAAAAAATTACACCTTTTCTCAATGTAGTTTGTGGGATTTATTTTGTATTTTCATGTTAACCTCGCATTCATTCTGTGAATCATTAATTAGCAGGGCCGTAGTTGGTCAAGTTTCAACCAGACCAACTTTCGGGGAAAAAATAAAATAAAAATATTTTTAAAATGTAAAAAATGTAAGAAAAACTGAAAAATTTCAAAAACTGGACAAATCAGAAAATGTCCCTGATTAGCCATGATCAGCCCAGAGGTTGTTTCAGGGCATCATTCTATTAACTATTAAAGTAAGATTTGAGGTATGATGAGGGCAATTCTCTTTTTAGTGTGGCTTATAAAAAAATCTTTGCTAGAATATCTTACTATAATACTTTTGCATTTTTCATCAGATGCCATAATTAAGTATTTCTTAGCAGGGCTAAAAATAACAGCAGGCCATCAGACAATGTCCGGCCAGTGCTGAGACTGGTCTGGTCAAATCTTTGCCTTGTCAGTCATTTTGACCAGCATTGTTCAGCCAGAAATAAGGTATGACTAAGCTAAAACTAATTTGGCCTGTGATGATGACCAGTGTCTGATCAGCTGTCATTTTAAGCCATGCTTAGTATAATGTTGCCCTAAATTTTGTGAAACTTTTTGTATCCAAATTTTCTTTATCAAATAAAAATGTGATAATTACAGTCAAACCACCTCCAGCGTGAACACGTAGAGGTCATTAATGACTTTATTTTTGGATTCTTCATTTCATTATTCAATTCAAACATTCATTATTGAAAACGAATCTTCAAAGCCTAGCATATACAAAAGCCAAGCATTTATGCAGCTGAAATGCAAAAACGACTTTTTGTGCAAGGAATATGTAATGTTAATGACTTACCTTCTGTTTGCACAACAAACCAGAGCCTACAAGCCAAGTTAATAATATTGAATTAAAAATTTTTTTCTTTTTTTTTTTTTTTTTTTTTTGAATATTGAAGATTCATTTTCATTAATGAATCTTCAAATTGAATAATAAAATCAAGAATCCAAAAATAAAGTCATTAATGACCTCTACGTGTTCACGCTTGAGGTGGTTTGACTGTAAGCAATAAGGAGAAATTAATAAATGCAATATTATAAAGATGTCAATAAATTTGTAGAATGTGTAATCAGATCTATAGGCGTGTGCTCTAACAAAATGATTTTCAATTCTATTTTTTCGTACAAATTTGTCTAGAAAAGCTAGAGATAGCAAAGGATGAATGAAGTTCATTAAACTGTAACTTGCCATCCTGAGTGCTGAAATCCCATTGCAAAATACAGCTTGGCGCAGTCATCATCCTTATCTATCTGCCAATCAAATGTGACTTGTTTGTCATCAATGCTGATTGACACACGCACCTTCCCTGGGGTAAGTTTATTGACTTCAAAGATTATTGTAGACCCTCGCTTGAACGGTGGTAGTCTTGTTGTCATGCAGGTGCCATTTACATACACCAGTCCCTTAGAGTTGATGCTCACCGATCCCGGGCATTGCAGATTTTGTTTTGGGTTGCTAAAGTCGAATGATGTTGTTGTTAAACCTATGCCATCACCGTTGCTGTCATCACCTGTTTCGTCAATCTTGAACTGAAGTGAGGTACCTACTCTGTAACTCATAGTTTTAGACCTTAAAACTTTAGAACTATCTGGGAAGATTTTAGTTGCTGTTCGTTGGTGGTTGCTTAGCTGGTAGATAACCAGCTTGTTACGGTTGACACAGTCTTCAGGAGACCATTCTGTGGAAGACGAAAAGAGAATTATTTATTTATTTATTTTGTTTTCATGTCAGGGCAGGGGCACCACAACGGTATAGCCAATTACTATGGGCCCGGTAGTGTTAGCACAGGCACTGATGATGGTCATCACCAACGTCTCAACATGGGTCTTTTTGCGTCTGCTTTATACTGGGTTATATAGTAATGACAGACAGACCCTACAGTTTTAATTCCTTGTCTATGTTTATGTGTATGTCATCTATCTAGAATTCCCCACAAGAAGAGTCTTTTCTCTTTCTCTCCCTTCTTTAGGTAGGGAGGGATAGCCTCTGCTGATGTAGAACGTTTTTTATTGATATACATCATTGTACCACGACCCATGATCGTGGAAAAACAAAACCAATTTTGACCCCCCTGCCCTCAATTAATACCTAAGGAAAATAGCTGTTTAAAGAAATGAAAATAGTTGAAAGAAAATTGTTACCAGGGAAGGTTTTTCATAGCATGAATTTAGTGGTTGGTGATTATAAATAAGGGTTACAAACTGTATGTGTTACATTCTACACACCATGTGGATCTAATGTAGTAATTCCATTTCTAGGGATGCTCCATGAGCTCCAGCGACCATCCTTCCCAAATCTCCCACAAACACGGAATGTGTAAGAGACATGAGGTTCAAGGTCTGTCACAGTATATGACATCTCTTCTCCAGTGTATACAGTATTGAAGACGGTGCCACTGGCATTCTTGTTGTCACTGCAGCAGCACTGTAGTATATACTCCTGTATTCCACTGTAATCAGTGATTGATTCACAATCTGAAAAAGTCTAGGACATTAAATAAAAAAGAAATAAATTTTAAATATTGTACTTACAATTTGATGATGGTGATGATGGTGATGGTAAAGATGATAGCAACGGAGATGGTAGACTCTTCCACAGTCTCTCGCTCGTCCGTTCCATCTCCACGCTTAGAGACTGTAACAGTACAATGACCGAAAGGACTTATGGGTCCCAAAAACTTGGACCCAGCGTGCTTTGGGAACCAAAATACTCGTCCACAGTCTCTCTCATTTTCCCCGCCATCTTGAAAATATTGAAACGAGAGAGACTGTGGACGAGTATTTTGGTTCCCAAAGCACGCTGGGTCCTAGTTTTCGGGACCCATAAGTATTTTTGGTCATTGTACCGTTACAGTCTCTAAGCGTGGAGATGGAACAGACGAGCGAGAGACTGTGGAAGAGTCTACGGAGATGGTAGTGATGATAATTTAATGATGGTGCAATGATGATGATGTAATAATGATGATGACGATACAATAATGATGATGGTGATGAAGATGATGGTGATAATGATAACCATGATGATGTTGTGTGGTGGTAGTGGTGAGGATGATGATGGAGATGGTAGAGCTGGTGGTGGTGGTGGTGATGGTAATAATGATGATGATGGCTGTTGTGAACAATCCACACCATACAGTAATGTGTCGGTAAGGTGACAGTAAGTAGTCAGTTTAGTGGTTGGTAAGTGGAAGGTATGATAATGAAGAAGTGTGGTGGTGTTAGTGGTGGTGATGATGAGGATGGTGGCTGCAGTTGTGGAAGCAATGATGATAATGATAATAAAACGGCAATTAAAATACTTCACTCACGTCATCCCACTCTACATGCATTCCTCCTGGACGTTCTGTCAGTTCAACTATCTGTAGCGATCCTGTCATTGAGATTTCACCAAGGTGATTGATGGTCTCAATAAATGCTTCTGGACTTTCTTCAAATGTGACAGAAAGAGTTTGAGAGATACATGGCACACTTGGATACCTGCAAAAGGAATTTTACAAAGTTAATAATTATTTAATTATTTAGACTGGCCTTCCCAATACCCTGAAATAACCTCTCGGCTTATCAAAGTCAGGGCATGGCTAACTCACAGATAAAACCGTGAAGCAGCCTCTGGGCTGATCTAAGTCTGGGCAAAGCTAACTCACAGATTGATCCTTAAAGCAGCCTTTGGACTGATCAGAGTCTGAGCACACCTCTCTTTAAAGAATAGAGACCTTTAGATTCGACTATGACAATGAGTACAAATTTTTAACTTTTAAAGATTAGCACTGTCATTTCATAGTCCTGGTTGTGTATGTAGATTGAAGCAATTTTAAAACTCATACTCTTTCTCGTCCTACAGAAGGTAGGGAGGGTTAATCTATAGGCCTTACCTATTTTCTGTTAGGGTCAGGTTTTTCTTTATTTGATGCAGTTCTTCTAGCAACATAGAATCTTCTTTTTCCAAAGTAGTATTACCTGGTTTAAAGGAAAGGAAAGATTACATATCCTGTCTGGTATATGTTTTCCCACATATATGTACTGCTGAATTTAATAGATGTGATCTTGGTTAAATAATCACCACAACCATTATCAATAAATATAAAATTATCATTATCATCAGTCATCATAAAACCTTCATCATCATCATCATCATCATCACTATCATCGTAATCAATATTATCATAATCAACATCATCATTATTGTCATCATTATCATCACCACCCCCATCATCATCATCACCATCATCAGTCATCATAATTACCCTCATCATCACCACCATCATCATCATCACCACCACAATCATCATCATCATCAGTCATCATAATTACCCTCATCACCACCACCATCATCATCATCTTCCCCATCATCACCACCACCATCATCATCACCACCATCATCATCATCACCACCACCATCATCATCATCATCAGACATCATAATTACCCTCATCACCACCACCATCATCATCATCACCACCACCATCATCATCATCATCAGACATCATAATTATCATCATCATCATCATCATCATCATCATCACCACCACCATCATCATCATCATCAGACATCATAATTACCCTCATCACCACCACCACCACCATCATCTTCCCCATCATCATCATCATCATCACCACCACCATCATCACCACCATCATCATCATCACCACCATCATCATCATCACCACCACCATCATCATCATCTTCCCCATCATCATCATCACCACCACCATCATCTTCCCCATCATCATCATCATCATCATCACCACCACCATCATCATCACCACCATCATCATCATCACCACCACCATCATCATCATCTTCCCCATCATCATCATCACCACCACCATCATCATCACCACCATCATCATCATCACCACCATCATCATCATCACCACCATTATCATCACCACCACCATCATCATCATCGTCGTCATCACCACCACCATCATCATCATCATTGTCATCATTATCATCATCAGAGTCAACCCCTACCTTCTTTTATTACTTCTTGTACTTTTTCCAATTCTCCAGTGATTTTATCTTCAAGATTATTCAAGGGTTCTAAATCTTTGTGTCCAACATCATCGATTGTAGCAAGGATCTCCTTCTGCCTACCATCAAGGGCTTCAAGTACGTCATTCTGAATCTTGGTGAAGTTAACCTCCACCTCTTGTCGTGCTTTTGAAAGACTGTCCTTGACAACTTCCTTTGTTGAGGTTAAATCTGTGAGTTCTGAACTAAAAATAAATAGTATAGCATAAAAATTTGAATTTCTAAAAATATCAACTGTCAAAATAATGTTTTGATCATGAGCCTCTGAGTTACAGGAAATGGTAATCACTTCGCAATAATAAGTATGGCAATATTTACTTTAGGTAAACTTGGTATTTTTCAAGCTTTTGTAAGGTTTCTTTGATTGATTGTCGAGCCTTGGTGATGACCTCCTCTTCACTCATTTTACAGCATTATTCTCTTACCTGAAAAATTAACATTAATAAAATTATATTACTTCTATTTCCCATAGTTTTAAAATTCCCATTTTGAAAAGAAATTGCAATATATTGTCTGCGTCATTTTGCTGATTCTTTGGCTATATTTTTTTAAGTTATCTATCACTAAAGAAATAAAACAACTCTAAAGAGAATAAAAGAGAAGCTGGGATAACAAAATACTTGCCCAAGCAGTTTAGACCTATTTATTAATTTATAATTTATTAATTTATCAGTCAATAGCGCAGCACAACCGTGACATCATAAAAACGAAGACAAAGGCAAAATTCGGACAAACAAACTTACAAGTTTACTTTCAACAGATAATTTCCACAGCCGATCTCAGTTGATCTTAGTTTACATGGGTTATTATTGTAACTTTAAGTAAAGATAATAAAATCAGTTCTATAATCCTCGTAGTGGTTAAACAGAATGCAATGTTGGTCTGAATCTTTAAGCTATTTTTAGAATCAGTGCGCTGCGCTATCAAAAACAATTAATGATAAAAGCATTTATTTGACCAATCAATAAACAATCAATCATCATTGAATTAATAGTATTGATCAACAAGCTGATTAATTAGATAACCACTTCATCTGTCAATCAAAACTGTAACAAAATGTCAAACGTTGATTAAATCCAGCAACAAATATAATCTTCATAAATCATTCATAGTCCACCTACTGAATTACTCAATAAACATTGAGGGAGGGGATTTTACCAATATGACCAAATTTTCTTCAACCTCTTAAAATTTTCATGTCTTTTATTAAATGAATTAAATTCCAATATTGTAGATTAACGAATAAATGAATAAAAATGAGTAGAGAAAGACGCTAAACTGTTTACCAAAATAAATATTTGCTTAATAAATGTAGCAAATTAACGCACATTACTTCTCGTTATCGATATTTGAAGCCTTCCTAACTGCAAGAGGGGAATAGAGCCTTTATTATTTATTAGAAAACGAAAAATATCAACCTTGAAGCGTGAGCAAACTGAAATTTGAGGTTTCTGAGAAAAAAACTTCAATAAATTTGAAGCGATTTCTCAATAAAACAACCTTCATTTTTGACGAGAAAAAAATCTTTAAACAAAACGATTTTCAAACTAAAAGCCTTTTTGGATTCTATAATGATAAGACTTACCATTTATTGTAGTGGATGGCTAATTCATCATTTTCAAGGAATATTTTTTTAATGTTTTCCGAGGGAAGAAGAAAACCTTATGACAAGTCTTTCAGCTCAAATGACAGCAGTCGCTTGAAACCATAATCATAGCATGCGCAGTAGCGCCCCTTAACCACAGGGAGCCCAAGATTAGATTTATCGTTATCTATAAAATGAAAAAAAAACAACAAAGCTTTAGTAAATTTTTCTAGGATTTACTTACTTATTTCATGCAGTGTTTTTTCTTTTTTTCTTCTTCTGAAAATAAACTTTTAAAGTGAAAAGGTTTTTGTAAATGATTTCTATGGGATATCTCCCGCGATATCTAAAGCCAGCGGAGTATCCAACAAATTTATGAATTAAAAACAAAATGGCGGATTTAAGGTGACGGAGTTTAGTTCATAACATTTGTTATTTTTGAAAGAGGAAATGCGAAGATAGTGTCAAAAATGGAGCCTTATGGCTTGTAAAGTAAGGCTGAATGTCGCGTGTTCTTCCAGGGAAAAAAGATTTCTGGTAAATACCGCGTTTTGCTTACCCTGGGGCCCAGAGGTTATTGCATTCTCGCTCCGGCAATATTACTGTGTTCGCTCGTTCAATGTTCCGGGAAAAGCGAATAGAACCTCTGGAGCCCAGGGTACGTTTTGCTTTAAATTCATAAATATAAATCACATGGTATTAAGCTCATTTGTTTCAAACGTCTATTTGTGTATCAGAAGATTTTCTTCATTTTTCCTTTACCCAGGTTATTGCATATGAAGACTGGCTTCTTGAGGACGTCAAGAGATGCGTAGAAATTGTCTTTCAGAAACTCTACCCTGATGAACAGATTTTAAGGGTCTGTAAGCTACAAAACGAGTATCACTTTGATCTGCCTGCACACTATACTGTTGGAGATACTCTTACAGACGCTGGCTTGATTTTTGCCATTGAACAAGAACAGAATCCAACAGAGAGGTATATCTCAAATGAATAATTGTAAAAGGGATGCGAATCAGTCTTATAGACAGAGAGGAGGGTGGGTAAATTCTCCAAATTTCAAGTGAGGCAAGCACCCTTGATTTTGATAAATACAAAAAAATGCACCCCTCCCTGAGAGAAGCAAATTTCATAGACAGAGGGGAGGGGTGAGTGAATTTTTATAATATCGAGAGGTGAGATGTGAGTGTGCTACCACACCAACCTCGATAAATATTGTGATGGATACAAAAAATGCACCCCTCCCAGCCCCTGTGAAAAGCAATTTTGTAGGCAGAGAGGAGAGGTGGGTGAGTTCTGCAATATCAAATGATGAGAGAATGTATACACCTACATGTACCATTTACTGCTACCACTATACCAAACCTTGATTCCAATGAGAAATGCCTTACAAATATTTTAGGAATTCAAGTAATACTTTTTCACAATCACCTGAAGAAAACCACACCAAGGAAAAAAAACTCAAGAGAAAGAAAAAATCAAAAAATCAGAAAAAAGTTGACAAAAGAAAGAGAATGAGTAAAAAGATAGCTACAGTGCTGGAAAGATGGACTGTTTCCAGTGATGACAAAGTTACATCCACAACAGAAACATCAATGAATTCATTGGCTGAAGGTAAAAATAGGTTTGAACCTCAAGGGGCTGCCCTTTGGGAACAGCAGATATTATGGATACATGTAAATGAGGTGCAAATGAGACAACAAGCATTGTTTCAACCCGATAGCCTCACTTGGATGATTCTTAAAACAAAGAATATCTCATAGAGGGCTCAGCTGTAATGACAGCTATTATCAAGACTGATCATCATTATGGTATGTGGTGGAGGGGGGGGGGGGTGGGGGAGAATGTTTAGAATAAATAAAATATTTTAATGCTTTTTTATTCATTTAGAAAATTCTAGGACTAGAAATTTGAGATTTTTTGACCTGGAACAATATATCCCAAAAGAAGCAGACTGTTTTAAGATTCCAGACTTCTAAGGTCAACAATGAAAGGAAGTTCATTTTTGAGAGTAATTTAAAGTGTTAGTTGGCATTTTAGCTTGTCTTACAAGACACTAAGAATGTAATCACGAGATCATCATTTGATCTTAGGTCATCATTTTAGACAACCTTGTAATCTGATTCATGGACCATCTGGTTTTATTTTATTGCTCAGGATTTTATTAAAATTACTAAAAACCTTCAAATATTATTAAATGTTATTAGGGCTAGGCTAACCCACAGATCCGATTGGAATTTAGCTATTTGGCTCGGATGTCCAAGTAAAACATTGTCAGTCCTGTCTCACTTAGAGTCGTTAAATATAGAGGGCCATGAGTTTACCAGTGCTAAGTTGGCTACACTGTCACATGTCACTATCTCTAAAAAAACAAAGATGTTTAGCTATTTATATTTTGTGGAGGGAGAAAAACTAGAAAAACCTGGGGAAAAAGACACTCAAATCAAGAGATAGACCTGATAAACTCTACTCACATTAGATGAGTCCATGAATCAAACTAAAGACCCCAGAGGTGATAGATATTGTCTATGGCTGCATTATATAATTTATGAGTGTTTTATAATGTTTATTAGTTTAATCAATTTGTGTCAATTTTGTCTACCAGACTGTAAGCTGATGCCACAGGTCGTTGAAAAGGTGCCATGTGAAGACAGCGAGGTGGATGTTGAGGTACAATAGAGTGCTTTAAAGAGCTGTTTAAATTACTTAACCCTCAAATAATAACAGATGTTAGAGTTATACTCTATTGCCTTCAAGCCATTGTTGCATTTGGGTCGTATTGATTGTATTGATCCAAATGCCTTGACTTGAAGCAATAAGCGAAAACAAATAAATTGTTTGGTACAATTTTGGGACGACTTGAGCGAGTTCTAAAAATCACCCCAAAAAGTCACTTATACCGTTTTCATTTTAACCCCTTCAATCGTTATAGGCATGCACTAATACTAATGCTGTTTGCATTATAGCATCATATTGTTTAATAATGAAGTAATATAATTTTTTCCAGACAATTGAAGATGAAGACCTCTAGTTTGTTCACAGTTAAGCATGCATCTGACTTCAGAGTTACCAAACACATCATCTGTATGGCAGGGAACATTAAAGATCAAAACCTTCTAATAGTTTAATTTTGAGATGTGCAGCCATTTTCAAAAGTATCGCGGGAAGGCATGAGATCTAGAGCAAGGCAATTTTTGGCGAAAATGTAAACAAACAATTTCTTGGTCTTTCTCAGCTATGTTAACTGGAACAATAGATTTTTCCACACGTAGCCTCACATTCAAGTACCTGAGAATAAACGTTAATAAATGTATGAGGTCCATTACCTGGCTCTCATGCCTGCACATGTTACTTTTGACAGTAATCCTCACATCTTGGAATTGGACTTTTCCTCATAATATAAAGAACTGGTTTGTGGAATACAGCCATGTTTGAGCATGTAACATCATTGTAAATACTATTATATATTGCCTCTAATATGAATAAAAGTTTGCTTTTTGCTGTTGCATAATGATAGAAAAACACAACAGAGTCGGGCACAAATCTCATTGAAACACAACAAGTCAGAGTTTAGAAGTTAAATCTTACAAAGGCAGGGAAATTGGAAGCCATGTGGACTGGAACAGTAAGTTCCTCCATTAATTTGTAGCTTCATATTCAAGTGCTTGAGAATGATTTTATGTGGGTTAAATAATGAGCAAAAACATGGTTGCTGAGTGAGTAAGGCCTGTCATATTAGAAGAACCAAGAGAAAACCCTCAAAGCACAGAAGAGAACCATTAAATTAATACTACTTGCAATGTGATGGAAAGTATGAGGATCAGCCATGAACACAGGGGTGTGTGTCGAATAAGCACTAATTTATTTGCATCAGTGAGTGCGAAAGGATATATTGAGGAGATATTGGATCAAATTAGAATTTAGTAGTTGGTTTTTGCAGAGGGAAGAAAGAAGAAGAACCTGGAAAACCCTCGAAGCACAAGAGAGAAACAACAAACAACTCAACTCACCTACAACACCAAGCTCATCGGGACTTGAACCCAGGTTGCATTGGAGAGAGGCGAGTGCTATGCCACCCGTGCTTCCCTAAAATGCACATCCTCTGTGCCTCTCCAGAAAAATGTCAAAGGTAATTTTGGTTGGAGCAAAATTTTGAAATTTGTGGACAAATTTTCGAAAAGATGTTGTACATTGAATTGTTTTTCTTTAGAAACATTTTTTGTTTTTTTATTTTCAATTGACCTAAAAAAAACAAGTAGCCTTGTTGAAGGGAAATAGGAAAATCTGGAGAAAACCCCTCAAAAGGTAGGAGGACTGTTTCAAAGATTGAGGAATTTTTGAGTGCACATTTGGTATTTGGGCAATGCATTGTCGATCCATAATGCACGTCAAGCGTCTATTGTTGACATTCAAAGCACACCTTGTAGACAACTGAATTTGCATTTCGCGCGCCCTCAAGGATCAACACTCCAATTTCCTTGACTGTTGATGTAAAGCTGACTCTGATCTCCCCCTACGAACAAGTTAAAACCATATGTAGACCACACTTGTTGTCTATTGTTTGATAAGCAAGTCTATTGGATGTGAAGAGACAGTTTCGTGGCGTATTTTTGGGCGAAGCCACTCATCACTTCGGAGACCATTATTGAACTGAAAGCTTTTGCACATGTCTTCAGTGTAAACAAATACTATCGTACTGGCGGCACATTTACTTATTCGACTCTAGTTGTCAAAACCATGCAGAAAAAAATTAATAATTGGTTTTATATATTCTTATGGCTCGTGATAAGTGAAGCTCTAGGCAAGGCCAACGACGAGGTTACTCTTTCTCTCAACACCAAGCAGAATTACTGTCCGTATTTCAAAAACAGAGGGCCTTCAAGACAAGAAAATTTAAAAAACTGTACCTGGTATAAAGATAATTCCTGTTGTGTTAACTCTGAATTGGAATTCGCTTTTAGTCAGCTGAATCCTATTCCCGGAGCCAGTGAAGAATGTGCTCGCTACTTGAACTATTTGTACTGCTATATCTGTGCTCCGGATCAAAACACTTTCTTCGAACGTTCTACGATGATTGTATGTGAAGAATTCTGCGATCGAATTTACAATGCCTGCAAAAAAGCCGTCCTAAAAGGTTTGGAAATCAAGCAAATGTATGGCAGTGGGAAGGAATTCTGTGAAGGAAGAAGATTTGTTACCGTGAAGAAGTCGCTTCAGAGTTGTTTTAGTTACGACCCGAACAGCGGGAACGTAAAGAGTGGAGTGGCGAGGGTCACGAATCTTTCGTCTGTTTGTTATGCTTATTTGTTTATTTATATTTTACAAACGTTCATTGAATCTTAATTTAACATCTTTTCTTCCTACGTTAATATTTTGGAGACTGCTGCGTACTCTTGTGACCCGAGATGGAAGATAGCGGAAGAGAAAGGATGTAAATTAATAGTGGGGAAATTTGTTTACTCTTGCATGACGAATGAATGAATTTATTATGTAAGCTACACATATACTCTTCCAATATTCCTCACAGATCACCAATACACAGGGGATTTTCTGAGGAACTAATAATTTAATACTGACTCAAATAAGCCTGCACTTTCACTAGAATAGGAAGCAATCATTCATAAGCATTAATTAAGGTTAAATAGGACACTATATACAATCTTTAATTAATTTGATTTGCCAAGCAACTTTCAACAAACTTAGTACGTAATTAATTTATCTAAAGAGATTGGGAGATTATATAAGGTCGATGCGGGGTATCTCCGACAAGGTGCCCTTACTCGCCATCTTCATTTGCATAACATACATCCTTAAAATAGCAATAACAATGACTCATAGGCTCGATGACAAATGGCATACATAGGTATCCCCAGGTTATGACATTATGCTTTGATCATATTAGTAGAATAATTGTTGTTTACACATCCCTTTATGTAATATATACAGTATGAGTGGCCGAAAATATCTTATTCATTTGTTGTGCTCACTCATCAGATATATCCTCAACACTTGGAGATAAAATCAGTATCTCAACGCTGCCATGTAATATCCCTATTTATCACTTTAAACATTTTTTTAAACTTATGATCTTTTTGCAGACCAAAAGATTTTTTAAGATTTTTTTTTTTAACTTTCACATTTTAGTCATCTATGATGTAGAAAATATTCGTTATACTCTAGTGTGTGGACCACTCAATTTTAATGCTTTTTGGTTAATATTTTATATTCCATATAAACCTCAAATTTCAGAAAAGAAATTGTATATATGACATTTAAAGGGATTCCTATAATGTTTTCATTGGATGGACTTCAAAGTGTACAAGCTACCATGTGACAGTGAAATGGCCTTCTGTTGACAGTGAAATGGCATCCAGTGGTCTCATTGGCTTCACTAATAGCATGTACAAGATAATAAGCCCTACAGCGAAATGGCTTCCTATAGCTTCATTGGCTTGACTATAGCATGTATGAGTTACGATATGCCATAATGCTGAAATGGCTTCCCATAGTTTCATTGGATTGACTACGTCATTGGCAAGTTATGTGCCATGACAATAAAATGGCTTCACATAGTTTTTTGATTGACTTTAGCATTGACAAGCCTCATGTATGCCAGCACTGAAATGGCTTTCCATATTTTTTTTTCAAACAGGTTATAACATTAAACATTGAGCTAAAGTAGTGAAATAATCTCCTTAACATATTATATCATTGTGTTCAAACCAAGATAATTCCATTCATAGGAAACAATAAATTATAATCAAGACGTATTCATAGGAATATAAACAATAAAATGCAATTACAATTTCTGGCCTTTGTAAAAGTTAAATAGTTTTTAAATGTACTTTCCTAAAAGTTTCTCCATCACAGCTGTAGTAAGCACCATCTCGCTACTAGTGAAATTGGGGTTACTGTGTTAAGAAAGAAAGAAGAGATTGGAGTTGAGTTACTAAAGGTAATAGCACATTTGCATGATAGCATCATTGACCTCTACTACCAGACTCCCTTGCACACTTTCTTTTGTTCAGTTAATTAGCACCTTACTATAATGTCTTACTATTCTTATGAGGGAATAAAATAAATAAATAAGAAAGACAATTTGTGAAGCATTATGGTAGTGGGAGTCAAATGATGTCATCATGCAAACATCCAATTGCACAATTTCTGAGATTAAGGTTACTGGGAAATGAAACGATACATGGGATTTCTCCATAATTCTTCACTGGGATCAAGATTTTGTTTCCTGATGTTTGGCTATAATATTAATAATAATAATAATAAACTTTATTACCATGTCAAAATATTTAGCTATAAAGCTAATTGAGGACACAACATGAATTAATAATTAAATATTTAACCGCAAAAAAGCAGCTGGCTGCCATTTTGGATTTTCACTCGAGGTAATTATCGTGTGATAGTGCGAGTTTCTTGACCAATCCAGCGTGCAAGATTTTCTATAATCACCTGCATATTTTTACTAAAAAAATCTATTCTATAACGATTTGAAACATGGTAGTTGCAAGCTGCATGCTCAAATTTGGTTTCTATCTGCCTTTCATCAAAAATAATCAGGCAGTACCTTTTATATTAATTTTTTTGACTGGCAGCAGCAAAAATGAATTTCACAACAAACCATTGAAATGTTAGAGTTTGCAGAATATCAAAAATCACTGTAAGTCCCAACTCCTCAATTCATGTATTGAATCACTTCTCATGAGGCTAGGGATATGGGATTATGAATATTAAAGGGATACAGGCAAAAAAGCTTTAGCAATAAGGAATAACAGGGAAAATATTTTGAAGGGACAAGACAATATTTTTTTGGGACAAATCAAAAATAAGTTTTTAAGGATAATATTATTGGTACTTTTGGATGAGGGTTACCTGTTCTCAGAATTATTGGGACAAGAATCGCCAACGAGGGAGACTCTGCTAACAGAAAAGTCCTAAAAGATAGCTAAGATTATCAAAACCAAAAAGATATATATATATAGCTACATTACCTTTTCACTTATGTACCACTGCAGCTGTAATCAAAGACATCACACCAATGAGTAAAACTTCAACTTGAAGTAAACTAGCCGAACTTTCAACATCCAAATCCGCAGGCATAAAGCACTTCTTATTGATCTCACTAGCAACAAGAAACTTTCTTGACAAACAGAACTCTGTTCCAGTATTATAGGTATCCTTAATCTTGGCTCCTTTGAGCGTGGCATCTCCACACGCCTCGTATATTTTATCACAAATTTCGAGACAAACAGTCAGACGTTCGTCTCGGTAGAAGAGGTTTTGATTCGGAGCGCAGACAAAGCACATCAGACGATTCAGGAGTCCAAGGCATTTTTTATTCGCACCCATAGGAGGTGGGATGTTGTCGAAGATGATGTTCAACTCCTTGGACAAACAACAGGACTTGCTGCGGTACCACGTACAATTTTGAAGATCCGGTTGAGGTAAAGGCGCGCGATTCTCAAAATAAGGGCAAAAATTTTCCACTGCTTCTACGGTTTCTTGAGCGGTACTCGAAAATACCACCGAGATTATTACGACGCCAAACAAGAAGCTATCTTTACGATTCAAACTGTGCCAAATATAAATCCTCATTTTCAAACTCCGGGTTCTTTCTTTCGAAGAACGAAAGTCTTAGAAAAGATTCTCTTTAAAGTATCTATTCTCTAATCCTTGACCCAAGAGAGTATGAAGAAATCTGCTCTAGCCTTCGATAAATCTAAGCTGTTCTTCGAAAACGACCCTCACAGGTGTCGAGTTACTTTGGACTTCTCAAATTTAAATTATACATAAAGTTAAATATTTTCTTTTGACGTTTGTCATCCATCAAAATTTTGATGTTTACTTTACTTTAGCACACGATAAAAAAAACGTCAAAGCGATTATATAGAAAACATGCTTTAATTATAACTTGTCGTTCTAAATGAAGGTACACTGTACTGTATAATGGTTCTTGTGATTGGAAGATTGCTTTGTATTTAATTTAGTTTTAATTGAGAAAACGATTACAGTTTATTTTAAGTATTACCTTCCATTGTTCTTTTTCCTGCCTTTGTAGTTTAAATATTAGTTTATTTTTTGTTTTGTTTTGAATTTTCTTTCGCCTTTCCCTCGTTTCTTAATTTTGGATTTCAGCTCTCTCTCGCTCTATCTCTCTGTCTCTTTCTCTCTATCAAAAATATCAAACCTCTCAGTTTGCCTTTTGTCTTTCATATTCAGTTTTTCTCTTTTCATTTCATTTTCCTTCCTCTACTCCTTTCCCATTTTCTCGCTTTTCTTCGCACCTTTTTCATTCCATTCCCTTTATCTTTTTTCGTTACTCTTCCTTCGTTTTCCATTTTTTCGTTGTTTGCTTCTCCCTACCTTTGTGCCCGCGTCTTCCTTCTATCGCTGCTTTTCTCATCCCACATTCCGTTTCCTCGGCTCCCATCACATTTATGCAGCCTCTCCATCTCTCAAGCATTGATATATAACTTCACAAAAGATGTTATAGAAAAAGACAGCCGTCATCTCTCTTCATCTACCGGCAATATCACTCCCATAGCATTAAGAATATTGGAGGCAGGTCCAGCCAGTCCCTCCTGACTACTGAACGACTCCAACAGGTTTTTAACTAAATTCAAGTCTACGTCCACGGGAATTTGGTCTTCCTCTGACGTCACAGTCTCTTCTGACGTCATTTGTGACGTCATATCTGAGGACGATTTTTCTTGGTTTGTTGGGATCTTTATCGTAGGATTCGCTTCTTCTTGCTGAGTCTTTTTACTTGATACTTTGACGGGTTGTTTCTCTTTCTGGAATTTAAAATGGTCCCAGTGATGAACCTTGGGGCACAGGAATAATATGTTGGTGATTCTATTTCCCATTCACAGGGACCCAAATCCCGGTCCTAGTGATGAACCTTGGGGGAATCCCATATTGGTAACCCTATTTTCCATTCCCAGTGACCTAAATCGCGGTCCTAGTCCTGAAACGCAATAGAGTGGCCGCTAGGAAACGAGAAATCGGTTAATTTTGCGATTTGATTTTGTATTGTGAGTATTGAAATTTACGACAAATAAGCAGTCTTACCTTCTCAAAACTCTTCCCAATCATGGTGCTTCCTAACTGTCTGTCCATCTCTTCCATGTACCTCAAGAACTCCTCGCTTTCCTCTGGAACGTCTTCATCATTTTCTTCAACGCTGCTGTCACTTAGATAATCTTCCTCATCACTACTTTCCACCCTTTCTTCTGTTTTCCCTTCTGCAATAAAGAGAGAGCAACCCAATCAGATGCTGGGGAACGACATCGTCACGGTTATGGTAAGGTGTGGAGGTAAGTATTTCAGAGTTATACGAAATTAAAGTTTAAAATGCAACCCAAACCTAAAAGCTGTTTCATGGTGTCCATAAACGATTCTGCATCAAAATGTATTTCTTCATTCTCGTCCTCTCTACATGAAAAACAAAAACCATAGAGTTAAAGAAATTGTCAACGTTCGTTTCATTAATGCAAGCTTCAAAGCAGGAAGGAAATCAAACTTCCAATGATGAATTGAATCTTTGAACCATTATAGGAACGCATGAGCTGGATTGAATGTAACAAAAGAAAAATGGTCTTCAAATTCATGGTAAAATCAATTGACCTTTCACTGTGAATTCTTTTGAGTGAGCAAGAAACAATGGTTCCATGTTAAACTTGATAAAATACAGTATATGTACGAACACATCAAGTCCAACCTCGACTTGAAGCCATTGTTTTGCGGTCACGCGAGTTAATTTGACAAAGGTCTATTTTAGTAAAGTAGCTTGGAGAAATTTGAACAACTCACCCGGGAAATTCTGCTCCTTCATAGCTTGACACCGTATCTACAAAAGATTTCATCGATTCTGTTATTTTGCCCAGGTTGAATTCCTCCTTAAAGATAGAAAGAAAAACATACTATTATACCAAATTATCCCAATTTTAATCAAAAATTGGATGGTAAATAATCCTTTTTCTTTTAATTTTCTTTTCTCCTTCTTCATTCTCTTCTTCCTCGTATTTTTCTTCTCTCCTATTCCTTCTTCTCCCCTTCCTATTTTCCCGTTTCTTGACATTTTCATCTCCTGTTATCTTTTTCTCAACACCTCTCCTTCTCTCCCGGCCCTCTTCTCCCTCTCTTCCTTTCCATTTGCTAATTTTCCCATCCATTCTTCCTTTCCCTTCTTACTTCCCTTCTTGCACAGTGAAACCTCTCCTTAAATGGAGTAATGAGGGAGGAAATATGGCGGGAAACTCTAAAGATGAAACGCATACGCGCGTGTATGCACTACGCCCTTGCAACGGAATGCAGCTCAATTTGGAGGACAAAACAATAGGTTTCAAATTCTCATGAAATTTAAATTATTTTGTTTTGTCCTCCAAATTGAGCTGCTTTGACTCACATGCGAGGGGTCTATTGGCGGAAAAATTTACATTGCCCCCCTTGCCCTCGCTACGCCCATGCTCGTTCACACAATATCTCCATTCAAAGACAGTTACCTTTTGTCCATTTGCAACAGGGGCTTGTTCTGTACTAGCAGTCATACGATACTTGCTTAACATTTCATCTAATTCTTCTGGACTTATATTAAGCCAACTATCATCTGGTAAGAAAAAGATTTATCCAAAGCGATTCAACCAATATATCCAAACTTCCCTCTCTTGTTTGCCCTCCTTTTACTTTACTTTTAATCTTATCTCTGGTTAAGTCACAGATATGACCCTGAAACAACCTCTTGGCTGATCTAAGTCAGGGCACGGATAACTCACAGATAGAACCCTGAAACAACCTCTGGGCTGATCTAAGTCAGGGCATGGCTAACTCACAGATATAACCCTGAAACAACCTCTGGGCTGATCCAAGTCAGGGCACAGATAACTCACAGATAAAATTTGAATTTAGCTTGTTAAGTTTTTCAAAGGGAGGAAAACTGTAGAGCCAGGAGAAAAAACCTCGAATCAAGGGAGAGACCTAACAAACTCTACTCCATGTGATGTAGAGTCCAGGAATCAAACCAGAGGTTTGAGATAAGTGCGTGCACTACAGCTATTCTACCATGATTCATCCTATACCCTGTTTCCTATACTTCACGTATATCATCTTACCATCTTCTCGTGGTAATGCTTTTTCCTCTTCTCTCATCTTGTCAACATTTATTTCAATATTTTGTAACAGAGAAAGAACAGTGCTTCCCGGATCATCTGTTACCACATCATCAGGATGAAATGACTCAAGAAAATGCTGCTCAGCATCAGATAGCAGTTTCATGTACAACTTTGATCCCTCTATTTCGTCCTAAAATTATATTTTAAAAAAAATTGTAGAATATTATTATTTACTGTATTTTTTAATCATTTTAGCATGACTGACTGACAGACCTATCAACTGACTGTCCACCTGACTGACTGACCCTTGACTGACTGACTGATTGACTGTCCGACTCACTGCCATGTGACCGACTGACCAACTGACTGACTGACCAACTGACCGACTGACCAACTGACCGACTGCCAACTGAATAAACTGACTGACTGACAGATATACAGATTGATGGACTGACTGACAAAAGACCTGGCCGACTGAGTGATTGACTTCTAGTGGTTTCCAAGCTTCAAGACTTACTTTAAAGTATCCTTGCTTCTTCAGACATTGAAGATATCTTTCCCACTCAGCACCAGATGGCTTGTTTACCGACTAAAAAGTAGTTTTACATCAAGCATTAGTTACAGAGCGAGTGTGCAGCCATGATTTCTATGAAATAGTCCTTCATTTCTCACCTGTTTTTCAATGTTGACTTTGCTCTTGGAGCAAAGAATTTCAAACCCACATGTCTAAAATAAAAACAACTTTGTAAATATCTGTGGGAGTTGTTTGCCTTTGGAAATTTCAATCCCCTTCATGTAGGGAGGTATGGGCATTTTCAGAAACTACACAATATCTTCTCCTCAGACCCTCCCCACCCCTTGGAAATTCACATCCCCCTCCATGGGGAAGGTATGGATATTTTCTGGAACTACACAATATACCCTCTTCAGACCCTCCCCACCCCTTGGAAATTCACATCCCCCTCCATGGGGGAGGTATGGATATCTTCTGGAACTACACAATATACCCTATTCAGACCCTCCCCACCCTGTGGAAATTCCAATCACTCTGCATGGGGTGGAGAGGGGGGGAAGGGGTATGTAATTATTTTCACTCACAATTTTCATTCCAAGCTGATGAGCTTTGTACAGAGGATCTGTTGATGAAGGTAACTGCCATAGTGACTTCTTATTGGGCTGAAAGTTCTGCTGCATCATTTGTGCATATAGACATCTGGTGAAGCAGACCTGATGTTTAAAAAAGACAAGATATCTCAAACCTACAAATTTTATCAATACCCTGAAACAACCTCTGGGCTGATCTACGTCAGGGTACAGCTAACTCACAGATATAACCCTGAAACAACCTCTGGGCTGATCTAAGTCAGGGCACGGCTAACTCACAGATCAAACCCTGAAACAACCTTTGGCGAGATCTAAGTCCAGGGCATGGCTAAATCACAGATCGAACTCTGAAACAAACTCTAGGCTGATCTAAGTCAGGGCATGGCTAACTCACAGATAATATTGGGATTTAGCATGCTAGGTTTTGGGGAGAGAGGAAAATCAGAGAACCAGGAGACAAACCCTTGAATCAAGAGAGAGTCCTAACAAACTCTACTCACATGAGATGCCAAGTCCAGAAAACGAACCCAAAGGGTTACAGGTGAGCGTACTACTGTTATGCCACCCTCAATTCCCAAAATTGTTTACCAATAGCTTACGACACTTGCAGGGGCAGATACTCCCAAAAATATAGGGGTGGGGGCTTCACTGAATTTTGCAAATGAATTTTACAGAACTTGGAAAATATATTTAAAAAATGATTTCTAGTTTATCTTACCCTTGTCATTATTCTTTGTTTTGGAGAGAAATGTTTTGCTTCACTTGCAGCCTAGACAAGATAAAGATACTGAATAATGAATATCACAAGACCTTTTTATTACATACATAAAATTAATATTACTCAATTGTTCATTATCATTGGTGTCACAATCAGTCTTTAGTCCTAGTATTATCATCATAGGATTATCATCATTGTAAATGGCAACTACAGCAACATTAACAGTAGTAGCATCATCATCATCATACCATCATCATCATAGTCATCATCATATCATTTTCTTCTGTCATAGTAACCATTATCATACCATCATCATCATAGTCATCATCATATCATTTTCTTCTGTCATGGTAATCATCATCATACCATCATCATCATAGTCATCATCAACATCATTCCCTTCTGTCATGGCCATCATTTTCTTCTGTCATGGTAATCATCATCATACCATCATCATCATCACCATCAAGATCAATATCTTTCTTGCCATTATCAGTGTAGACATTAACATTGTCAGCATTATTATCATCATAATCATTGCTAAGCAGTCACTATTAGTGTTGTCACACATGTTGGGGGAGTGAGAATTGCATGAGGACACTAATAGCAGCTGCATAATAGACTACATAATCACCTCTAAATTACCTTCATATCTATGGGATCCCTATGGTAGAAGGCCTTCACTGCAGCACTAATAAGAGATGGCTTCTTATCCAATACATATTTAATGGCAGGAGGGATAAAACAGTTCACATAGTGATAAAAGTGCTTGGCTTTATCAGGATATCTAAAGTAAAGTCATAAAAGGAAAAAAGTTAGCCATGTCCCAACTTATATCAGCCCTGAGGTTGTTTCAGAGTATAATCTGTGGGTTAGACATGCCCTGACTTAGAACAGTCTAGACGATATTTTAGCTTTCAATGAAATTCATGTTTTTTCCTTTGGATTCACTTACCCTTCCATTCTCCTCAGAACAGCTTGCTGCACACTGGGGCCTGCTATTGTGTTGAATGGCCCATGTATCAGCTCCAGTGCTTTAGACAGTGATGGGATCCCTGTGGGAAACATGGTGATTTCCCTGGGAGTGGAGGGTAGGGGGATAATGTGCAGCTTGCCATCATGAATGAATACCTTAAATGGGAAATTGATTGTCAGGTTTTAAAACTTTTTCTTAGTCTTACATAACAAAAGATGTTAATAAAAGATTTTTTATTCTTTTATAGAGGCACACACGGAATCTTCTTAATTATTCCTCCAGTGAGCTATCTGTGGCAGGTGTTTGCCACAGGGATCCCAGCCTCACACAAAAAAAGAAAGTGGAGAGGAGGTTTACTTCTACCTACCCTGTTTTTACTAGTTTCTGGATTCAACCATTTAGGGATCTCATGTGCAGCTTCCATCAATAGAAAATCTCCATCATCATCTTGAACACTAATAAAATACAACTAGAGTAAGTAATTTTCAATCAATCACACATTCAAGAGCTCAAAGGCAAAGAGCAAAATTGCAAATGACATCTATTTTAAGTTGAAATCGGAGGGAATAATTGCTCAGCCTTGTGAGTCAGAGTTTCATGTCTAAAGTGTGCATGCAATCAGTGTCTACCCATGCTTCCCAATAGTATTTACCTTACAACGACATCTGGATATTTTGATGTAAGTTGAACAAGAAGGAATACAATAAACCATTCATCCTCAACATTGTCTCCATAGTTTGTCTGACCAAAAATGTGAGCCAAGGAATCACCTGTTTTTTATCAAATAACATGATAATAACTGACAACAAAATAATAACAAAAACAATATAACAACTCATTAAGCTCAATTACTGAAGGAATAACTGACTGGCTAACCCAATGACTGACTAGCTGACTGACCAACAGACTCCCTGACTGACTGACTGACTGACTCTCTGACTCTCTGACTGACTGACTGACTCTCTGACTGACCAACAGACTCCCTGACTGACTGACTGACTGACTGACTGACTCTCTGACTCTCTGACTGACTGACTGACTAGCTGACTGACCAACAGACTCCCTGACTGACTGACTGACTCTCTGACTGACTGACTGACTCTCTGACTGACTGACTGACTGACTGACTGACTGACTGACTGACTCTCTGACTGACTGACTGACTGACTGACTGACCAACAGACTCTGACTGAATTTCTTCCTCGCATAAGAAAAAAATTAATTCTCTTAGTTGAACGACTAAAATGTCAAAATCAGATTTTTCAACTAGCACAAGTTATAAATCAAGATAAACTTACCTTTCCTTGGAACGAACGACAAGGCAAAAGACTGATCTTGCCAAATATAATCACCAATATATTGACTTAAATAAGCCAAATACCCAGCTAAAAGGCTCTTGTATTCCTCTTCAGTTCGTTCTGAGCCTTCCTCGGTGTTATTTCGAACATAAATCCTGTATTCAACACTACATTCGTCCATTTTTGAGAGAAACGTCAAACTCACGTTTTGTCCGCCATATTGATTTTTTGCACATGCGTGGGCTTCCTGTGTTACAATTGAACTTCTAAATTGGGTTTCCTGTGTCATCACATATTAATTTCATTTTTTTGCGTTTTTCTATTTCAACAATTTTAATTGTCGTAGCTTCTGTAGATGCTTCATAATAGGCATAAATTGGGCGTAATGTTCCCCATTTCAGTCCACGTGTCATTCCCTTGAGAATTAATATACAGATATATTGAATACAGATACAAGTCAAAGAATGATCTCATAGAAAAATATAGAAAAATTACGCTCAAAGAACAATTCATTTATATTTGGAGAGACTTCAAATTTTTTTAAATTCTCTACATAATTATTCCAATCACCCTCATTTTATTTTTAATATAATTCATTAATGAATTCATTAATTCATAATCAAATTTTTAATGTTTAAAAGCACAAATACCTAATTTGAAAGCTGCGTCTTTAAGCTTCTGGTATTAAGGCATATTATATCAGATTCCACAACGTGACATATTATAGGGCTGCCTTAGTTGCGTGACAGAAAGCCGAGTACGTTACAGTTGCGCCTACAGGGAATGTTACGCTCCACGCAATGCTTCATGCAACTTACAAAAATGCATACGCAATTATGTTGCACTCGATAATTTTTCGTGCGAGACACGTTGCTAGTGACAAAGCCTAGCTGAAACTGCGTCCTTTGAAACCTGCGCGATTTGTTCATTTTTTAAAAATATCTTAAATATCTTATTCCCAATTTTATTTTTTCCCACGAAATACATTATGTTTCTCATAACCTCGCGATTAGCTAACGTCGGCGCTTTTCGGACCTTTGATTGGTTCAGAAAGGGAAGCCATGAAAGAGAAAGACAGAGAAAACACAAAGGAAAAGACGCTTACGTGGGTAACACGAGATGAACAGGCCAATTCAAGAGCAGATTTCGATTGAAACAACATTTAGTCTGTATTTACAATAGACCCAAGAACAGTCGGGTAGAGTTTTCAAAACGGAATGGTTCTTCAATAGAATACAAATTCTGCCGGTCTTACATGTCAAGACGACCAAATCTTTTGGATACTGATAACAATAAACATTTCTTTCCTCTTGATATGCGTTTCGAATTTTTAGTAGGCTAAAAATACCACCGCCGGCTGCCAGATAACTAGTAGAAATTGATTGAAGACTTCGATGTTTTCATTTCCTGACTTTAACTACAAAATAAACGATTTTGTTACCATAAAAGGAATGTCACAAAATGGAGAAAAACCAAGGAAAAGTCGGTAAATTGGTTGCGAACTGACCGCCATTTTGTATTTGTCACGTGACCAGTCTGAAGTTGGATACTGGAAACACGTGACGAACTCGACATCGAGTTCAAACACCGTTTCCTTAAACGTGATTATTAAAATGCCAAATCTTTCTGATTCTTTTTGAACATGCACGCGTGTGTTTGATTGACAGCCACGAATACTCGATAACGCATGCGCAGTGTTTGATAAATGCCCTATTGGCCAATCTCGTACCCAGAGCCAGGTTTCTTCTGGCCTACGGCGAAGAACGAGGGCTCTGGCATAATCCATTTTTTGACACCAGGATTTCCTGTACTTCAAGTATAAGATCGCATACGTTAAAAGACTTGCTAAAAATAAAAAATAAAATTGTTCGCGATTTCTAATTTTTATTTTGATCGGAAGTAAACACAGAACTGAAAGTATGATTTTCATTGATTATATTTCACTTCCGGAAAACTGCGCATGAGCTAAAAATGAATTATGCCAGAGCCCTCGTTTTTCGCCGCAGGCCAGAAGAAACGCAGGCTCTGGGTACGAGATTGCTTATTGGTTACCTATCATGAGAATCAAGCTGTAACTTTTACAACTTTTGGGAGCGTCCGTTTAAAACAAAGTAAAAAGTCAGTTCCTTTCAAACAAAATTTTCCTTACCGTACATACAATAGACCCTTTCCGAGTTCCAAATTACCGCTGTGTTTCTTGATTACAGACTCATTTGCTCAGGCTAAGCCTCGATTTTGTGAAGAAAATTTCCCTTTTCCAGTCAAGGTCCATCAAGTCTCAAAGTGTTCGTATTGTTGAACTTGTGCGTTCTTTACTTTACTGTTGGTATTTGCCAGTAATTAGACACTGATTCGAGGCTTAGCCTGAGCAAATGAGTCTGTAATCAAGAAACACAGCGGTAATTTGGAACTCGAAAAGGGTCTATTCATTAAACATTAAAACCTTTGAAAAGCCTATCAATCACGGACCGGTCACATGATCATTCCGCCATGTTTGAACACCCAATATGGCGGCACGATCGTGTGACATCCATCTCGGGGAAGAACCAGTGTTGACAGGCTTGTTTTTTAATCTCAAAGATTCTTTACGTGAGTTGTAACTATTCAATAGCTTTGGTTTTTTTTGCGTTTTCTTTGTCATCGTCTTCCTTGAGTTCCTCGCTTTCTGGTACTTTAGGCAGCGATGTCTTCCAACTGTGTGGACAATAACGAATCTCTGGACACGAGATTGATCTAGGACGAATTTTAGGTTTCACCACCTCGAGTCTCCTTTTCGCCTCGGGTGAGTACGACACTCGTTGGGGTTGCCTTGGTTGCAAATGGTCATGAGCGTCGACTGTTTCGAACCTTGATAAATGAGCAGAAAAGGCGGGAAAGTTGTCCTCTTGGCCTCCAGCGGCGCCTTTGCGCACAGGCCTTGGGGATTTGACTCCGTTCACGCGCTGAGCAGCGTGGACGTGCTCGGCAATCTTGAGTTGTAGGTTGTGTATAACTCCCTCCACGCGAGTTCTCTCCTTCAGGTGTCTTTCCGATAATTGTGCAAGCTTTAAATCTTTTAGAAAGGACATCATTTCTGAAAGAAGGAAAGTAAGAAAGAAAGAAAACATTTAAAACATATACTTCATCTAGTGCCATTTGTACCACAGCGCAGTTGAGACGCCATGTTGTCTTGAAACTACATTTCTCGTGCGCGAGAATTCGCTCAAATTGACATCTCAAATTACATAAATGATTTTGACTCTTTTTTTCACTTCCAATATCTCTCCGAAATGCATCAAGTCTTGCCTCATTCAAAACTGAACTTAAAACTTATCTCTTCAAATTAGCATATTCTTTGTAAATTATTTTATTTTGTCGTTGTCTTTGTCGTTTGTTTACTAGCGCTTAGAACAGATTTGTATTTGCGCTTTATAAATAAATATTATTATTATTATTTTATCCTGCGCAATTGTCCGAGTTTTCAAGATTTGTCAGAGGAAAACCTAGTTGTTGGAGGTGCATCATTCACTTATGTGAAGTATAATGCCTTCTCCTCTTAGCCAATCAAAAAGCATCGCGACACTTAAATGGATTTCCAAGCCACAGAGCCGACCAATCAATACTCACTCTTATCAGCCAATTAAAAAACGATTAAATGATAAATATTATCCAATTTAATGCCGGGAAGCCACTTGAGTGTCGCAGTACATGAAGGTTCCTAGTCACGCGAGATTTTTAGGTAGGAGTAAAATTCATTTCATAAATTATCCGGGATTTACAAAGGAATTCAAAATATATATTATTACTCAAACAAAAAGTTTCCCGTTAAAATGTACAGTCAAATGTTTGTCATGCAATGCAGCTAAAAAAACGTGACAGGTCGAGGTCAGACCTAAAAGGTCCAAAAACAATAGAGTATGTTAAAAATTTGTTACGCAAATTTGTTTCGCAATAGATATAGGTTTTCCGAATTTGTAACTCAAGAGAATCATATTAAAGTCAACGTCCACCTTCCTTGCCGTTTTTCATTAGTCTTCCTGCCTTCTTAATAACAACTATTGAGTTTATCCCTCCATTCAACCCGAATTAGTGTTGTTTTTTTTAAATTATCACCATTTCTTCAGCTAATTGTTTTTATTTTTTGGTAAGTAGAAGTGAAAAATTAGGGTTTTGAAGGAAAAGAAATCGAATGAACACTGAAAGATTAAACTAGCTACAATAATAAACTGAAACCACAAAGCAATAAAGGTGAAATAGTAGAAGCAAAATAATTTCAAGTACATGGAAATGAGCTTGGATGAAGTTCATTACATATATAATCCATCTCTGCAATTGGGGAGCATTTTCTTTGACTTCAAAGGGGTCAACTAATTCAAAGTCGATCCGGTCCTAAAAATAAACTTCTGAAATGTTTTGCTTTCGGTTTGATGAACTGGTATTTTCCTGCTCATTGCCGGAAATACACTTCGTCTTGCCATTTGATTATTAATCTCTTCAAATGCACCCAAAATATTTCCCAAAATAATAACTAAAGAGAAATTTTTGAGTTTCAAAATAATATCAGAATATTAGTAGTTAAAGCAGTTATATTTCATATGATCGCGATAAAAGTAAGGAATTAATAAATTACTAGTTAAAGTTGCTTTTTAAAATCGTATGTTTGGATTTCTCCAGGTATTTTAGGGAACCAGAAAATCATTAACACAAATTCGTTGTTTGGAGGAAACTGAGCTTAGAAAACGGTAGGAAGCGGAGTTAATGATTTTAATATCCTAAAGGTCTTTTTTTAGAATACTCGAGCAAACATGAAGCCTTACATAACCTGCAATACTCATTACCGTCTTTACAAAAATGCCAAGTTACGTTTCTGGGTCTTTTGGATTTTCCACAGAACTAAAATGCTTCAATATTTTTTGTACAATGCTAAAGAGATTGTTTTCTGATAAGGAAAGAATAAATATAGCTATCCAAGAAGAAAATTAAGCAAGATATTCATACGTGACAGGAAAAGACTGGTTCTCGCTGAAGTCCTCAATGCCGAAAGATAGCAAACTATTCATTTTTTTTTGAGGGGGTTATACCTTGACTTCCATAAAGATATAACACCGACTACCTACTGACAAAAAAATGAAAACGCTAGAGAAAACACAATAAGTTTGATTCCATGTGTTTGTACTAAGTGATTTTCGATTAGCCATTCAATTCTTCTCCAGCACTTATGAATAAAGATCAACAAAAAAATATCGATGTTGAATCAGAGCAAATTTATCGGGAACCATTGTTTTCCCCCGATATTTTTAGCGAATTATTTTAGTATCTTGTTGCTATATTTTAAAAACACCTTTTTTTTCTACCAAGATTGGAAGCTTTGTCTTAGCTTTCGAGGAAATTTGTTTTAATGCAAATACTATTTTTGCTTATGATATTTATGTATATGAAGCATTGTTTTTCTCTTTTACTAACAGTTTTCAGGGTGATTTTTCCACTGTTTTCGTTTGTAAACCTTGATTGATCCCGTAAATAGTTATTTAAGACTTTAAAAGGAGTAACAAATACCTCAACTCACCTTTTAAAGCCGAAAAAATATCGTCATAAAACTTGTCCTCTGACATTGGCGTCTGGCCTGGTATAGTTACCGTCAAACTCATCTTGGAAGATCGTCTCTACTCACTAAATAACAGTACTAAACTCGTATGGATTTTCCTCTAAAATGCTCTCGCTACCTGATGTCTATATTATCAGCATAGCAACAAAACCAAGGCTTTCAATCTTCGTTTGTCGATGTCGAGTCGAGGCGGTTCTCTTGTCAAATGCTTCGCTTCTTCGCGAAGATTTATGCACAAAACAGTTGTGGTTATGGTTGAGTCCAGTAAGAATTAGCTCCAGGGGTTCTGTTTCCAGGAAAGACGAGTCTCTTTACAATCCACACTATCCTTCGTAAATGATACCCTAATAGTACTCTCTTCTTCCTTACCATTAAGTATTCCCTAAGACCTTGAAATTACAACAGATCAGACATTGAATTACGGCAAACCTCCCACGCTTACAGCTCACACAACAGCACGATGAAATGACAGCCTCGGTACTGAGCGAGTTCAATGTCAGACCAAAGGTTGTGTGACTAAAAACATTAAGATTAAGCTTTGTTTTGGGTTGGAATTGAATATTCATCAACCAAATCTATGCGAAGATCTCTCTACGCCTTAGTTTATCATTAATACTCTTTACGTAACAGTAAGCATCCTCTAGGACTCCGCACGTCTGCTGCATGATATTATGTCATACTTGCTTTGTTTACCTGTTCTTATTTATAAGTAATTGTCATTTTAAACTACAGACAAGCTGTCAACGTACTAAATAATGAAGAAGAATAAAAAATAATTACAAAACTGATGGGCAGTGCTGCTAAACAATTAATCGAAAAAAGAAGACAGGGCCGATAAAAATATTGCTCTGTCTGGCTTGCTGTCGTAGTAACCTAGAAATGCAACTAGATGTAAATAGGAGCATCACTGGACTACTCAAGCATCTTACTGCAGAAAAGTAGAATCATGATCTTGTCACACAGTCAAGGTTAGAGGTTGTGAAGCTTTGGAGCTATTAATTACGACTCGAAATTAATTGAAAAAAAAAATTTAATCACGCACTCTCTTTGTCTTTCAATTTCTTAATTTTCGAGCTAGTGTTCCCGTTTCTCCTGTTTTCACAGGAACATTCCTGTTTCGCGTGAAATAAGAACAACTTTGCAGACTCAAAACTGCATTAGTAATTTCTTGCTACGAAGCGTATGATACCTCCCCGATTGCTAGACATTAAAAAAAAATTTAAACCACGCTAAAAAACATTTATTAGGTCATATCTCTAGGAGGTCTCGTATTGATAACGCGACTTTGATTATGCAGTTCATTTTAATTAATGATGCAGTGAATCTTCAGTTTCACATTTTATTCCAATTTTTAATATATTGATATCCTGCTCAAAACTACCTCGGGGTTGATCAAACTCAGGGCACGGCTAACTCGAAGATAAAGTGGAATTCAGCAGTGCTAGGTGTTGTGGAGGGAGAAAGACCGGGAAAAAACCCTCAAAGAAAAGGAGAGATGTGAAGAAAACAACGATTACTGTATCAGTTTGGAGTCAAAAAAAACGTATTTTCCATGTGAAGTGATATGGCTTTTGCACTGTTCATTTGCATCATAATATTATGTTAGCCGATTGAAGACATGATAGTGAAAAGAGTTCGGAATTCTGTTATCGTGTTTTGAATAAACATTTCTAAGTGAAGTTTCTTATTTATCATCTAAGTATTTCCCGTTCACTTGTATTTCGGGAGATGTGGGGGTGTTTCATAGTGTTGTTATGGCGCTGTGCCGTTATGTTTTGCTACATATGTTGTGTGGTAAGTTCCGTTTTTAGTCGATTGTTGTTCTGTGTGGTGATATGTTGTCGTTTTGTACTTTTTTGTGCAGTTCTGTGCCGTTATGTTTAGGAGGTGTTCTGTTCGTTCTGTTTTTGTTAGTTGTCGTTCTGCATAGTTATTGTCGTTTATTGTGGTTTATTCTGTTCTGCCCCCCCCCCCCCCCCCCCAGTATTTTGTGTTGTTGTATTTCGAGGTGTTGTGTTGTACGTTCTGCATTAGTTAGTTGTTGCCTGTACAGTTGTTTTATGTTGTGCTGGGTTCTTTTGTGTTGTGCTTTTCCCCTAGACTGTTAACAGCCCCTCTTTTTCTGGAAAAGTGGGGCTGTTAACAGTCTATTTTTCCCCCAGTGTTATTTCGTATGGTGTTTGCGTTGACACGAGTTGCTGCATACTAGACGAGTTGCTGCATACTAGACGAGTTGCTGCATGTTAGAAGAGTTACTGTATGATTGACGAGTTGCTGCATGTTAGAAAAGTTGCTGTATGATTGACGAGTTGTTGAATGTATGTTAGAAAAGTTGCTGCATTTTTGCTACAAAAAAAAAAAAAAAAAAACCAACACTGAAGTGCTGCTGCAAATAAGAAACGAGTTGCTGCAAGTTAGACGAGTTGGGGTGCATGAACTGGATCTTATATGCAGAAACTCGTCTAACATGCAGCATGTCCTTCATGGGCCACCGCTACGTTGATGTGGTGTGGCAATTGATTGACGTGATGTGACAGAAGGTATTTTCCCTTCTATTATATTCTGACGTTACATAACGTGATGTTATGCACACTGCTCTTGTGTGAGCCACTGTGAAACATTATTTCTTCTCGTCTTGCGAATCTCCAGCAAGCGCACAGCTGTAAGCTAGCACGTGCTCGCAATACGAGAGATTTTAATCTTAACGTGTCAAAATACTTTATAAACACAGAGATGTTTATATCACTTAGTGTCGCTGATGTATCACTAGACAAGTGCTTATTTCCTCATAAATACGTTTGTTTGCCAGACGCTAAATGAAGTCGTTCAACAAGTACATTAATTTCCTCATCTTTAGGATGTCGTAGTCATTGAAAAGTCAAAATCAGTAATGAGACAAAACGAAAAGATTGAGTTACTGTTTTTTGTCGTTTGTTTGATATTTTTCAATATTGTTTCTGGTTTTAGTTTATGCGCATTTGATCATATACATATGTTAAAATTGCCCTTTCCATAACCACCAATTTTGTCCACTTATTTCTTTTGGAACACTAAAAAAATCAGTCAATCCTAACGATGATAGTCACTACATCAGCCTTTTTCTGTATTGCACCTACAATCACGTCTAGCCACTTTACTGATGGGTCTTTGTGCCTTCTTACGTCAACAGGATTTAGGTAAGTAGTATTGAATACTGGTGCTTGCGTCAGTGATATTTAAGTCTTAATTTCACTGCAAGCTTTTGCGTCAGGTAAAGTGAACAATTGTTCTTTTAAAAGTTGTTTATCTTTACGTCAACAGGATTTACCGAAGCAAGGCCGGATATTCTGTTAATTATGTCTCTAAACTAATGAAGTAATATTATGAACCCATCCTAATCAACTAAGTCCAACTGAAATAATCATGACAGTATTCACCCTTTGTCACCTGGTTTTTGATGCCCTTTTCTAAAGCATCTCTTATGATAGATTAAGTTTTGTCTGATCAGAGTTTGGAAGTCTAACCCTTTTTCCTGAAATGATATATGGCGATTGATTGCGGAAAAAGAATTGATGAAAAATCGATTGGAAAACCCTTACAAAAAATGATTTGATCAAACAAACGCTTTGTTTTCCAAGAGTATCTGCTCAGACTAATTGCAAAAGCAAGTAGTCAGTCAAATCTAAAGTCAATATTTAGTTTCTTTGGTTCATTATAGACGTAATTCATAATCGTTCTGTAGTATTAAAAACATATTCGCAAGGATGTTTTGAAGTATGAAGTTTTGGAAGTTCATTTATAATTAAGCTTATGACTAAATAAGGTTGTCCTAAATTTTATTCGTTTCGTTAACAAAACAAAAAACAAAAACAAAAACAAAAAAGTGTTTCAATCGCATTATGGTGAAACAAGTCGGTGTTTTGGCAAATTGAATGAGTCAAAACTACTTCAAATGCATGAGTGCTATTGCTGACCAAAACCGCAACCACCCCCCCCCCCCCCAAAAGATATTAAATACTTGATTTATATCCTTCGAGTAAGCTCAACAGACTCTTTAACCGGAGAATAGGTTACCGAAGAACTACTGCTTTTTTGATTTCCTATTAAAACATCGGCGAGGATCACAAGGACCGCGGGCTCAGTAAACTAGAATTTGACGAATGGGAGACTGGGTGCTAGTCTGCGCCTTCGAGACTTACACTGACAAATCACGAGTAAAAAGAACAAATTTCGATACATTTCTGTAATTTTCAAATTGAAAAAAAAAAAAGACATAAAAAAAGGAACAAAAGCTTGAGTAGGTATAATTTTAAGGTCACCCATCCCGGTTCTAACCCTGCTCAAACGGGCTTGACTCAGTATTTTGAATGCACAAGCTTTTATCCACTGGACTACGATTCCAGGTGAATCAGCATAACAATAGCTGTAAAAACAATGCACCGAATAGACTAGACCTTTTTAACATTATCTTTTCAACCGATTCCGTGCGTTGCAGAGATGCAAGGGGTCAGCCGATATGGTCTGGGGGCCGGCTGGTCTCTCCCCTGATGCTCCGGCTAGAACATTTTCTTGCGTAATTCGTACACCCAAGGGCAGAAGGATTTAATCGCCGTCAGGTCCGAAGTCCATACGACGCCTCAGCTCTGCGGATGTCTCGGGGGTATGGCAAAGTAGAATCGATTTTTTGATTTTTATGTTGGTGTACCAAGCCAGCAAGTAAAGATTTTTTTTTTTGACTAAATTTGCTTTTCTTTTCTTTTTTTTTTTTTTTTTTTTTTTTTTTTTTTTGTCTGCGTTTTGTTTTTTCGGGTCTTCGATTTGTTCATTGATATTTTTCTAAATCAGCAAAAGCGGACTACTTGTATCACTATAGGAAATCGCACGATGTTCTCGTACAATTCGGAATTTATAGGTACGAGTGATGTTTTGAAAGTTTTCATTATTGGACGAGCCTTTTAGGCGAGTCCAAATTGAGAACTTACAAAACATCACGAGTATCTATAAATTCCGAATTGTACGAGAACATTGTGCGATTTTTTGTTTATAATACACTCAACAAAATTGAGCAATTTAATTGGGACTCTAAGGAGTACAATTTGGGATTTAATTGTACTACTCCTGTCCAATCAGAATCGAGTAACTTTGTTGAGTATATAGACCAAATTCAAAACTCGCACCGATGTGAGGCTTAAGTTGTGAACAAAGGAATCTGGCGTGATTCGTGACTTTTGAATCACGCCAGATTACTTTGAGTCACGCCAGATCCCTTTGTCCACAACTTAAGCCTCACATCGGTGCGAGTTTTGAATTTGGTCTATGACTTAATTTTTCCGTTCTTCATACATTCAGCATAGATAACATTCGTTCTTTCCAACAACCGCAGACCTGCAAGTAACTCTGGCTTCATAGGTATGAGCAAGACTGCCGCTCACTCAAAAGGCAACTACTTAAAAATACCTTTAAAAGCCATAAGTAGTAGAGAACTAGATAATGCGCACATCAAACTGTCTACAATAACAACTACTCGGGCTTAAGCTTGATAAATCCGTCTTTAAATAGCCAGAACAGTCGGTTGACATATATTGGCCTTGGTTTGTGATATTCCACCCACATTGTGTACACCAGTGTTAGTCGTGTTACACCGCTGCGAGAGAATATTAAGTAATATTCTCTTGACTGCAGTTACCTTCTTGTCACTCAAACGGTGGCTTCGAGATTCTACATCACTTTAAGCTTCCACGACGAAGAATTTTAGTCAATTTCCGAACTGGAAATCATAAATAGACTACGTTCGATAATTTAAAATTTAGCCTTGATTGCGAGGCCTTTGTCGTATGGTACTTCATGTGTGGTATAAACACGTGAATCACCAAATGCATTTATTGGTAGGAATAAATTAATGTACCACATACGACGCTCCTAATATAATAATAAAATATTGATAAAAATAATTGTCACTTCACCACTCGACGCTACAACCCAATCTACAGCAATATATCTACTGATATTTTTGAGGTTTAATGTCATTTGGAACATTTATTCCACAGAGCCACGGTATCGTGCTAGAATTTTAATATCTCGAAAGTGCCTTATTTGTGATAATCTTCAACTCTTCGTCTTCCTCACCACACCTCCACGCAACATTAAACCCCTTCTTGTTCGGTTTTCTTTCGCACTCTTTTCGTTTTTCGCAAACAAAGGCAGACAGGCTGCTGATGACTTGGATATACTCCGGGTTGGGCTTCCTGTGGTCTTGTTTGGCAGTCGAAACGTGAGGGACTGAGGCAGACCTCTGACGAGGGTGAGGAGGGATCTTTACCGCGCTATTGTACGCCTGTCGTAAACGTTCAAACCGTTTTCCATTGCACAAGCTCATCTCTGTTTCCTCAAACGTCTCCTCCTCGTCTTGAGATTCTTTCTCATCCTTTAAAGAACTATTTGACAAAGCTACTCCCAATTCGCCGCCATCTTGGCTGTCCGCTGTGGAAGTACTTACGTAATTCCTCCCAGACAACGACAGCAAAGGCTCCTGGGATGTCATGGGTGGGAAAGACCATGATCTTAGTCGTCTTGGACGTTTCTGTTGGAGTGTTTCAGTAACATTGGTTGTCAATTGTGGTGGAGGAGAAATCTTTCGTACGGTTGATATTTTTTTCTCGAGATTTAGTCTTCTTTTTTCATATTCTGCACTCAACGATGCGCCAGCTAAGTCACTCAAAAAACGTTCTACTTCTGGAAAATGAAAAAAAAAAAAATTAACGAATCAGTAACTGAAATAATTAATTAGTAAATTCCTAAGTAAACTTTAATCAAAATTTTTAATCAAAATTAGTAAGATATCCTACGACTCCATACGGCTACATCTTAAGTACAGTATATCATGTTAATATATGGTAGAACTTCCTAAGCCTACCCGCCTCCAATGGAGAGTTTGCATTGATACCTCTCATTAAGCTGCCAACCTCTATTCAGTGGACACCTATAAAGCGGCTGACCTCTATTTAACGGGAAAAAAATTATGTCTCAAATGATTTAATTTACGCTATACTAGTTTAAACCTCTATTATGCGTCCACTTGAAAATTTATCGAAAATAAGCATTTAAAATAATCTCGTTTCTTTAGAGTGACCATGCCCAGCAGTGTTAATGACGTCACTGACTGTATCCCAATGGCGTCAGTTCATGTTATGCCATCAGTTATCTGACCTCTAAGTGTGTATATTTAGTAACCACACACCCATTACCCCAGCCAAAATAGCCGAGCATAAAAAAAGATGGTCGAGTAACAGATATCGACCGCAGCACAAACGGAGGTCGGACACTCCCAGGCTTTGAAAATGGGAGTCCAAAAATAAAATTCCAGGCTTAAAATAACCGGGAAAGCCGCTCAATCAGATGCTCTTGGCTGTTTATTTAGCTCGGTATGATTGATGATATAAAGATATAGCGGGGTCGCTTTATGTGCGTTAGAAGACAGACAGAGTTTTAGTCTTGATCGATAAGCGGACTTACCCTCAGAACTAATGCAAAGTTACAATCTATTGCTCAATCTGATTGGATGTGGGAAACGTTGGCTTGTGATTGACTCGTAAAATGTAACAGCAGACCAAAAGGAACGCGAGCTCTTAGGTGAGGACTGTTCGGGTTCGAAGTTCAAAAAACCGTGTTTTTGCAACTTTTCTGCTATGAAAACGCTACAAAAGTTGCGTGAAAAGACGCCTTTCTGAGAGAGCAGATTTTGTTCGCTGTTTTGCCCTGGGGGAGGAAGGGTCGTCTCAGCGACTGATGAACACACTTAGATGATGATTGAGTTACATAATAAAGACCAGGGATATTGGTCGCAACACTTAGTCGTCGTAAAGCTATTAATTTCCAGCAAGTGATTTATTTTTGTCCCATGAGATGATGGAGTGTGTTGTCCCTGCGGGTCACCAAAATCTGACCGGAAGTATGATGAAGACTCATAGTCGCCACTTAAAATTTTTGTTTTATCGATCAGTCGATTGATGACCGTCTTTAAGGTATTCGGCTCATTAGAGCACGTACACTATTCGTTTAAGCACGCTCCAAGGCAAATCAAAAATCTATTAGAACTTCTAAACGACTTTCTTGATTTCACATTCCAGTAATTATAACACTGTTATCATTTATAGACCTCTTTAAGATTGTCAAACAGAAAAAAGGGGTTTAATTTCTTCCGACACTGAACTATATTATCCTAGCCCTCAGGAAAAGATAGCAGACTTTAGTATTGGAAGAAAATATATTACTGACGAAAAATTTAATTTTTCATCCGAACCGGTTTCTATAGTAGCAAGATTGAACTTGGTGTAACTATGGCAACATTTTGCTTAGATAAAAGGGCCGGATGACCTGTGTGAGGCATTGATGTGAGGAATGGATAGCTTAGAGCGACTCTCTAAGGCGTTCGATATATTTTATTGAATAAGTGATTTACGATTTTCAGTATTCCCTTCAGAGAAAAATCCAAAAAAATATTTATCTACTTTGCTTCGCGAGGATTTTCTCCGGGGTTTCTGGTTATCCTCCCCCCTCAAAATCAATATTCTTTAATTTTTAATTATTGATTTCATCGGATAAGTTTCAATGCATTTACAATTTCAATCACTCTTATGTGACTTTAATTTATTTATAAATATCATTATTAATTTGTATTTATTAATCATATTATTATGATATTATTTTTATATGATTATTAATATTATATAAATCATTTTCAATTATTAACTGTTTATATTATTATCATTATGATTTTTATAATCTATATATATTCTATATAATCATCATCGTCATCGTCATAAATATCGTTATTGATTTGTATTTATTCATATCATTATGATGATATTATTTTTATATAATTATTAATCAATATAAATTATTTTCAATTATTGACTGTTTATATTATTATCCTTATTATAATTTTTATAATTTATATAAAGTTTATATCATTATCATCATCATCATCATTATTATTATACTATTTTATATATTAATATTTTTTATCTGAACAAAACATTTTAAATGTTTATCAGTTCTAAGCCCGGATTATCCACTGCGGTTAGATTACATATCATATTTTATTACCGATTTTTTATATTGGTTTGCTCGAAAATTGTGAAGGAAACACAATCAGTGGTTATCGAGCAGATCAATGTAAAAACAAAATTGGTATTGGTATTGGTATTAGGTATTAATGGGAAAGATATATTAATACATTGAAATCATAAAGGCAAGGGACAACGGAAAGAGGTTTAACGAATTTGAAAAAGGAATTAAAAGCATCCAAGAGATAAAAGTGGATGAAAGTAGGATGAAAAGTATAGCTATATAGAAAGATAAAATTTAAGATAAATTTTAAGTAAGTATTAAAGGAAGGAAGGAAGGAAGGAAGGAAGGAAGGAAGGAAGGAAGGAAGGAAGGAAGGAAGGAAGGAAGGAAGGAAAAGAGACAGAGAGAGATAGAGACCGAGAGACAGAACCGTCAACGTTATAGGATATATCGATATAGTTGGGTCAGATCTCATGCCAAACCGCATAACTATAAACCTAAAAGTCGATTAAGATACTTCGCCATCCACTACTTTTCGCATGTTGACAACAAAGAATAGGAAGCGTTGGTCAGTCAGGAAGACTCGAGCCGAGACTTCCAGTCGCAAATCCAGGAAATGTTTTAGAGGGGACGAAACTACTAGAAAACTAATATATAGCTCGTTTCCTGTAGTTTTGGCCTTCCGAAGGGGATCCATGGGGGGATAGCCATACAATGCACCTCCTGCATCTGATACCCCCCTTTAATTTAAAACAGTATGTTTGGAAACTCCAGTGCGTTTGTTAATAAAGAAAGTCGGAAAGACCATGTGGCGTCTTGTCAGCTTCAAAACAACATAGAAATACTTAATGAAATCTCAAACTGTTCGTATTTTGCAATTTTTCTATTCATAACGACTGCAGTTTGAGTACTTCTCATCGATGAATCCAAAAATAGAAAACGGGAAAAAAAATGGGTGGGGGAAAGGGAAAAGGTGAATTAAAAATATCGCTAAAGGTAACGTTAATAGATAAAACCCGACAGTTTTCCATTAAGACACTTCAAACTTCCATCAACATTTTAAATTAACGCTTGCAGCAAAGTGCCGTTAGTCCAACGATCTCCATCAATTCAAGAATTCCTTTCATGAAACTCGATGCTCTGTGGTTAGCTCAGACGACTATTCCCCAAGAAATCCGGCCGAGCCTCCTTTGGCGACCTTTCTAATGAACCCTGGTTGAGGCTCACATTTAAATCAAAACGTAATTTTTAAAAATCTTGGTTGGGTCAAGATATGATTGATGTGGGATTGGAGATATGCTCTCTCAGAAAGAAAATATTTTTTAATCTGCATGTGGAACGATAATATAGAATTGGGAATTCCATGGCATTTTGACGAGTACAAAAAGATCTAGTATACGTATATAGTGAATTCGAAATGTAGCCCTTAAGCGTAATTTAATAAAATGCTAAATGAAAGTTGGCAATAATTATAGCTTTCGCTTTAAATGATTCATTTAGTGACATTTTCAAAAATGCAGTATATTTTTCTACTTATTTCTGTCGAGTGTTTTCCTGTGTTCCTGCATAATTTTTGGGGGAAAAAACACTAATAAAAACAAAATTGGTAATAAAAATATACATACCAGAGAAGACAACTGCAACGTAAAACGGCTCCCACTCCGACTTCATCTGTCTCGTATTCTTCTGTATTAATAAACTGTGAACAATTAAGTTGACAGCTTTCTCATGAACTGACCCTAGCAGTTGTATTTATCTCGTTTCAGACAAATTCTCCAATATTTTAAAAGGATTTGAACCAAAAAAAATATTGTATTCGTATACTTCACTGATAATCCAAAATTTAGCTTCAGTTGCTCTTCAAAGCCTCTTCAACGCCTAACTCTCTCTACAATATTCTTTTGACTTCGGTGTCACTCATAGCTTTCAGATAAATATAATGCCGCCTTTTTGCAAAGTGGTTTCTGAAGCCTAACGTCACCGTGGTCTTGTTCGTGACTCTATTGTTTTGGGTCTGGAATGCTCCCGAACTCTCCCGATATTTCAGTGGTGAGTCTAACGCTTTATACCACTCAGGGGAATTTGTTTTAGGGCTGTAAATTTTCTAAGCCGTCTCTTGCGATAGGAGCCCAAGATAAGTGTTCTTGCGATTTTGAGTGAGATTTTTATCGCGAAACTACAAAAGGAAATGAAATTATCCGTCGTCGAAGCGACGCGTGCCAGTTGGATTGAATTGGCCTCTAAAATAATGCAACTTTGAAAATGTTTTTGTAGATATCGTATAGGAAACTATCAATATTGCCTTAACAACTACGAAAATGTCAAAACACGCTCTACAGGAACTATAGCATTACTTTTGTTTTTATTCAGTCGAAGGACGAGAATCACTATTTTATTACAAAAAAAAAAAAAAGCAATTTATGGTACGATGTGATTGGTCAATCTAATGAGAACTGTGATTAGTTGGATCCCATGTACATTCTTTGTGACGTCATCTAAGCTGTCAAAAACCGTATGAGAGCGAAAGAAAATGTTATAATAAATGTCCCATTATATATAGATTCTTTTGTGAAGAATTCTTTGTATAGCAGTACATCACTTCGCGTCTGTATCTAGAGTAGATTTTGAAGATAGTATTTATGACGCTTATGTGCGCGAAATCTCAAGAGACGAGGAAATGGAAATCAACAATATTCATCAATATAGGAGCAATATTGGAAGTGCCTGGTCTTACTGTTGAACAAATTCATAATTAATTTTGGGATCGTGGTCAGAATTTCCCAATATTGATTAATATAGATGTCATATTGGAAGTGGTCTTCTGTTAAAAAGATCAGTTTACAAATTTCCGGATCACTCAAAACGAATGCGGTTTTTTCACAACCCATTTAAAGGTATAAAGGAGATCAGGATTCTACTGAGCCTATCCAAGTAACTATAATACTATGATAGTCCTTCGTTGAGCAGTTTGGGAAACACGCATGTCATTTTGAGCACGACCGCCGATCATTAGTTTGTGACTGCAGCTTAGCAACAATCAGGGAACTGGTAACCAGCTGATATGGGAAGAAATGCCGGATTAGCCAATCAGACTGCGAATCAAGTTTTTAATAAAAACATTAAAAAAACATAACAATAAAGAAGCAATCTCATGCGCAGCAATGAGTAGGAAAAAACTATTTTAATAAATAATATAAAATTTGCGTAAAATTATAAGGCTTTAAAATGTTTCTATTTAAAGAATAGTTCCAGATGAGAATAAGAATTTTCAATAGTCAGGTTATTGTTCATGGTTTTGGTTTAATATATAGAATGAAACCTTAAACGCTCTCGCAGAAGCGAGACTTTTTTCACTTTATAAACTGATAATGCTTGCTTTTATCCACATAAATATAAATATTGAATTCCGTAAAAACTGTCCTAATTTTATAGCGTGCGCCGTCTCTGGCTTGACAAAAAGCGTTTTCACGGCCTTTTTTTTCTCTTCAAATAATGTGCTTGAAAAATAATCTTTAGTCAGTGCGCGCGCACTTTCGACCAAGAGTCCTGTCAATCTTACTGCGCATGCTCATTGATTAATTATTACGATTATCTACAATAGCAAAATTTCATAAGATGTACATGAGTGTCTTGAATACACCGTGGTTGATCTCCATACGTATCTACACGACTTATTGCTCCTTTGATGCTGGGGACTCCACCTTTAAGTTGAACACTTGCCTCATAAAAGCCATCATTCGGTGATGTGAGGAATTGAATTTGATAAAGAGTATCTTTGATTAAGTTGTTTTCATCCTTTTGACCAAGAACTACTCCACATGAATCGCACTTTCGGTTAGCAAGAGAATTCTTAAATCGTTGGACTTTTTTATTTGGCAATTCCATTTGAGCTGTTTTGATCTCCTTTAAAGAAAGCCTGTGGCAAACTCTTTTCGGCTTTTTTCTCTCCTCTAGTAAGCTGTTTATAAAATTCACTACATAGTTCACAACTTGTTTTACTATTGAGCTATCCACAGGGACTCTTTCTAGGTTCAAACACGGGCACCAGTGTTCTTCAACTCCAGCACTAGCGCATGTACGATTTTGTGGGTCCATTGGTATAAAAAGGCTTTGTCCAAATCTTAGATCTCTTGGAGGAACGGGATATGAAATAACGTGTCGCAAAGTGGCATATATGTCAAAGGGTGTGGTCAATAGCTTAGCATTTCGTTGCACGTTCTCGTACAGTTGTGGATACTTTTTAGGAAACCACGAGGGAAAAGTGATTGACATGTGTGGCAGTCGTTCCTCTAGTTTTCCCTGTAGAGTTTTTCTCATGCTTCCATAACGAACACCATGATCTCCAAATATGAAAACAATACTTTCATCTAAATATGATTCTTTATCCATCGTTTTCAGCAGATCAGTAAGATCTTGATCTGCGTATTTCAAAGCATTCATGTTTCCATGGCTCAGGTCAGAAAACAGCAGAAAGGCAAATTTAGGGTTGTTAGGATAACTGCGGAACAGGCTCAAAGAATACTTCATTGTTACTTTATGGATGGGCTGGTTGGTGGAGCAGTAATCCTTGCGGGCATGCTTATCAGCCTCCAGCCAGAAAGGCCTTCCATAGTGATCAGTCGGTGGATTTCGAAAACCCTTCAATCGAAGATTAAATGTTCCCAGACCCGGTGAGTCTTCCGAGTACATTGTAACATACCCACGATTTTTATAATCGTTGAAAATCCATCGCCACCTGTCAACTGGCCTGGCTTTAAACATAGAACGTCTTGCTTCAGGCTGTTCTTCCTCGGGGATTCCAGTGAGCATTGCACATAACTGGGCAGTTGTTCCATCACCAACAATGGTCTCTCCTAGAAAGACACCACAGCATTAACAATAGTGGGCCAACTGACTGTTTTCTCGATTGAATCCACACTTCATTCACTCGAGTATTGCTACTCATTGTCAACCACTAATTATCGAGAAAAAAATATATGTTGGATGAGACGTAAACAAAGAATCTTATTCTCAAAGGAATGACACGTGGTGGAAAATGAGAAAACAATGAGGCGTAAAAACCAAAGCTAATGGATTACTTCCTCATCCTTTATAATGATACTCCATGTTTACTGGAAAAAAACCATGTTTACAAAAGCTTGTCACAAGGTTGCTTTGTGTCACCAGCCAATCGAATAATAGCTGTCAAATGAAGTATAGCTAATTCAGGGACCGCGGAGACGGAGACCATACATAGTCTTAAATTTTCCAATCTTAGCCCCTACTTTTAGTCCCTTATATTTCCCCATCTTGGCCCTCCTCCAACCACTTGTTAGGATGGTCCGCGGTCCTTGGCTATTAACATCCACTGATAGGATAAAAAGTTAGATTAAAGATGGTTATCGATCAAATAGTGCAGTTATTACCTTCCAGGAAGACGGTTGGCCTTGTCTTCAAGTAACTTCTCGTGATGGGCATTTGTCTGACGAAATTCGCTGCTGACGTCGAGTCAAACATTATCATAGCAACATTTACTGGGATCCCTGCAGGTTGGACTTTTCGTTGTAGAACCTCTTGTTTTGGTGCAGTTTGCATATGGACTTCTGTTATCGAATCTTTGCCTTCGGGTCTTGTGATATCAACACGAACAAAATCTGCATTCACTGTTGCATTTCCTTCAAAAGGTTCACCTGAATCAAATCGAATTGAACGAAAGTGGCAATTAGTGATGATGATGATAACGACGATGGTGATGATAACGATGATGATGGTATGATGATGACGATGATGATGGGGATGATGATCATAGTGATGATGATGATGGTGATGATAACGATGATGATGGTATGATGATGACGATGATGATGGGGATGATGATCATAGTGATGATAATAATGATGGTGATGATAAAAATGATGGCGATGATGATAGTGATGATGATGATGACAATGATGATGACTACAATGATGATGATAAAAATGATTGTGACGATGATGATGATGATGAAAGAAAATTTCAATTTAAACAAGCTTGAACTATACCTTTTACTTTGTAAAAATAAAAGTTATGCGTGCAATTTTTTCCAGCTTCAAGGAAGTCGTTATTTTCAGGCGATTCGTTTCTTGGTTGTAAGCAGAGTTGACTTTTGGCGACTCGGACTTTGCCATTCAAATCCTTAAACTTTGATGAGCATTTGGGTTCAAAAGTAACATGGTTGCTAGCATTTGCTAAAGAAAGAAATAGCGCTGTTATACTAATCAGCATAACTGGAGCACTATCAGTTATTAGTAATTTTTTTTGAGCAAATCTCAGTGTGTGAATTGAAAGAGGCGAAAGAGGGAGAGGAGTAGAAGGAGAAAAAAAGGTGAAGAAAGATGGGGTACGAGATGGAGAGGGAGAAGAAGGAGGAGGACAAGGATAAGGATGAAGACAAGAAGGACAAGGATGAGGACAAGAACAAAGACGAGGACAAGAAGGAATAGGATGAGGACAAGAAGGACAAGAACAAAGACGAGGACAAAAAGGATGAGGATGAGGACAAGAAGGACGAGGACGAGGACGAGGACAAGAAGGAAGAGCACGAGGACAAGAACCCAACGGTTACTCACCTGTATTCACATGTAGACAAAGTCCACTAGGAACATGCCTAAGGACCCCAGATGACGTCATCTTGAAGTGTAAACGGCTAAGACCACAGTCAGAATGAAGGACTGCTCTTTCACCATCACTAGGTATGTCTTGACCTCCCAATGGGTGTAGACATTTTTCACTCTCTTTGTGCATTATACAGCCAGTATCCCCTGCAAAACAGTATTCAGTCATGATTTCAAATAACTCGTATACAAAAGCGACTGCTTCACTTATTTTTGAGAAGGGGGTTCGGTTATAAAGGAATCAAGAGTGGAGTGGCAGGGTGTCGCCTTTTACCTCTAGGATCTCGTGTTCGATTCCTGGACACACCCTGTCGGAGGTTGTTATCTCTCCCTTGATCGAGGGTTTTCTCCGGGTTTAAAAATGAAGTGAAATGGCAGGGAAACGACGAATACCTGTCGAGTTTACATCTTTCGTTTGCGTCAAGTAAAAAAACCAGTAACACATTGTCCCACTTCAACAAAGACAGTTTTTGACGAAAACGTTTTTAAGTTTTCTTGAATTTCACACATGTAATCAATGGGACATTAGAAAATCTGCGTTTTTGCTGAAACAATTACCCCCCCCCCCCCCCCCGGGACAAAAACCTAGATTGAATTGCCAGCAAGAAAGACTGCAGCCGTGTATCTGTAACTAATTAAAACCTTAGCCTGTAATGCGATACACCAAACGGACAGATAGACAAGATGTCGTTTAGTGTAACCGTATAGCCACGTATTTTTAATGTAAATACTGGTTATGAATTAGCAAAACCACGAGAAATAAATGCCCCAAAATACGCTTTATAGTGGTATTTTCCATTAAGTAATACAATATAAGTCTACCAATAATTATCAGAAAACTAACCTGGCCTTATGGGATAGAGATTTGACGGTTCCTCGACCTTGTAGATGTTTTCGATTTCAACAGGGTCTGAAAGCTTCACGCCGAAATCATGCATCTCGGGTCGACTAATGATTCGGTATTTTACTGAAACTACGTCCTCTCCCTTTACGTGAAGAATACTCTTCTCAAAACTCGAATGTAGTTTTCCACAATCAAGAGGATCAAGCTCTTGAATAAGGGATTTTAAACTAGGGTGGAATGGATCAAGACTCGGTAGTCTACACGCGCTCAATTGAACAATAGTTGAGTCGTTTAGTGTTGTTGTCATAATAAGCTGGCGCCGTATTTTTCCTGCGTAAAGGTCCACGGGTTCTTCTGTGGCAATCCAAATAGGTTCATTACTCACAGAATAGAATGAATTTCCTTTAAATCTATCAGAATGTTTGTTAATATATAAAACCCACGACAACATCATGGCGAGTCCTGTCACAGCAAAAACAAAGCGACGACGACGACGAAACCTCATCTTCTTGGGCGCCAAAGATGCATGAAAATCACAGAGACGTCCGAAGACTAACGAGTGATGATTTGGTATTTTAGATTATAAATGCTTCAGTCCATCTCACTAGACTCCGCATTCTGGTTTGCTATTGATCAAACTGCCTGCAAATACATCCTTCGTACACAACCGGGGTTACGCGTGACACGTGATTCGGGCTCAAATATAAGTGCGTGATACGTGAAAATAGCAAAATGTAGAGCGTGATTCGTGGTGATCAGACGAGTGATTTCTTCTAGGCTTGAAATGTGCGGCGTAATGCGTGGTTGTTTTATTCGATTTCGTGAAAAGTTAAAATTCAATTTAAAATCGTAAATCATTAGTTCAACTCAAAACGCGCGAATTAAAAATATTGACTGCGACCCCCCTCCCCACCGTAACTGTCAAGTTTACGGGGGGAGGGGAGGAAAGAGGAGACAATTGTCCCAAAGGATTCGCAGGATTTTCTTAAAAAAATTACCAATTTTTTTGCAAAGGACCTTTATCATGTGGCAGCCATGTTGACTCGAACTGGAACAATAGATTTCCCCGGTATGGCCTCGCATTCTCTATATACACAGGCAACCCAAACAAGGTTGCTGCATCAAGAGGTTAGAGACTGATGTGAATGTTTTGTTTACAAAACACACATGCTCTGACTGTGCACTACTGCAAGGGGCAAGTTTATTGTCAACAATGCACTGCCTCAGTGATAAAATGACAATAAAAGCGCATAACCGACAATTTAAATCATGTGAAAACCCCCCCGGGTCCGCGGCCCTGCATTGCCATTGTCATTGTCATCGTCATTATCATTATCATTATCACATTGTTGTTGTCATTGTTACATTGTCATTGTCATAATTATTATAGTTGTTATACTGTAATTCGTTATTGCAGGATGAATGTTAGGTCAAGTTTGATTTTGAACAAACACTCACGTCAACATTTCTAATATTCGTTTGTTTGACATGGTTTTCCAACAGCATAACATATGCACACTTTTTTTTACACCTTTTATAACGCCTTCTCGTCAAATTATTGGAAATGTTGGGTCAAATTTAGGGTCAAATATTGTCAGGGCTAGCTTTAATATGGGGCTTATGACAGATATTATACTGTAAAATTCAATGGCTGACGAAGGAATTCTACCCGAAAAATTGCTCAGCCGCTTCTCAACCATTGCTCGGGCCTTCTTTAGATAAATTCAGGGTCAGGTTATAGGGTAAGGTGCACGTATCGGGTCGTCACAAGCATGTATTGATAAACTACAATAGAACGTTTAACTAAACCGAAATTTTTCGTACCTTCTTAACTTCATATCTTGTCATGCCAAGCACTACCAAGCACTCCAAAGTTTAGTCAGCCGGTAAAAGCCGCTAGTTATGCTTATTAGCTTCATAGAAACTTCAATTGAAGTAATGAGGATAAAGATGCAATAAATGAGCTAAATTCTTCGTCATGCATTTGCAATTTTGTGTGGAAAACAGCCTTACTTTTCCATATTCGTATCTAGACTAAACTTCAACAAAAATGGCGGCAATATCACCGCTGGCTAATACTACAAAACTGTAAACGACAAAGCAGCCACAACTCGCCACGACGAAACAGCGAAGAAAAGTGCCGACGGCCTCCGAGGAGCTTCCGAGGGCCTCCAAGGGCCTAATACTACTCTTGTCAGAAGACCGAGGCAATTGTGATTTTTTTATCGCCTTCATAGCGTCTGTTATGCTAACTACAAGTGTATTTCAAATCGACAGTATGATGCTAAATCTGTGTACTCACTGGGACAAGTTTTTTTAGACGACGTGACCGAAGTGCAGTCAACTTTTAAGGTATCAGGGTACCCCTAGCGACCAGTGTGCATTCAACTCTTAATAGCACAAAACCTTTTAATCGAAACCTCAACAAAGTATACATTTTCTGAAAGCTGAATAAATGTAGAAACTGTGCATTGAAATTCCTCTTCGTTCGCTCTTGCTTGACCACTTCCTGAAATACTCGGAGCATCTGGAATCAAAGTTTAAGTTCTTTTCACAATTCTATTCACACTTATATATTTCTATTTCAGTTAGCTCACTTTCTGGTATCTCCTCTTGAAAGTTTACGATAAGCTCACTTTGGAAGGCCAAGAGTTTTTCTGTGCCAAAATGAGACTGTAGAATCCAAAATTCATCTACCTTAAGTTTCCGGCGCAATCTTTCGCCCTCTACCCGGCTGCTGTCCTCTGCAAGGGACACAAGTGACTCCAGATAAAAAATCATTCTTCGCGCGAAGGTTTTTTCCTCGACGTCTAATGACTCTGTTTGAGGCAAGGGAAGAGTATAAATTACTACTAATAAAGCATGATACAATAAAGGTTTCCTTAAGTGATTACCTTTCTTCACTGTCATCTTCGCTGTCTTGAGCAGTCTCTTCTGACGCCACATTTGGTGGATCGCTGATTTCCTGTAAAAGAAACTTTTTTTAAATTCATGTTGTGCAATAAATCTCAATAAAGCAGCTAACATTTACGTACTCTCGATTCGTGGAAAAAGCCGATTTCTCAGCGCGCTTTCCTTCGTGGCTTTCTTGGAACTCACAGGACACTAAGATGACAATGAAACACTCCCTCCGCAGGGACATGAAGAATTGCCGCATCTTGGAAATTTGGTCGGAAAATCCGCATCTCCAGGTAGAATAGTAAGTGAGTTCGTTTTTCCATCAAAACAATGCAAAGTGGAACTGGCTATGTCTTACGCCATATTTAAGGTGGCATACAAACAACTTTCTACAAATATATTGAAAGAATAACAAAGAAGATGTATGAAAAAATAATAACAGAAATTGTCGAACGTGAACTAAACGTGATTTTGACTATTCTTTTGGGTTTGGGGAAAAACCGGCGGGGTGTCGGATTCTTCCTCAAAAGAACGCCTGCTCTGCAGGCTAATATCTAAGGTCCCGTCCACACTATGCCGGATAAATTTGAATCCGCAACTTTCACACCGAAACGGAAAAAAATGTTTTCCGCCCACACATGAAAACGGAGAAAATGTTTCGCGTCCACACTAGTCCGATCAGAGGCGGCAAAAACGCTTCATTGCACATCTGAGCAAGCGCATCGAAGCTGAAATTGAGCCCGCGGTGAATTTGTAGCCTTCCCGCCATGTTCTCATGACAATCATGACGTCATCGTATTCGAAAAGTTCCGGATACGAAATGTTCTCCGTCCACACTATAAATACGGCTAGCAGGCGTTTTCAAATTGTTCCACTCTGGAGACCGTATTCGAAAAGTTCCGTTTTCGGTGAAGAATTGTTCCGGATTCGCCCGGACTAGTGTGGACGGTAGGCCTAACCGGATAAATAAAAATTCGGATTCAAATTTATCCGGCACAGTGTGGACGGGGCCTTAGGTTTTACTTACTTAATTTTATCTTATCAGTAGGTGTAGATCTATGTGTGAGGAAAACGATCACGAAACAAAATGATACGCTAATATATATAACATTAAATATAAAATTACTATAGCGTTAGAACGGGACAAGAAAATCTGAAAAGGTGATTGAGGAACCAGGGAACCCTCACAACTTATTTCTACAAACATGCATGCATTACTAAAGTTTCAGCGGAGCGCTCTGTTTATTTCTTAATGCAGAGAATGTAGTTTTCATATATGTCATTATTTCATAAATTCAATTCTTTAACTTGTTAATATAACTGTCGGTCACAGCTATTGCAGGACGTTGGTCCGGCTTCAACCAGACCAACTTTCGAGGAAAAAAATATAAGAAAAAGTATATAGTACGTATTAACACATATCATATCTTATTAAACTGTTTCGCTAGAAGCAAATTTTGTTGAATTTTTATTGGATTTGGCGATTCTATCCCCCACATAAACAAGCAGTGACGTCATAGTGAAATAGGGCAATTGCTCTTATTACGTATACAATATAGATTGATACATTTTCCAATTAAAAAATAAATCCCAAACAACAAGAATAAAACGCATTCCTCAATTATACTCATAGCGTAGTTTTAATTAGTTACTCATCAAACAACCTACCCTTAACTGATATTAGGATGTCGATGATAGAAATACAATGAAATTATGTAAGCAAGTTGAATTTAGTTGAATAGTTGGCGAAAAAAAACAAAACTGGCGGGAAAATTACAAATAATTCATGGAATAAGGGTAAAACTTTAAGAATATAGATTCATCGGGTATTAAAAACCCGACGACACTGCAAGCGAAAAATCTTTCGACGTTAACTGTTATATATTTTTCACTAGAGCAGTTTTCGTATGACTGTGAAAAGCTCAGTGCCGTAAGCGTGCCGTGCAGTGATCGTGATGCTTTCTAGAATTTTAATTGGCTGATTTTTTTCATGTGCAATATGATTGGTCTAAAAGTGCCGTGATCTTGTCGTGACCGTGTCCGCAACGTGTTTATACCGTGTTTCGGGTATTTGATTGTATGGAGAGTAAATTCTCGTGCAATGTGACTTGTCTAGCGTATCCCTTGCCGTGTCACGACCGTGTTCGTGCCGTGAGCTTTTCACAGTCATACGCAAACTGCACTATGAGAATTCGCCCACAAAGCCCTAGGCACGAATGGAATAAGACTCGAGGCTTCGTGAGCGACTAGCTTCAATAGTTCTTATGTGACAATGGTCATTCATCGCTACGGGGTGGGGGAGTGGGAGTTTTTTCCCTTACTTCTCGTTTCCCACAAATGAGCTAAGATGTAAAGTCCAGAGAGAACGGGATAACTTATATAAGGAGCAGGGTGACAAAATGCATGCCACGAGAACCCGAGACTCATGCAAATAAACGTTGATGTGAAGAATCTCGTTTTTTGGGCTTTTCGTGCTCAAATTCCATAGTGAGAATAGCGAACTTAGTTGACTGTAATGCGATTAGCATGACGTCCTAGATATCACGCACGGAACTGGCATTTGACAGCCGAAAAAAAAAAATTGAACTAATTAGAAACATGGACAAATACAGTCTCGAGCTGGTGGCCACTGCGGAACTCCGATTTCATCAAGCCGAATGGCGAGACCGACGCTATGACCACAATAAGTGCTACACCAACGATACACCTACACAATAAGTGCAAGTAAGAGTTTCGCTTTTTAATGTTCTCCAGCATTGTTCGTCTTCCAACGATTTTTTGAAGTCATGTGAGAACATTTTTGAAGTGTTCCCTGAAAACTTTGACTTTGGCCCAAACATTTGTAATTATATAATAGATAGCTAGCTGACTAGCTTGGTGTAGCCCGTACAGGTCATAATTCCAGTCAACTTACTGCACCTCAACTACTAAACTATATACTATCGTATATTCTAACGTATTAAGTTGTTAATGCACCAAATAAAAAAGTGTCATTGTAGTATTTAGATTTCGAAAGATAATTTCTGACTTCAATCCAGAAAATAGTCTTGATATCTAGAAAATAATTTCCAAATTCAGATATCCTGAAATGTAGTTTCAGTTTGGCCAGGTGGTGCACTGATCGACCATCTCGACCATGCTGCCTCCTCTCAACTTTCAACGCTTTTGCAAGTAAAGGCAAATTCAAGCACTATGTGTATGCTTCATGCAGGTGAGAAAACGATTTCAAAACACTAAATGGCTGGCAGTTATATTGCATTAACACGATCCAAACTATCCTATCATGATTAAGAAGTGCCAAGTGATTCCAAACTTGGGACATTTTATTTATATTTTTCTCTTTTGGTTTTAAACCTGGGCATAGTATACTCAGCCTTGAAGTGGCACTCTTTTTATTGCTGTTTTGCCCCACTTCAACGACCATGTAAAACTCCTATGCAAAAATAAGGGTTTTTTAAAAAAGATTTTGAAAGTAATAGGACGTTTGTGCATGATGGCGTTATCATTATTACTAATACCAAAAAGGTTTTGTATATTTTCTTTCTTATTCAAATTTATATACCTTCAGAAGAATACTAGAGAGTTGGTAGACTTGTTCACTTAATTATGCAATAATGATGGGGTGATACTGGTTTGGCTGCCTGTGCTTTATTCAGCGAACGAATATGGAGACGAAGCTTTGCTGAAGTCTAGCTCAACCTTGAAAACGTAGTGGTATTTTTCTTCCCGATCAGTATGCTCTTGTTGTAACTGTAATTTCAGTTTGTTTCTTTGCTCCTCGAAAGCTGGCAAAATTGCCTAGGAAGATTTAATACAGAATTTTTTATCTTTGTGCGACTCACTAACGTTTAGACCGGGGTTTAGACAAGTAACTCACGTATAATTACACGGCTGATGTGAGCGAAAAAATATAAATCGACTTACTTTGCGAGAAGTAGAAGAAGTGGACTCGTTATCGGGTATTTTAGGTTTTTCAATTTTTTGGAGTGTTGAAATGGTAGCGGTGAGTCGTTTCTCAATTTTTCTAGCTCGTACATTAATAACGCTTTTGCTCCCAAAGGGATTTCTCCGCCGAACACGAGATCGATCTCTTTTTGAAAATACAAGTTTCAGTGTTGTTCTAGTCGTAAATTGATTCACCATCAATCTATCTTGAATTAAGAGGTAAGACCTTAATTTGCAATCCATTCAATGAGTTCATCTCGCGGCGACCGATCGACGAACTTCATAAAGTTCATAACGAACCTTCGTTTTGAATTTCCGAAGTTCGGCTGCCAAATATGGAATTTCCTAACTAACTTCGGAATCTATTCGGGAAAAGTTATGCCGAAGGCAATGAAACATAACATATAAAGGCGTTAAAAAAATAACGACTGCCTCGGTCTTCTGTGTACCCTGCGAGCAGAGTCTCCTTTTAACTCCTCTACGGGCGAGAGAAGGAAAGGAGACTCTGCAGAAATCGTGTACAATTTTATTTGAGCATGCGCAGCGGTTGCTAAGAAACTAACTCGTTCACAAACTCACTCGTTTTATAAATGGTTTCCGGTTCCTGTCCGAACACGATTACCGCTTAAAACATGTTTTTACTGTCATGACCTCAGTGAAAGATGATCTCGTGTTCTTCTTTCACTGCTTCAATTTCATCAAGCTTAGCAGTTTGAAGCACTATTTTTTCACAAGCGGAAATTTGGTCGCTCATCAGTGCCTGGAGCGGAGTTATTGCCGTCAAAAGAGGATTTTTAGGGTATCGACTAGTGTTTGGATCGATTTCTTCGGAAGATGTTTGATCATCGGAGTTACAAGCTGGAAAATAAGTGACTTTGCATGACCTGTCTGCAGCGAAACAAACGGGTCTTTGGCATCCATAAAACTTTCTAGCGATTTCCTTTGATGAGTAATTGGTTGAAATTGATTTTTGTTTTGATAAAACGTGATATAGATCGCTTTCGAAATTACAGTTTGGGATACGATGCGGGCTCAATTTTGGTCATCGGCCATATTATATTATATACTCTCATCTTTGCATCATAATTACCGCGACCTAACATCTATTTCACCCCGGCCTGCTCTCAGTCTGACCTCTAGCTCAGCTGGTAGAGCATCGGTAGTACAATTCCGAAGGTCGTGGGTTCGAATCCCAGCGAGGTCGGAAATTAATTTTTCCGAATTTAATTCCAAGGGCTTTCGCCCGGAATAACCTCGTTCCCAAGCACTACAACTTACCTATATTATCTTCTACTATTTCATTAGTGCCACGCGGTCCACATACTCTCATCTTTCCATATTATTTAATACAGACTCGCGCATCAAAACCAGTTTAAACCAGTATGAAACCTGAAATTATGCATCTCATTATCCAGATTCTTGGATAACGGCACTACAAAAGAAATACACGATTTCTGCAGAGTCTCCTTTCCTTCTCTCGCCCGTATAGGAGTTAAAAGGAGACTCTGCTCGCAGGGTATCTTCTGTGAAGAGAAGTAATAGTAAATGTCCTTGATTTTCTGCTTTCTTGCTTCTCTTCAAGGTAAGTTCATATAAAAATTATATAGAGGGTATACATGGCTACGCATAGATACGCATTCAAATGTCGAGGTGATATCTTAGGCGTGAACGCAGCGAACGAGTAAGGTATTGTCAATAGGAGCAAGGTAAAATCTGTATATCCAAGCGGCCATGTCAATTCTGTTTAATATAAGTTATCAATGAAATAAAATTTAAGTTTATTTTACTATTTTTAGAATGCGATTCATAAGAATTGTTACAAAATGTGTTCTTCTAACATGTGACGATATCATGTATTTTCTTACGTAGACAAGACTTTATTTTCACTCGGTCTTTTTCAACTCAAAATCCCGAAATAACTTCATCAGAATAATCTCTAGGAAGGGGGGAATTCATTTTGTAAAAGTTCTATCGGCTTTTTTCGACTTTTTCATAGTAAAAAAGATACGTTTGGCCGCTTAATATTGTGTTGTCATTATCCCGCGAGACAGCGACTGTGCTCCGAAGGATACCAAAATTATGTTAAAAAATCCATCCCAATCCTTGCCGGATAACACGAATAACACGAACCAAACTATCTAATCGGCTTTTCTTCGAATTTTGTATATTAAAAAAAGATGCCTAACTAAAGATTGTGTTGTCCATAGGTAACTAGGTAACTCACTACTTTAAGCGTTTTTGTAATGAAAGCCAAATGCAACTAGTACTGTGTGTTTGCTACTCAATGTGCAGTCATAAGTTATATATATATATGTGTGTGTATATTTGTTTGAGAAGAAAAAGTCAAGACAACATTTTTCCCGACAAGCCTGTTTCGTGAATTGCTTCACTCTTCAGGGGATTTAATGATAAGCTCACCACATTGTACAACAGAAGACTCCAGAACATTGTGATCTTCATGTATAAAATCAAAAATAAGTTATTACCACGAACTTTAATTGACTTATTTAAATCACCCACGCGTAAATATAATCTAAGGAACATAGACTTTTCATTGCCTAGCTATAGCACTGTAAAGTATGGGAGAAATAGCCTAAGGTATTTTGGACCACACTTATGGTCTAAGCTTAGTACTTCGTTAAGATCATCGCCATCCCTTCAAGCATTTAAGAAAGGAATAAGAGTTTCAGACCTGACTAAGTTGATAAAGTAACACTCGCTTCAATCATATTAATCTATCTATTTACTCTTACTATGAGAACTGAGTGAGTTCAACAAATATCGAAACTATATCTATATTTATTTATCTTTTTTTTTTTTTTTTTTTTTTAACGGAATCATATTTCTATTTATATTTCATAGACTTATATCTACCTATATATTTATATATATTTAAATTTAAATTTATATTTATATTTATATTTACATTTATATTTATATTTAAATTTAAATTTTATTTACTGTTTATATTATCATTTACATTTCTAGTACACCTTTTGCTGTTCATTAACCGCAAAGGAATATTCATTCAAGCGAAAAAGCATTATCATTAGCGCGAAGAGGCACACAATAACGCGAACGGAGTTTCAAGAGCGCGATGGAACATTCATTAAGGAATTTAGCATAACATTGGACAATCATGAATATGTTTGTGCAGGTTCATTAGCGTTTTCGAAGTTTCATTAGCGCCTTTGTGCAATCAATAGACAAAACCACACATTCAATAACGGTTTTTGGACATTCATTAGCGCAATACATTATTACTTTACTTTTTACACGGGAATTGTAGGATTTTAGCTTTCTTTACATTTTTTACAACCCATGAATATAACCGTTCTTTACAAAGAAAACATGGCGTTAGGTATTGAAGAAAGAAGTGTATTTATCCTTGAATTGCTTCTCTATTCATACATCTGGGAAGATAGGTTTGCATGTGGTTGTACCACTGCATGCATTTTTGTTGCGTGATAACATTTATGTTTCTTGTAGTCGCTCTAAGAAGCAATCTTTTTCTTAGCTCTCCGAGTGGAATGCCTTGCCTTCTAGCTAAAATCCTACAATTCCCGTGTAAAAAGTAAAGTAATAATGTATTGCGCTAATGAATGTCCAAAAACCGTTATCGAATGTGTGGTTTTGTCTATTGATTGCACAAAGGCGCTAATGAAACTTCGAAAACGCTAATGAACCTGCACAAACATATTCATGATTGTCCAATGTTATGCTAAATCCCTTAATGAATGTTCCATCGCGCTCTTGAAACTCCGTTCGCGTTATTGTGTGCCTCTTCGCGCTAATGATAATGCTTTTTCGCTTGAATGAATATTCCTTTGCGGTTAATGAACAGCAAAAGGTGTATTATGTTATAGTCTCCCCGATTAGTAGGGTACTTGTGCCCGGCTAGAAGATAGAGACTTAAATAAAGTTATTATTATTATTATTATTATTATAATATTCGTTACTATCATTTATATAGAAAAAGTATACATAATTAATTAATGGATGTAGTTTAGCTGTTGCGTAATAATGCTTTGTTTCTGTGGCGGCATGAAGATACAAGTTCGTTGCGCTTATTTAATGATGAGAGTTCCGGTCTAATATGGTAATCCGGTATATATGTGTGTGTATATATATATACACCCGTTCAGAAAAATTCTGCGTTTTCAATATATATACTCATATATATACCTTTTGTATTTCCATCAAACGTTTTTGACAGGCAGTGCTTAAATGAACACAAAGAAACACAATAGACATGGATTTGCTTTGTTCAGTGAGGTGAAAATTAGAAAGTTGTCAGCCTCCTATGTTTGTTTACTGAGTGAATAAAAAGCATGATTATCAAAATCAGTTTACTATTTGTTGCAATCTTTGAACGAACATGAAAACGTTTATCTGACATTTAATCTGAACGTTCAGAAAAATTCTGCGTTTTCAATATATATACTTATATATTATACCTTTTGTATTTCCATCAAACTTTTTTGACAGGCAGTGCTTAAATGCCACACAAAGAAACACAATAGACATGGATTTGCTTTGTTCAGTGAGGTGAAAATTAGAACAACAGAAGCTCTTATTCTGCTCTACTTCTATCGATGTATTGAGCACTATTTTACGGAAAATTGATTCACAGATTTCTTATATATATATATATATATATATATATATATATATATATATATATATATATATATTTGTTTGAGAAGAAAAAGTCAAGACAACATTTTTCCCGACAAGCCTGTTTCGTGAATTGCTTCACTCTTCAGGGGATTTAATGATAAGAATATTCGTTACTATCATTTATATAGAAAAAGTATACATAATTAATTAGTGGATGTAGTTTAGCTGTTGCGTAATAATGCTTTGTTTCTGTGGCGGCATGAAGATACAAGTTCGTTGCGCTTATTTAATGATGAGAGTTCCGGTCGATAAATTATTAGAAACTTTTCTTTAAGACAAAGGTTACATCTTTTGCTGGAGCTGTTGTAGGCGGAGCTTGAAGATAGGACGCGCCATAAAATGGAGTAGCTGATATTACCGTTCTTGAGAGTCCAGATGTATTTGCTGAGTTCAGTCGAGTTTTTATGTTGTTCGTGGCGGAATGAGGCGGTGTGGTTTCTGTATCTTGTTTTGAAGTCGTTTTCTGTGAGTCCTATGTATGTTGCGGTAGTGTTGTTGTCCTTTCTTGTGACGGTGGCTTGGTATACAACTGATGATTGGAGGCAGTTGCCATTAAGCGGGCAATTGTTCTTTTGTCGGCAGTTGCATGTTTTCTTGTCCTTTGTGTTGTTTGCGGTGTCGTTGTCGTCTCTCGGTGGATGTAAAATGCGCTTGTTGTGATTGTCAATGATTTGTTTGGCATTGTTCATGCAGCTGTAACTGATCTTGATGGTGTTACGATTAAAGACTTTCCTAAGATTATGGCCTCTAGGAAAGTGTTTATCAACTAGGCCAAGGAATCTCTGTCCGATATTGGTGCTGACATTTTCGCTAAATGGGGGGTTGTACCAGAGTATGCCGTTTCGTTGTCTGTTTTTGCGTTTTGTGGTCGCGGTTGGTTCGTAGTTTAGGATGTACTGGTATCCGCTTTCGTCAAGTGCTTTTTGATATGGAGGGGCAGCTTGGTCGAAGGATGCTTTGTCGAATGAAAAGGATGACTACGCATCACCATCGAAGCCAACAAGCAGATCATCAACTTCCTAGATGCTACTTTCAACCTAAACCAAAATACCTACCAGCCCTACATAAAGCCTAACACTACACTGCAGTACGTCCACCGTGAGAGCAACCATCCACCAATCACTACCAACAACATACCTGCCGGCATCAACAGACGACTGTCATCCCTTTCATCCGACAAAGCATCCTTCGACCAATCTGCCAATCAAATAAGGATTGCAAGAAGATTGTAGTATACATTTATACATATATCTATCTAATGAGATGCAGGATATCAAATAAGGTGCAAAACTTTAAAAAGATACTTATTTGGTCTTATTTATCTTCTATTGTATCAGAGACATAAGTATTGCACAAAGTCAAGTTAAAAAAGTATTTTCCACAAAATGTCGTGGTTAAGCAATCGTATTTAAGTATGTTTTACTTTCTGCATCTCATTTGATATCTTGCATCTCATTTCATATTTGTATAAATGTATGCTACAACCTTTCTGCAATCAAGTGTGTGTGTATATATATATATATATGATCCTGCCAAATTCATGCATTAACACGAACCAAACTATCCTATCTTGATTAAGAAGTGAGAAAGCGATTCCAAATTCAAATTCGAATTTGTGGCCTTTGGAATAATTTGGTGCTCACCAGACAGCCGAGGTCACGGATACCAAAACCATTAACAAAAAACCCTCCCAATCCATGCATGGATTGATCTGGACGTTAGTATATTGTACAATTTTTCAGTTTTCCGAGTCATAAGCACTATTGTGAAATCTCAAGTATCATTAGTCATTATCATTGGTCTGTCGAGACGCTGTCGAGAATCTCGATTTGTGGGTTGTCGAGATGGTTTTCGGTCTTTTTCGTACTCTAATTATGTCAAACTAACCACAAACTTATTTATTGCTGGAAGCATTTATCAAGGTCATGAACGATTTAATGACATTTCACAGGGAAGACAGTGTTCTTTCATGAGTTTTTCTGTGCTGTTATGTGCTCAGACTTTGCCAATACTGGACCGCCGCCACCATAGATCAGATCCTTACGGAAGGAAACATAATAATAATAATAATAATAATAATAATAATAATAATAATAATAATAATAATAATAATAATAATAATAATGTACTTGAGTGCACTTAAAAGACAAACATACCGAGAGGTTGTCACTTAACTTTCTGCCTGTCAGAGCTCGCAGGTGCTCGCACATTGAGGCAAACGAATCAAAATAGTCGTCCATTGACGCACGTAATATATCATACCGATTGCCCACTGAGGCAAAAATAAAATAAAAAATAAAAAAATCTCCTATTATGGTGACAAATGCTGATCTACCTATTGTGGTAGAGCCCAGTGAGGCACAAATCAAAACAAATGATAACCCCATCGTGGTTGATAAAATACAACCAATCTCACCAAGGAAGAATCACGTGTGACAAGCCTCAAAAGCAGGCTCCATACTTCACTTTACGTTCAGCTTAGATGAATGCCTTTAGTAATAATAATTTTGCATTTATAATATTAGAAATCTACACCATGGCTTTAATAAATACCACAGATTGTATTTATGTGTTTGATTCTCATGCACGTAATTGCAATGGTATGCCTGATCCAAATGATACTGCTGATGTTATAAAATTTGCTGTTATCTCAAAATTAGAGGAATATTTATGTTCTCTTTCACTAATGATAAAAGGGTAAATTATACACCGTGAAAAAATGAAAAAACTTACGACGTTCGGACTCTAGTCCTTTGTCGCATTTATTCAATTATTAACGGCAACAATCATTGTCGCAAAACCAAAGAAATGCGGCTTATTCACCTATTGGGCACTCTTAGTCCCAACGGGATATAATGAATGCTTTGCTTTTAACTACGTAACCCATTCTTTTGTCTTTTGATTGTTTATTTTATTTATTATCATCTTTTTTTTTTGTTTCCTTGCCCACCTTGTTCTCATTGGTTTCTTTAAAATAACTTTTTTTAAGTGTCGATGTATTTCTACAAAGCTTTCGCTGTTCAATCAATCAATCGATCAATCCTTTATTTGTTAAAGCAGGTTAGGTTTACAAAATTTTAAAACAAATATTGCATCGACAGCCAACGGCTGATGTGGACCTGCTATATATATATATATATATATATATATATATAAAACAATATGATAAAATATAATAACCACTACTATAATCTAAAGAATTTAAAATGTAAAGGACTGGTGTAAGATGTTGTATCACAGCGTGGGACAATCACAACAGAGCTAGGCTCCAAACTAAGTGAAAGCCCAAAGATCGAATTAGAATTTAGAAGTTGATTTTTGAGGAGGGAGGAAAACCGGAGAACCCGGAGAAAAACCCTCGAAGCACAGGAGATAACCAACAAACAACTCTACTCACATACGACATCGAGATCGGCAGGACTCGAACTCGGGCCGCATTGTAAGAGGCGGCGCATTCGGTGCTTCCCATTTATACAACTAATTGGGGACTAACTGAAATGAAACTTAAATGAAGAAATTCGGCATCGGTGTATTGAAAGTATACTTCAAGAGGTCTTGAAAAGCTAAGCCGATCTCAGTATGATTATTTTCGTAGATTTGTGGTTGAAATACCGGTGTAACACTATAACCATGCCCCGCAATATTCAGATATGCAAATTAGGAGTTTTGATACCATATTTTGAGTTTGGTTTCAAGATGGCCGCTTCTATCACATATCAAAATTTAGTTTTGGTAAGCTCCGAAGCAAGAGACTGTGGAAATGAATTTGGCATGAAAAAAGTTGAGCATTCCCAGCATCGCACTAGAAAAATGTATGGCTGTTACGCGTTTTAGCCTAAGTTTTTCGACGACACCGCACTAAAAGTTTACGTTATTTCTCTTCTCCGCTTTGAACACTCATATTTCTCTTTACACACGATTATTCATCATGGTTAATTTGAATTAAATTAAAATTTTTTTATTTTTGTCTTAAGAGTACGCGTTGTTGAGGAAAAGTGACGACATCTGACTGGTTAGCTGTTGGTAAACTCCCAGTTTCTCGGACCAAGGATGTTTTATCTAGTATTGGTTGTCCTTTGTAGTTTGTTTAGCATTCCTTTCTTGATTCGTCGTCGATTTCGCCGGTTTTTCACGGCAATACTGTGTACGGGACTGATGATGACCCTAACTGGACTTTTCTTTCAACACAAAGAAAAAGCGCCATCAAAAGACTTTGGAGCCAATTTTCTCTTAGATTATCATCTCGTACGAGGTGAAAAAATACAAGCTTACCTACAGCAATTGTCGGCCAAGAAGCATTCAGTAAACGAACCCATTTGCAAGTTACCAGTCCTTGACCCATTCCACAAAAGCGTCAAAAGTCTAATAGTTCCTTCACCTCCTCTTGACTGTGGTAAACTACATTCTTCTTTCGAGAATAACACTCTTCGAGTTAAAGCAGACCGTGTAGTTGCTGTAGCTTACAGAATTATCAGCCGCCCGAAAGGCGATGACTTCAGTTCAATCGTTTCGGAACCACTCGTCGTTATGAACTCAAAACAAGACGCAAGAAAGAACGTTTATGAAGTTGAACCAGGTATGCAAATAAAAACCCAAAATTCATGGGCTATTAGATGTATTTTCCGACTATAAACATCTTTTCCTACCAAAGGTCTTTGGTATACTGCAGTTTTGAATAGCTATGAAGAATAGCCGCTGTACTATCCGTGCCAATTGAAGTTAATACGTTAAGCAAATTTACCTTCAGTACAGTAGCTACATATATATTTCAAAACTCTGCGATTGCTTGGATTTCTTGACGATTAGAACGACGGAAAAAGGATAAAATTAGTGCGCAAAAGTTGTAACTGACTTATTTTACAGGTATTGGTGGATGCATAATGCACAAGAGCAGCGAGAAATGTCTTCATCCTTTTGGAGGCCAAGCAAATCCAAATGATGGTGAAAAAGTAGTTTTCCACTCCGACTGCTGCCTCGGTCGAGTACAGTTCACTATGACTCCGGACAAGGCCATAAAATACAACTCTAATGGTCTTTGTTTGCACGTTAACCGTAAGTAATATTAATCTAGTATTTCTTGCATACCTTGCAAGCACACCTAACCAGGACTCGAACTTGGGGTCCCTAAGAATAAAAGTTGATGGGAGAGACCAGGGAAGAGAAATCGGAGAAACAGTCCTCCTCCTACATAAATTTACACAGGACCCTGAAAGGGAATTTTGAGAGTTGCCTGAGAAGGCCGATGTCATTCAGACTGGGGCAAATTTTCAATCTGATTTATTGGCAGTTTTTGTTTTGTTGTCGTTGTTGTTGTCTGGTGCTGAACTTGAAAAAATACATCAACCGCCAACCCCTACCTCCCCAAAACATACATAAAATTTAGCTTAAATCACCCTTAATTTATCGACAGATGAAACCAACCACCTTTCCCTGCAGCAAAACTGCTCAACAAAGTTCAACGTCTTGGACGGCACACTGCAAGTTGAAAACAGCCAACTCTGCCTACAGTCAAAAAGTCACCCCGATATTCCTCAAAACGATGGTCTCCTTGAAGTTGGGAAAAACTGCACAGAGAAATACGCATTTCGTTCATTGAAAGGTAAATTAATTCTAATTAGATAAACTGCTGAAAAATCTTTGTGGTAGATAGATGTCACGCGTCTATGGCACGTGACCACTGCGTTCTGATTGGTTCATCAGAAATATTGCAAGGTTTATGAATGGTTAACGTTAGTTTTGAGATTACAAACATGAACGCATATGGAATATATTCACTGTGTATTGAACAATGTTAAATGTTGACTTCACAGAAGGATCCTTTGAAGGAAATGCAACTGTGAATGCAGATTTTGTTCGTGTTGATATCACAAGACCCGAAGGCAAAGATTCGATAACAGAAGTCCATATGCAAACTGCACCAAAACAAGAGGTTCTACAACGAAAAGTCCAACCTGCAGGGATCCCAGTAAATGTTGCTATGATAATGTTTGACTCTACGTCAGCAGCGAATTTCGTCAGACAAATGCCCATCACGAGAAGTTACTTGAAGACAAGGCCAACCGTCTTTCTGGAAGGTAATAACTGCACTATTACAGCTCATTACTAGGTTCAGCTAGCCCTGAAGTGGTAGGGTTATCTCATAAAGTAGGATCTTCAAATCGTACCTAAGTAAAGAAGCTGACTTTTAACGGTGAGAAAAGCAAGAGATTGGGTCAACCCGGGGCTAAGTATATATAATGATAGTTTTTGCAATGCATGTTTCTATGATGATCTTCAGGCTACAGATGCTTAATGGCATTGACTGAAGATCATTGCATGAACTCCAGCTCAACAAATTAGTTGAAAGTTGAATCCATGTTTACTCTAGTAGTGTATCAGCAATGTTTTAAAGAAAAATGAGGAACGCATTGATTGATACCATCCTCCCCTCCCTAGCAAACAGACCCTAAATAAGTTTGCTGTTAATGTTGCGGTGTCTTTCTTTCTAGGAGAGACCATCGTTGGTGATGGAACAACTGCCCAGTTATGTGCAATGCTCACTGGAATCCCCGAGGAAGAACAGCCTGAAGCAAGACGTTCTATGTTTAAAGCCAGGCCAGTTGACAGGTGGCGATGGATTTTCAACGATTATAAAAGTCGTGGGTATGTTACAATGTACTCGGAAGACTCACCGGGTCTGGGAACATTTAATCTTCGATTGAAGGGTTTTCAAAATCCACCGACTGATCACTATGGAAGGCCTTTCTGGCTGGAGGCTGATAAGCATGCCAGTAAGGATTACTGCTCTACCAACCAGCCCCTCCATAAAGTAACAATGAAGTATTTTTTGAGCCTGTTCCGCAGTTATCCTAACAACCCTAAATTTGCCTTTCTGCTGTTTTCTGACCTGAGCCATGGAAACATGAATGCTTTGAAATACGCAGATCAAGATCTTACTGATCTGCTGAAAACGATGGATAAAGAATCATATTTAGATGAAAGTATTGTTTTTATATTTGGAGATCATGGTGTTCGTTATGGAAGCATGAGAAAAACTCTTCAAGGAAAACTAGAGGAACGACTGCCACACATGTCAATCACTTTTCCCACGTGGTTTCCTAAAAAGTATCCACAACTGTACAAGAACGTGCAGCGAAATGCCAAGCTATTGACCACACCCTTTGACATATATGCCAGCCTTCAGCATATTTTATCCTATCCTAAACTACCAAAAGAAATGAAATTTGGAAAAAGCCTTTTTATTCCAATTGACCCACACAATCGTACATGCGCTAGTGCTGGAGTTGAAGAGCACTGGTGCCCGTGTATGAACCTAGAAAGAGTCCCTGTGGATAGCTCAATAGTAAAACAAGTTGTGAACTATGTAGTGAATTTTATAAACAACTTAATAGAACGAGAAGAGAAATCAAAGACACTTTGCAAGAAACTTTCTTTAAAGGAAATCAAAACTGCCTTTTTGGAATTGCCCAATGAAAAAGTACAATCATTTCAACAGTCGAGCCAAGACCACAGATGCGATTCATGTGGAGTAGTTCTTGGTCAAAAGGATGAAAACAACTTAATCAAAGATACTCTTTATCAAATTCAATTCCTCACATCACCGAATGATGGCTTTTATGAGGCAAGTGTTCAACTTAAAGGTGGAGTCCCCAGCATCAAAGGAGCAATAAGTCGTGTAGATACGTATGGAGATCAACCATGGTGTATTCAAGACACTCATGTACATCTTATGAAATTTTGCTATTGTAAATAACCGTAATAATTAATTAATGAGCATGCGCAGTAAGAATGACAGGACACTGGGTCGAAAGTGCGCGCGTACTGACTAAGAATCAGACCACGGGCAGCACAAGCTATCCGTTAAAACTCCAATAAAGAATTCTAACTTTCGGCTGGTTTGAGAATTAAGATCTTTTTGAAATAATAGAGGTTTTACACCATCACCATCACATTGAAAGGTAGTCGTGCCTTTGCATCGAAGCGAGACGAACGGTGAGCTTGCAGTGATAGAGACCTGTGAATACTTGTCCAAGGTGTTGTATGAAATTAGTTGCTAACGTAGAGAACATATACTCATTTATAGTTTCAGTAGAGTTTCTGACAATCAACTTATTTTCCTTCGATTAAACTGATTTGAATCGATTAATTCGAATCGATTCTTTTTTATGGTATTTTTTATTTACACAGCTTTAACCACGATTTAAACAATTGGTAAATAAATAACCTAAATAATATTATTAGGAAATATTTCTGGATTAGCTATAGTAACATAATAATCAATCGTGATATGGCAGGCAAGACAGAGCTAAGTTATGAAATCAAGGCTATGAGAAGTCGGCTATGAATTTATTTTCCGTCCGTAACACCACAGGAAGCCCAAAAGTGCTGAATACATAACTTCGGAACCAATCGATAAACTTCGCATAGATCCGGAGAGACAAAAGTTTTGATGAAAAGTCCAGTCCCCTGTTTAAAAGATTAGAAATCATCAAACTAAATGATATCACATTCCTCTATATATCAGTCTTTATGTATAAGTATCATCATTCTATCTTGCCACCTGTTTTCAATAATTTCTTCACTAAGATTAAAGACATTCATAAATATAATACTAGATTATCTTCAAAGTCAAGCTATTCCTTACCGAAAACAAGAACAAATTATGCAATCTTTAATATTCGATTTCAAGGAGTAAAAATCTGGAATTCTCTTGATGAAAATACTAAGGCTCTCTCCAGGACCTCATTTAAAAAAGCAATAATCGAGAATATCTTAAATAAATATTAATCATTGAATATCCTCATAATTTATTATTATTAATATTTATTTATATCTTTTTCTCTGCTTATTTAATACTTAATTTAGTGCCAAAAATATTATATCAGTAACAAACACTATACTTTGTGCCATCTAACTTAAAATCATCTTTCCTTAATAACATAGAACGGGCTGTCTGTTTTTACTTAGCCTTGTGGTTATTGCAGACAACCTGTACCTTCTTTTCATTTATCTGCCTTGGTATATATACTATAAATAACTGTGTTTTTAAATCATTTATAAATTATCTATATTGTATATATTTTAAAAAATGCTGTATATCCTATAAGAGAGTGGTTCAAAATAAAGTTGTTGTTGTTGTTGTTGTTAAAAGACGTTGGATGAAAAAAGGGGGAGGGTGGGAGGGGGAAGAAAAATAGGCTGTTCCTAAAACCTTCGTTCTATTCTTATTCCTGAAGAATGATCTAATAGGATGTTTGCATGATGGCGTCCATTGACTCCTACCCATAATGCTTCTAAAATTTTCTTTCGTATTTAAATTTATATTCCCTCATGAGAAAAGCAAAACATTTGGTCAATGACGCCATCATGCAACTGTCCTATGACAGTGCGAACACTAGAACTATGAACACTTCAAGGTTTTTTAAACATTTTCCAAATCATCCAATCAGAAGCCAGATTCTTACAGAGGTTGCAACATTTTTCGTGCGATTTCAGAGTCTCTTGTGTTATTGTTGCCGTAAAGTTTTATTTCATAACAGCTACTTCGTCAATAAACGATATTTTTGTTTTATTTCTGTAAATTATTGAAAGTTTGCACTTTGTGCCACAGTTTTGCATACTCAGTTCATTAGTTCACACACAGTGAGCTAAAAATAAGGCATCTAAATATTTTTCGCCGTTTACTGTGATTGGATGGCGCCTAAAAACGTTTGATTCCTTTCTTTCTAGCACAGAGAGCTGTGATTGGATAGTTTTGAAAAAATGTCAAGAAGCTTTGAAGTGTTGATGGTTCGAGTGTCCGCACTGTTAGAGCCAGACTAAAGTCCAATGCTCCCTAGCCTGCTGTGCAGACGTTTTTAGTGTCGGCTCGTTCGAACGAGCTAAATGCTCCCGGACCTCCTACCACTCTACCAGTTAGTTGTCAGGTTTTATATTCTTCATCACGCCGTTAGGGCAACTAACTCTAGGGGTCATTGCAGGTTATTCATTATATACTCTTGCATGTCATTAAATCATTTTCGCTGTGGGATTTAATGGCCAGTTTGAATAGTTTAATTATTTATACCACACACGAAATAATTACATCAAATGACATTAATTAATTAAATGAAATAAAAGCTAAGACGGCATGGATTACCAGAAAGCTAATCGAGCTAAGCAACACAACAAATAAATCAGCAAAAAGCCAGTCAAGTTCTCCATCAGTGGATGAACTTCGGAAACTAAATCTCGCTACTACCGAATTGTAACTGATGTACAACGGGAGTCGAAGGGATGACGAGCGATCGATAAAGCCTCGTGGTTCGACCTTGTTGGTTTCGCTAGTTCGGAAGGTTGATAATTCAAGTAAGTAAACTATTTTCATAAAATTAATCAATATTATTTATCACAGCTTTCATTTAGTATTTCTGTAGGTCAAATGAAAGGTTTTGTAAGTGTTATTCAAATTTTAGGCCAGTGTTTTTAAAAGCCGACACTTCCCAGCCGACACAAGACGCGAAAACAAATGTACTGGGGAAAACAAAAGCCGCGTGTAAGGGGACATATCAGAATTGAGTCTCTTCCGTCGGAGAATAATTAAGCCTCTTTGGCTTCAGAAAATATTGTTTGGTAATTTCGAATAAGGTCACTTTTCAGTGCTATCCCTCATATCGCACGACATTCCTGATAAATCATAATTCCGCAGTCCGAACCCGTGAGAGTTCAGTTTTTGTCCAACACGCACAGTCATTATCCATTAAATTCTTTACTCACAATCATTTCAAAACCACCACAAAATACCGTATGTGACTAACATGATTCATTATAAATGTTTGATTTCATAAGCATTCGACTTTCACGACTCTGCAGTCGCCACATACAATCGTTAAGCACCTATCTTTTTTGTTAGTAGCAGGTCAGAAGCAGGTCAGAAGCAGGTCACGTCAGTACGAAGTGAAAAGCATGGCAGTTTTTTAGTGGAAATCTCACTAGCCTGCGTCACATCCGGAATTGTCTTCGTAAATACTGGTATTTACGAAGACAATTCCGGATGTGACGCAGGCTAAAATCTTACTCAAACGTCATGGCGACTCTATACTTTGAAGACTATATTATGTATATATCCTTTTTAAAATACTCTTCGTCTAGACCTAAGTCGACTTGTTCGTACACAATTTACTACGATTTGCGATCTATCGCGAAGCGTGACGCGCCAAACTTGTTTTTATGATAGTTATTAAGTTGACATGTGAAACTTTTAAGCGTGGTTTTCACTAGCGCCAAGCATAAGCATAAACACAGACATAAGCGTACCAAGCCCACTCACTTCTCTGTTGACGGTTGACGTCCTCAATGCGACATAAGCACAAGCATATTAAAGCATAAGCACAAGGATCTCCCCGATTGGTAGGGCACTTGTGCCCGGCTAGAAGATTAGAGACATTAATAAAGTTTTTATTATTATTATTATTATCAAAGCAATCTCCATCTTTTTATGCTTCTGCTTATGTTGCCTTATGTCAGCTATAGCGAGGACGTGTTCTTATGCTTGTGCTTACTGTCGCTTTCACCTAAGCGGAAACACTTCTAAAGAAAACCGCCACTAATTGGGGGACGGTACGTTAACTTTGGATGACCAAAATCTGATGTTCGGCGCCTCATATGTTTTCACATGAAAACATTACCGGTGTCCCAGAGTGAAACGTTAAAAGTTTGCGCGAAATTCCGAGTAATTATGATTCGTACAAACATTTATGGTCGCAATTTTCATTCAGGTGCAGCACTACCTAGATGGTTTAGATATGAGTATGCAATTGCGAGTAGGCCTTCCACAGTTTCAAAGTGGTTTTAAAAGAAATACAGTATCGAGAAACAGGCGACGTAGATCATAGTTAATTCCCCTCTATTAATTATGCGTAGATCCATTACCAAGTATATTATCATTTGACGATAAAGTATTATTGGAAACTATTGTTCAGAAAGGATAACTTCTATTCAGGAAATTAAAGAACAATTGATTGCTCCCACGATATCGAGAAACATACGAAGAGTTTGAAGCGCCGAACGTCAAAGTTTGAGGAGCCAAAAGTTAACTTACTGCCCCCAATTAGTGGCGGTTTTCTTTAGAAGTGTTTCCGCTTAGGTGAAAGCAGAGTTAATAGAGTCGCCTATATTAACTCTGGTGAAAGCGTTTGCCCTAGGCCTAAGGAAAATTTGGAAGCAGTTTTGAGAAAGCTATGAAGAACAATCTTTATTCAATCGCGGTGGAAATTTCAAAAGTATTAGTTAAGAACGTTTCTTCGTCGTCTCTGTATTGCGTTTCACTATCATTCCAAACTGCTTGATCAAGTCTTTTGGAAAATAAATCAAAGCCCAGCAGTGGCGAGGAACTCTTTTCGATCAAAAGTTTAAAACTTTGCATCTTTCGTAGGAAGGACCGTACAATATTTTAACCTTTACCGTCGCCATCTTCGCAACAAATGAACGGACTAGATAAAACTTCGCACATTCCACGTGCAAAATAAAAGTTTGTCGGCGCCATCGTAAAAGTTTCACATGTCAAACTTGACAGTTATTTGTGCCAAACGTCTGGGATATATTAACTCATAAAAACGAGTTTGGCGCGTCACGCTTCACGATAGATCGCAAACCGTAGTAAAGCCTACAGAAGCACTCCGCTTTTCAAAACGATTTCTATATTTTCATACGCATTCATTCGTACAGCACATTTCGACCGTTCCATGATAATAGTGCAAAAATTGCCCATGAGTATGGATGCACATACATTTTAATAGGCGTACGGCTGTTGTTTTGGTTTGAGGAAAAAGTAGAGAAAATGTTTGTCACGAGTAAATTTTCAAAGAATCGAAACCTAGTGCACGTGCATAATAATACGGCGCGCAAAGCATGCTAGGTAAACATCCATCTATATTCTGCTCTATTTGCTCTTCTTCGAGGTAAGTTTATGTACAAATTATACTTATTACTTGAAATTAGTACGGTTTAGATGAATGTTTTACAATTTTATGGCTTTATGAGATGTCAATAGCATGCAATCTCGAGATTTAAATTGAAGCTGATATTTGTCAGTGAAGAAAAGTTCAGCCATTATTTATTAGTTTATTTTCACTGTCTTTTTCAACTCGAAATCCCGAAATAACTTCATCAGAATGATCCCTAGGAAGGGGAATTCATTTTTTAAAAGTTCTTTCGGCTCTTCTTGAACGTTGTCATAGTGAATCAAACTGCCTTTGGCGAACTAGTTCGAGGATATTACCCTGTGCCCCAAGTGCCCCAGTTGTGCCTTTACGCAGAGACTAAAGTATTTCGCTCTATTAAAATGCTCAATTTAACTGGTAAGATGGGTAATCGACCTTATATTTTGCTTCCAGTTTGTATTTTGTTTAGTTCTTTGTTATTTTATTGAGTTTTGAAGCGAATCCTGTAATAAATCGATGTTTCAGAACTGACACACACGGCTTCGATCGTTTATCATGCTTATAGTTTTGCTCAATATTGTGACTTTCTGGCCATTCTTTATGGCAAATAAATACCTCAGAAAGTCGAAGTCTGGCTTTAGTTTTCCTTCATATTCACTGAAGAGTGCTTCTTAACATGAATTGTTCAACCTACGAGTCTTCAAATTGGTAGAAATTTGAACATATATATGTCGACGAAACGGCACTAGTAAGCGATTTCTGTATGCTTTCTTCAACTCTTTGAAATTCTAGGTGAGGCGTTTACTATTTATTTTACCTCAATCTGCATCTTTCCTTGATTCTTTCCTTGATTCTTTTGATATTAATAACCAAAAGTAAAGCTATGTGAGAGTGTGAGCATGGCTAGACATTACCTCACATCAAATAGTGAAATTCCAGCACCTGATATAGATATCACATCCATCTTCAGCTCTATTGGCCTATGGTGTCGTTTGTCCCTGTCTTGCAGTCCCTGAGTCCCCTTGGACTTTCTTTACTGTCCCCTGTCCCTGGCTTACTCTTATGACTATAAGCGACTCACATGACTATTAGTGTCTCTCACATCCCAAAGTCCCCTGTGGATCTCCTAAGGCATCCCTTAGCTGCCCTCAAGACTGATAGTTTCCAGAGTCCACTGGGGATCGCGTGAGACATCCCTAGCAGTTCTGCTGTTTCTTAAATCTTTCTTCATTTCAATGATTATGAACCAGAATTTCAGTTAGTCCTTTCTTATTTTGAGTAAAATTTAAATAGGCTTCGGAATTTTCGGAGAGGGATATCAAAGAACAAGAAAAGTTCCAGTAATAAATGATTTGTCAAGAAGCGTGAGTGTTGTGTGACCGTTGAACGAAAGTTCAAATAGCAAGCCAATCAAACCAGTTTTTTAACGTAATGTTTGTAGAGGACTTTAGGTGTCACATTTCTCTTTAGAAACTGGCGTCATTGTGGAGCATTAACATTGAAGAGCGTGTTCAGCGTTTTAAGCTTCCTGGAAAAGCTGTTTCGAAAATAGGTTGGTCTTCAGAGTATTATATTTCTTCCTTTAAGAAAGGTATGGTCCAATACATTGACTGAACCCGAGAAAATACGGACTTGAGGATAGGGGTGATTGAAATGAAGGATACGACTGTAAATATCTTTCTTGCAATTACGAAAGCAAACCTGAGTATTATTTTACTGACATTTCCGTTGTAACGTAAGCGGTCCGTGATTCGCTCGTTCAGAAGGTAAAAAACACTGGCGGATAGCGTTAGAGGAAAAGGGTTCTGTTTTTTAACAGTGTTTTTTGCCTTCTGAACGAATGAATCTGACCGTACAACGGAAATGTCTATACTAAAAACAAAGCCCTTTTCCCCAACACTATAAAACCGTCAGTGTTTTTTTACCGCCTTCAGGACGAATGAATCAGACCGCTTACGTGTTACAACGGAAATGTCTATACTGATAATAATGTACAGAATATATTTCTGTGTTCTCCTGTCTAGTACGTCAATTTAAACCCACCAATTTAAAGACAAACTCAGTGCCGATATGTGCGTTCACATTAGAACTTTTAAGCGAGAAAGAAAGGTTACTAAAACCGACCGAACGCAAATTATCTAGCTCTCTTGGCGGTTGGAATTTTGACCAGAAGCTTTCAAAACTGAAGCCATAGATATAAATAATACAACAGTTTATTATGAAAGGTCGAAATTTGAATACAGCCGGGTTTTGAGTTTCACTTGCATGTGTTCGTCGCGATAATTTGATAATAATGCATTCGAATATATGCACATGTCATCGGCTTCCAAGAGGGGAGGGGGGAGTGTGGGGAATTTGCTTTTAGCCTAGAGGAAAGCTATCTGTGATTTTCTTCCGTCAACACAACGGAAAACAATTAAAAAAAAGCATCTAAATTTTTCAGTTTTGAATTGTTTTTTCATTTCTGCTGAAGTGGGGCTTCAGTCCCCCTTTGCCCCCCCGCTAGATCCGCATTTGCTTGTACAGGCTATTTGATAGGTGAAGACCTTCAGTGTCCGCCATTTTGTGCATGACTAATTTCCAGTTTACGAGCGGCGTAGGTTAACACAGCAACCCCAATGCCAGAAATTCAAAGTCGAAATAAAACTCAAACAAAAAACAATTTTTATACCTCCGTTAGCTTTTTTAGACCATTAGAATCCAATACTTTATTGAAAACAGCTCTTTACAAAGAACTGGTCGGGCTGCACGCTATAAATACGCATAGGGAAACGTTTCGGACAAACTAAGAAACGTCTGCATAGGAGTCTAGTAAAAGTCTAGATCAACTTTAAAAAGGATCATTTCAGGGAAGAGGTATTTTTCACTCCAATCAGTCTGGCGCTGCTCAGCTCTGGAAGAAAAATAATGGTAATGTTCGCTCTAGTTGAATAAATAAATTCATTCGAAAGATACCCAGGGTGAATTTTTGAACGGTTTCGTTTGATTATTTACTTTATGATTGAATACTACGAATCCTTTAGTTCTGAATTCTAGTTTGGCTTGTCGGACATTCTATATTCTATTGGGCAATCTTAATAACGAATTGCTATACTAAGGTCCAAAAGTATGCATTTGCTGTCTTTAATGCTCCTGTGCGGAATAACTCTATTGCCTCTGTTCTCGGTAATCTTTCGACACTCTTATTTATCGAAGTTAATTTAAAATTGAAATTCCTCTTTTCTTTTCTTTTTTTCTTTTTTTATCTTAAGAGTGCGCGTTGATGGAAAAAAGTGCCGATATCTGACTGGCTAGCTGTTGGTAATCCACGTGATCAGCGTCATAGCTAGGGACAAGATGACAATTGAAACTATGGCTGAGGTGAAGAGGTTGTAAACTCCTAGCTTCTCGGGCCAAGGATGTTTTATCTAGTATTGGTTGTCCTTTGTAGTTTGGTTGGCATTCCTTTCTTGATTCGTCGTCGATTTCGCCGGTTTTTCACGGCAATACTGTGTACGGGACTGATACTAACCCTAACTGGACTTTTCTTTCAACACAAAGAAAAAGCGCCATCAAAAGACTTTGGAGCCAATTTTCTCTTAGATTATCATCTCGTACGAGGTGAAAAAATACCAGCTTACCTACAGCAATTGTCGGCCAAGAAGCATTCAGTAAACGAACCCATTTGCAAGTTACCAGTCCTTGACCCATTCCACAAAAGCGTCAAAAGTCTAATAGTTCCTTCACCTCCTCTTGACTGCGGTAAACTACATTCTTCTTTCGAGAATAACACTCTTCAAGTTAAAGCAGACGGCGTAGTTGCTGTAGCTTACAGAATTATCAGCCGCCCGAAAGGCGATGACTTCAGTTCAATCGTTTCGGAACCACTCGTCGTTATGAACTCAAAACAAGACGCAAGAAAGAACGTCTATGAAGTTGAACCAGGTATGCAAATAAAAACTCAAAATTCACTTGTTTTTTCAAGGGTTTTGCTTCAGTTATTCGTAGATCTTGGATTGGCCATAAACATCCAACCATAAACATCCTTTCCTACCAAAGGTCTTTCTGTTTTGAATAGCTATGAAGAATAACTTTTGTACTATCAGTCCGTGCCAAGTAAAGTTTATAAGTAAACCAAATTTACCTTCAGTGCAGTAGCTATATATATTTATTTTTCAAAACTCTTCGATTGCTGGGATTTCGATGATTAGAATGATGGAAAAACGGATAAAATTAGTGTGCAAAGGTATTGCGCATGCGTGGCCTGGTAAAGGTGGTCACAACTGATAGACCGTTTTCTCAAGGTTGTGTGCGCATCCAACTTGACGGGCCACAAAACTAAAAAAAGGAAAATTCAATAAAATTGAGAAGACAGTTTTATATTTGAAGAGGAAAACAATCTATTTTATCATAGTAATGCATGATAATACTCATCATAAAGCTCGTGTTCTGGTATCGTGGCCCGCCAAGTTCCTTAAATTTGGATGCGCACGCAGCCTTGAGAAAACGGTCTATTCAGAGCGAATTTTGCTCAATCTTATTATCGCTCGCTTCGCAAAACTAGCGCCTTAATTTAACAAGATTTTTCATATATCGTAATTTGATTAACATAAACCCTAATGGTGTACTTTATTTTCACTTATTTTAATAAGTTGTTGGCCTAGAACGAAGGAAATTCAAACAATGACATTTTTAGTGTTTTTTTTTTTACTTTTTTTCTGAAATTTTCCGGCAGAATCTCATTATTCATACAAAAAAAACTACTTTGCTAATGCAATTGTTTTCCTCGTCTTAGTTTACTTAGGGGTCAAAATATTGTGACAAGGCCATATTTTCTCTCATTAATTCAATTAATTTCTGATAATTTGGCGCCTGAGTAAACTGGAATGAGAGTAAACATTGAATTAGCAACGTGTACGAGCATATACAGCTTGTGTGCAAATTTTAATATCAAACTCATGATTATGGGCAGAAAAAAAGTCTAAATGACTGCGGTCTCAGTAAAATTCAATTTCAAAGCTGGTCCACACTGATATATAAAACATTTTGATGTAGAAGCATCTCCATTTAATGGATTGTTTTGAATTTTCGATATATCAAGTATTTCTTATGATTCTCACGAAAACTATAACAAAAAAACAACTTAAAACTTAAAAGCTGGTCCGCATTTAATACATGAAACAGTAATTGATATAAAAGGATTATGGTAGATGGTTTCTAGGGGACCGACCATTACATTATTGATTGAGGGTTGGGTAAACTGACCCCCCCCCCCCCCCCCCCCACTCCCTAAAAAAATCGCCCAATCGTCGCCTTTCAGAAAATAAAAATCGAGCAAGCTCAAATAAAATTTTGCTACTTACAAAAAAATTTTAATCCTACCTTAATTCCTGCAGCCCCCCTCCCCTTCCCCATTTATCTAATGGCCCATTCCTAAGTGCTTTGGGCGCAGTGCGTTGTATTGGTTTCATAAAGAAACTCGTACCCACCTATACCGATATATAATTTTAATTACCTTAATAGTTGTAACTGGCTTATTTTACAGGCATTAGTGGCTGCATAATGCACAAGAGCAGCAAGAAATGTCTTCATCCTTTTGGAGGCCAAGCAAATCCAAATGATGGTGAAAAAGTAGTTTTCCACTCCGACTGCTGCCTTGGTCGAATACAGTTCACTATGACTCCAGACAAGGCCATAAAACACAACTCTAGTGGTCTTTGTTTGCACGTTAACCGTAAGTAATATTAATCTAGTATCTCTTGCATACCTTGCAAGCAACACTTAACCAGGACTCGAACTTGGGGTCCCTTTGTACAAAAGTTGGCGAGAGAGACTAGAGACTGTGTACATAACTGATTTACACAGGACCGCGAACATTGAAAAACGAGAGTTGCCCGAGAAGGCTGATGTCATTCAGACTGGGGCAAATTTTCAATTCATTTTACCATCTATTTGTATATCTTTGTTAACTGGTGCTGAACTTGAAAACTCAAAATCAATCCCCACCCCCACCCCCACCCCCACCCCACCCCCTCCCTAACCCAAAACAAACGTAAATTCACCCTTAATTTGTCAACAGATGAAACCAACCACGTTTCCTTAGCGCAAAACTGCTCAACAAAGTTCAACGTCTTGGACGGCACACTGCGTGTCAAAAATAGCCATCTCTGCCTACAGTCAAAAAGTCACCCCGATATTCCTCAAAACGATGGTCTTCTTGAAGTTGGAAAAAACTGCACAGAAAAATTTGCATTTCGTTCACTGAGAGGTAAATTAATTCTCTTTAGGTTGTCATCAAATACCTGTCATTTCCGGTCTCGCTCCTGTGGAATTTTTACCAGCTAAATGAAATTAAAGTACAACGAGGGAAGTATCTTCCCTACGGTGACGTAAAAGTCGGCAACGAAATTGGTTGGTTTAATTAAATGATGCCAAGCAGTTTAGCAAGTTCTTAGATTTAAACTACTGAAATTAAAATATTTGTGTTACAGACGTGTCACGTGTTTCTGGCACATGACCAACTACAACCTGATTGGCTCATCAGTTTTCAAATTACAAACATAAACGCATATGGAATATATTTACTGTGTATTGAACGATGTTAAATGTTGACTTCACAGAAGAATCTTTTGAAGGAAATGCAACTGTGAATGCAGATTTTGTTCGTGTTGATATCACAAGATCCGATAGCAAAGATTCGATAACAGAAGTCCATATGCAAACTGCACCAAAACAAGAGGTTCTACAACGAAAAGTCCAACCTGCAGGGATCCCAGTAAATGTTGCTATGATAATGTTTGACTCGACGTCAGCAGCGAATTTCGTCAGACAAATGCCCATCACGAGAAGTTACTTGAAGACAAGGCCAACCGTCTTCCTGGAAGGTAATAACTGCACTATTTGATCGATAACAATTTTTATTCAATCCTGTAGAAGATAGTGTAACCCTATTACTAGGCTCAACTAGCCCCGAAGGGGTACGGTTACCTCATAAATTAGGATCTTCAAATCGTACCTTAAAGATTCTAACTTTTACCGGTGAGAAAAACAAGAGATTGGGGCAACCCTGGAGATTTTGTAAAGTTTTTTTTATAATGGCATTAAACTCTGTAGCCTGAAGATCATTATGCACAGATACTGCATAAAATCTTGTCTTGTTTTTTCTCCGGCTCAACAAACCATTGAAAGTTGAATCGATATTCATCCTAGTGGTGTATCAACAATGTTTTTTTCTAAGAAAAATGAGGAACGCATTGATTGATACCATCCTCCCCTCCCTAGCAAACAGACCCTAAATAAGTTTGCTGTTAATGTTGCGGTGTCTTTCTTTCTAGGAGAGACCATCGTTGGTGATGGAACAACTGCCCAGTTATGTGCAATGCTCACTGGAATCCCCGAGGAAGAACAGCCTGAAGCAAGACGTTCTATGTTTAAAGCCAGGCCAGTTGACAGGTGGCGATGGATTTTCAACGATTATAAAAATCGTGGGTATGTTACAATGTACTCGGAAGACTCACCGGGTCTGGGAACATTTAATCTTCGATTGAAGGGTTTTACAAATCCACCGACTGATCACTATGGAAGGCCTTTCTGGTTTGAAGCCGGTAAACATGCCCGCAAGGATTACTGCTCCACCAACCAGCCCCTCCATAAAGTAACAATGAAGTATTTTTTGAGCCTGTTCCGCAGTTATCCTAACAACCCTAAATTTGCCTTTCTGCTGTTTTCTGACCTGAGCCATGGAAACATGAATGCTTTGAAATACGCAGATCAAGATCTTACTGATCTGCTGAAAACGATGGATAAAGAATCATATTTAGATGAAAGTATTGTTTTTATATTTGGAGATCATGGTGTTCGTTATGGAAGCATGAGAAAAACTCTTCAAGGAAAACTAGAGGAACGACTGCCACACATGTCAATCACTTTTCCCACGTGGTTTCCTAAAAAGTATCCACAACTGTACAAGAACGTGCAGCGAAATGCCAAGCTATTGACCACACCCTTTGACATATATGCCAGCCTTCAGCATATTTTATCCTATCCTAAACTACCAAAAGAAATGAAATTTGGAAAAAGCCTTTTTATTCCAATTGACCCACACAATCGTACATGCGCTAGTGCTGGAGTTGAAGAGCACTGGTGCCCGTGTATGAACCTAGAAAGAGTCCCTGTGGATAGCTCAATAGTAAAACAAGTTGTGAACTATGTAGTGAATTTTATAAACAACTTAATAGAACGAGAAGAGAAATCAAAGACACTTTGCAAGAAACTTTCTTTAAAGGAAATCAAAACTGCCTTTTTGGAATTGCCCAATGAAAAAGTACAATCATTTCAACAGTCGAGCCAAGACCACAGATGCGATTCATGTGGAGTAGTTCTTGGTCAAAAGGATGAAAACAACTTAATCAAAGATACTCTTTATCAAATTCAATTCCTCACATCACCGAATGATGGCTTTTATGAGGCAAGTGTTCAACTTAAAGGTGGAGTCCCCAGCATCAAAGGAGCAATAAGTCGTGTAGATACGTATGGAGATCAACCATGGTGTATTCAAGACACTCATGTACATCTTATGAAATTTTGCTATTGTAAATAACCGTAATAATTAATTAATGAGCATGCGCAGTAAGAATGACAGGACACTGGGTCGAAAGTGCGCGCGTACTGACTAAGAATCAGACCACGGGCAGCACGAGCTATCCGTTAAAACTCCAATAAAGAATTCTAACTTTCGGCTGGTTTGAGAATTAAGATCTTTTTGAAATAATAGAGGTTTTACACCATCACCATCACATTGAAAGGTAGTCGTGCCTTTGCATCGAAGCGAGACGAACGGTGAGCTTGCAGTGATAGAGACCTGTGAATACTTGTCCAAGGTGTTGTATGAAATTAGTTGCTAACGTAGAGAACATATACTCATTTATAGTTTCAGTAGAGTTTCTGACAATCAACTTATTTTCCTTCGATTAAACTGATTTGAATCGATTAATTCGAATCGATTCTTTTTTATGGTATTTTTTATTTACACAGCTTTAACCACGATTTAAACAATTGGTAAATAAATAACCTAAATAATATTATTAGGAAATATTTCTGGATTAGCTATAGTAACATAATAATCAATCGTGATATGGCAGGCAAGACAGAGCTAAGTTATGAAATCAAGGCTATGAGAAGTCGGCTATGAATTTATTTTCCGTCCGTAACACCACAGGAAGCCCAAAAGTGCTGAATACATAACTTCGGAACCAATCGATAAACTTCGCATAGATCCGGAGAGACAAAAGTTTTGATGAAAAGTCCAGTCCCCTGTTTAAAAGATTAGAAATCATCAAACTAAATGATATCACATTCCTCTATATATCAGTCTTTATGTATAAGTATCATCATTCTATCTTGCCACCTGTTTTCAATAATTTCTTCACTAAGATTAAAGACATTCATAAATATAATACTAGATTATCTTCAAAGTCAAGCTATTCCTTACCGAAAACAAGAACAAATTATGCAATCTTTAATATTCGATTTCAAGGAGTAAAAATCTGGAATTCTCTTGATGAAAATACTAAGGCTCTCTCCAGGACCTCATTTAAAAAAGCAATAATCGAGAATATCTTAAATAAATATTAATCATTGAATATCCTCATAATTTATTATTATTAATATTTATTTATATCTTTTTCTCTGCTTATTTAATACTTAATTTAGTGCCAAAAATATTATATCAGTAACAAACACTATACTTTGTGCCATCTAACTTAAAATCATCTTTCCTTAATAACATAGAACGGGCTGTCTGTTTTTACTTAGCCTTGTGGTTATTGCAGACAACCTGTACCTTCTTTTCATTTATCTGCCTTGGTATATATACTATAAATAACTGTGTTTTTAAATCATTTATAAATTATCTATATTGTATATATTTTAAAAAAATGCTGTATATCCTATAAGAGAGTGGTTCAAAATAAAGTTGTTGTTGTTGTTGTTGTTAAAAGACGTTGGATGAAAAAAGGGGGAGGGTGGGAGGGGGAAGAAAAATAGGCTGTTCCTAAAACCTTCGTTCTATTCTTATTCCTGAAGAATGATCTAATAGGATGTTTGCATGATGGCGTCCATTGACTCCTACCCATAATGCTTCTAAAATTTTCTTTCGTATTTAAATTTATATTCCCTCATGAGAAAAGCAAAACATTTGGTCAATGACGCCATCATGCAACTGTCCTATGACAGTGCGAACACTAGAACTATGAACACTTCAAGGTTTTTTAAACATTTTCCAAATCATCCAATCAGAAGCCAGATTCTTACAGAGGTTGCAACATTTTTCGTGCGATTTCAGAGTCTCTTGTGTTATTGTTGCCGTAAAGTTTTATTTCATAACAGCTACTTCGTCAATAAACGATATTTTTGTTTTATTTCTGTAAATTATTGAAAGTTTGCACTTTGTGCCACAGTTTTGCATACTCAGTTCATTAGTTCACACACAGTGAGCTAAAAATAAGGCATCTAAATATTTTTCGCCGTTTACTGTGATTGGATGGCGCCTAAAAACGTTTGATTCCTTTCTTTCTAGCACAGAGAGCTGTGATTGGATAGTTTTGAAAAAATGTCAAGAAGCTTTGAAGTGTTGATGGTTCGAGTGTCCGCACTGTTAGAGCCAGACTAAAGTCCAATGCTCCCTAGCCTGCTGTGCAGACGTTTTTAGTGTCGGCTCGTTCGAACGAGCTAAATGCTCCCGGACCTCCTACCACTCTACCAGTTAGTTGTCAGGTTTTATATTCTTCATCACGCCGTTAGGGCAACTAACTCTAGGGGTCATTGCAGGTTATTCATTATATACTCTTGCATGTCATTAAATCATTTTCGCTGTGGGATTTAATGGCCAGTTTGAATAGTTTAATTATTTATACCACACACGAAATAATTACATCAAATGACATTAATTAATTAGATGAAATAAAAGCTAAGACGGCATGGATTACCAGAAAGCTAATCGAGCTAAGCAACACAACAAATAAATCAGCAAAAAGCCAGTCAAGTTCTCCATCAGTGGATGAACTTCGGAAACTAAATCTCGCTACTACCGAATTTAATTGTAACTGATGTACAACGGGAGTCGAAGGGATGACGAGCGATCGATAAAGCCTCGTGGTTCGACCTTGTTGGTTTCGCTAGTTCGGAAGGTTGATAATTCAAGTAAGTAAACTATTTTCATAAAATTTATCAATATTATTTATCACAGCTTTCATTTAGTATTTCTGTAGGTCAAATGAAAGGTTTTGTAAGTGTTATTCAAATTTTAGGCCAGTGTTTTTAAAAGCCGACACTTCCCAGCCGACACAAGACGCGAAAACAAATGTACTGGGGAAAACAAAAGCCGCGTGTAAGGGGACATATCAGAATTGAGTCTCTTCCGTCGGAGAATAATTAAGCCTCTTTGGCTTCAGAAAATATTGTTTGGTAATTTCGAATAAGGTCACTTTTCAGTGCTATCCCTCATATCGCACGACATTCCGCAGTCCGAACCCGTGAGAGTTCAGTTTTTGTCCAACACGCACAGTCATTATCCATTAAATTCTTTACTCACAATCATTTCAAAACCACCACAAAATACCGTATGTGACTAACATGATTCATTATAAATGTTCGATTTCATAAGCATTCGACTTTCACGACTCTGCAGTCGCCACATACAATCGTTAAGCACCTATCTTTTTTGTTAGTAGCAGGTCAGAAGCAGGTCAGAAGCAGGTCACGTCAGTACGAAGTGAAAAGCATGGCAGTTTTTTAGTGGAAATCTCACTAGCCTGCGTCACATCCGGAATTGTCTTCGTAAATACTGGTATTTACGAAGACAATTCCGGATGTGACGCAGGCTAAAATCTTACTCAAACGTCATGGCGACTCTATACTTTGAAGACTATATTATGTATATATCCTTTTTAAAATACTCTTCGTCTAGACCTAAGTCGACTTGTTCGTACACAATTTACTACGATTTGCGATCTATCGCGAAGCGTGACGCGCCAAACTTGTTTTTATGATAGTTATTAAGTTGACATGTGAAACTTTTAAGCGTGGTTTTCACTAGCGCCAAGCATAAGCATAAACACAGACATAAGCGTACCAAGCCCACTCACTTCTCTGTTGACGGTTGACGTCCTCAATGCGACATAAGCACAAGCATATTAAAGCATAAGCACAAGGATCTCCCCGATTGGTAGGGCACTTGTGCCCGGCTAGAAGATTAGAGACATTAATAAAGTTTTTATTATTATTATTATTATCAAAGCAATCTCCATCTTTTTATGCTTCTGCTTATGTTGCCTTATGTCAGCTATAGCGAGGACGTGTTCTTATGCTTGTGCTTACTGTCGCTTTCACCTAAGCGGAAACACTTCTAAAGAAAACCGCCACTAATTGGGGGACGGTACGTTAACTTTGGATGACCAAAATCTGATGTTCGGCGCCTCATATGTTTTCACATGAAAACATTACCGGTGTCCCAGAGTGAAACGTTAAAAGTTTGCGCGAAATTCCGAGTAATTATGATTCGTACAAACATTTATGGTCGCAATTTTCATTCAGGTGCAGCACTACCTAGATGGTTTAGATATGAGTATGCAATTGCGAGTAGGCCTTCCACAGTTTCAAAGTGGTTTTAAAAGAAATACAGTATCGAGAAACAGGCGACGTAGATCATAGTTAATTCCCCTCTATTAATTATGCGTAGATCCATTACCAAGTATATTATCATTTGACGATAAAGTATTATTGGAAACTATTGTTCAGAAAGGATAACTTCTATTCAGGAAATTAAAGAACAATTGATTGCTCCCACGATATCGAGAAACATACGAAGAGTTTGAAGCGCCGAACGTCAAAGTTTGAGGAGCCAAAAGTTAACTTACTGCCCCCAATTAGTGGCGGTTTTCTTTAGAAGTGTTTCCGCTTAGGTGAAAGCAGAGTTAATAGAGTCGCCTATATTAACTCTGGTGAAAGCGTTTGCCCTAGGCCTAAGCAAAATTTGGAAGCAGTTTTGAGAAAGCTATGAAGAACAATCTTTATTCAATCGCGGTGGAAATTTCAAAAGTATTAGTTAAGAACGTTTCTTCGTCGTCTCTGTATTGCGTTTCACTATCATTCCAAACTGCTTGATCAAGTCTTTTGGAAAATAAATCAAAGCCCAGCAGTGGCGAGGAACTCTTTTCGATCAAAAGTTTAAAACTTTGCATCTTTCGTAGGAAGGACCGTACAATATTTTAACCTTTACCGTCGCCATCTTCGCAACAAATGAACGGACTAGATAAAACTTCGCACATTCCACGTGCAAAATAAAAGTTTGTCGGCGCCATCGTAAAAGTTTCACATGTCAAACTTGACAGTTATTTGTGCCAAACGTCTGGGATATATTAACTCATAAAAACGAGTTTGGCGCGTCACGCTTCACGATAGATCGCAAACCGTAGTAAAGCCTACAGAAGCACTCCGCTTTTCAAAACGATTTCTATATTTTCATACGCATTCATTCGTACAGCACATTTCGACCGTTCCATGATAATAGTGCAAAAATTGCCCATGAGTATGGATGCACATACATTTTAATAGGCGTACGGCTGTTGTTTTGGTTTGGGGAAAAAGTAGAGAAAATGTTTGTCACGAGTAAATTTTCAAAGAATCGAAACCTAGTGCACGTGCATAATAATACGGCGCGCAAAGCATGCTAGGTAAACATCCATCTATATTCTGCTCTATTTGCTCTTCTTCGAGGTAAGTTTATGTACAAATTATACTTATTACTTGAAATTAGTACGGTTTAGATGAATGTTTTACAATTTTATGGCTTTATGAGATGTCAATAGCATGCAATCTCGAGATTTAAATTGAAGCTGATATTTGTCAGTGAAGAAAAGTTCAGCCATTATTTATTAGTTTATTTTCACTGTCTTTTTCAACTCGAAATCCCGAAATAACTTCATCAGAATGATCCCTAGGAAGGGGAATTCATTTTTTAAAAGTTCTTTCGGCTCTTCTTGAACGTTGTCATAGTGAATCAAACTGCCTTTGGCGAACTAGTTCGAGGATATTACCCTGTGCCCCAAGTGCCCCAGTTGTGCCTTTACGCAGAGACTAAAGTATTTCGCTCTATTAAAATGCTCAATTTAACTGGTAAGATGGGTAATCGACCTTATATTTTGCTTCCAGTTTGTATTTTGTTTAGTTCTTTGTTATTTTATTGAGTTTTGAAGCGAATCCTGTAATAAATCGATGTTTCAGAACTGACACACACGGCTTCGATCGTTTATCATGCTTATAGTTTTGCTCAATATTGTGACTTTCTGGCCATTCTTTATGGCAAATAAATACCTCAGAAAGTCGAAGTCTGGCTTTAGTTTTCCTTCATATTCACTGAAGAGTGCTTCTTAACATGAATTGTTCAACCTACGAGTCTTCAAATTGGTAGAAATTTGAACATATATATGTCGACGAAACGGCACTAGTAAGCGATTTCTGTATGCTTTCTTCAACTCTTTGAAATTCTAGGTGAGGCGTTTACTATTTATTTTACCTCAATCTGCATCTTTCCTTGATTCTTTCCTTGATTCTTTTGATATTAATAACCAAAAGTAAAGCTATGTGAGAGTGTGAGCATGGCTAGACATTACCTCACATCAAATAGTGAAATTCCAGCACCTGATATAGATATCACATCCATCTTCAGCTCTATTGGCCTATGGTGTCGTTTGTCCCTGTCTTGCAGTCCCTGAGTCCCCTTGGACTTTCTTTACTGTCCCCTGTCCCTGGCTTACTCTTATGACTATAAGCGACTCACATGACTATTAGTGTCTCTCACATCCCAAAGTCCCCTGTGGATCTCCTAAGGCATCCCTTAGCTGCCCTCAAGACTGATAGTTTCCCGAGTCCACTGGGGATCGCGTGAGACATCCCTAGCAGTTCTGCTGTTTCTTAAATCTTTCTTCATTTCAATGATTATGAACCAGAATTTCAGTTAGTCCTTTCTTATTTTGAGTAAAATTTAAATAGGCTTCGGAATTTTCGGAGAGGGATATCAAAGAACAAGAAAAGTTCCAGTAATAAATGATTTGTCAAGAAGCGTGAGTGTTGTGTGACCGTTGAACGAAAGTTCAAATAGCAAGCCAATCAAACCAGTTTTTTAACGTAATGTTTGTAGAGGACTTTAGGTGTCACATTTCTCTTTAGAAACTGGCGTCATTGTGGAGCATTAACATTGAAGAGCGTGTTCAGCGTTTTAAGCTTCCTGGAAAAGCTGTTTCGAAAATAGGTTGGTCTTCAGAGTATTATATTTCTTCCTTTAAGAAAGGTATGGTCCAATACATTGACTGAACCCGAGAAAATACGGACTTGAGGATAGGGGTGATTGAAATGAAGGATACGACTGTAAATATCTTTCTTGCAATTACGAAAGCAAACCTGAGTATTATTTTACTGACATTTCCGTTGTAACGTAAGCGGTCCGTGATTCGCTCGTTCAGAAGGTAAAAAACACTGGCGGATAGCGTTAGAGGAAAAGGGTTCTGTTTTTTAACAGTGTTTTTTGCCTTCTGAACGAATGAATCTGACCGTACAACGGAAATGTCTATACTAAAAACAAAGCCCTTTTCCCCAACACTATAAAACCGTCAGTGTTTTTTTACCGCCTTCAGGACGAATGAATCAGACCGCTTACGTGTTACAACGGAAATGTCTATACTGATAATAATGTACAGAATATATTTCTGTGTTCTCCTGTCTAGTACGTCAATTTAAACCCACCAATTTAAAGACAAACTCAGTGCCGATATGTGCGTTCACATTAGAACTTTTAAGCGAGAAAGAAAGGTTACTAAAACCGACCGAACGCAAATTATCTAGCTCTCTTGGCGGTTGGAATTTTGACCAGAAGCTTTCAAAACTGAAGCCATAGATATAAATAATACAACAGTTTATTATGAAAGGTCGAAATTTGAATACAGCCGGGTTTTGAGTTTCACTTGCATGTGTTCGTCGCGATAATTTGATAATAATGCATTCGAATATATGCACATGTCATCGGCTTCCAAGAGGGGAGGGGGGAGTGTGGGGAATTTGCTTTTAGCCTAGAGGAAAGCTATCTGTGATTTTCTTCCGTCAACACAACGGAAAACAATTAAAAAAAAGCATCTAAATTTTTCAGTTTTGAATTGTTTTTTCATTTCTGCTGAAGTGGGGCTTCAGTCCCCCTTTGCCCCCCCGCTAGATCCGCATTTGCTTGTACAGGCTATTTGATAGGTGAAGACCTTCAGTGTCCGCCATTTTGTGCATGACTAATTTCCAGTTTACGAGCGGCGTAGGTTAACACAGCAACCCCAATGCCAGAAATTCAAAGTCGAAATAAAACTCAAACAAAAAACAATTTTTATACCTCCGTTAGCTTTTTTAGACCATTAGAATCCAATACTTTATTGAAAACAGCTCTTTACAAAGAACTGGTCGGGCTGCACGCTATAAATACGCATAGGGAAACGTTTCGGACAAACTAAGAAACGTCTGCATAAGAGTCTAGTAAAAGTCTAGATCAACTTTAAAAAGGATCATTTCAGGGAAGAGGTATTTTTCACTCCAATCAGTCTGGCGCTGCTCAGCTCTGGAAGAAAAATAATGGTAATGTTCGCTCTAGTTGAATAAATAAATTCATTCGAAAGATACCCAGGGTGAATTTTTGAACGGTTTCGTTTGATTATTTACTTTATGATTGAATACTACGAATCCTTTAGTTCTGAATTCTAGTTTGGCTTGTCGGACATTCTATATTCTATTGGGCAATCTTAATAACGAATTGCTATACTAAGGTCCAAAAGTATGCATTTGCTGTCTTTAATGCTCCTGTGCGGAATAACTCTATTGCCTCTGTTCTCGGTAATCTTTCGACACTCTTATTTATCGAAGTTAATTTAAAATTGAAATTCCTCTTTTCTTTTCTTTTTTTATCTTAAGAGTGCGCGTTGATGGAAAAAAGTGCCGATATCTGACTGGCTAGCTGTTGGTAATCCACGTGATCAGCGTCATAGCTAGGGACAAGATGACAATTGAAACTATGGCTGAGGTGAAGAGGTTGTAAACTCCTAGCTTCTCGGGCCAAGGATGTTTTATCTAGTATTGGTTGTCCTTTGTAGTTTGGTTGGCATTCCTTTCTTGATTCGTCGTCGATTTCGCCGGTTTTTCACGGCAATACTGTGTACGGGACTGATACTAACCCTAACTGGACTTTTCTTTCAACACAAAGAAAAAGCGCCATCAAAAGACTTTGGAGCCAATTTTCTCTTAGATTATCATCTCGTACGAGGTGAAAAAATACAAGCTTACCTACAGCAATTGTCGGCCAAGAAGCATTCAGTAAACGAACCCATTTGCAAGTTACCAGTCCTTGACCCATTCCACAAAAGCGTCAAAAGTCTAATAGTTCCTTCACCTCCTCTTGACTGCGGTAAACTACATTCTTCTTTCGAGAATAACACTCTTCAAGTTAAAGCAGACGGCGTAGTTGCTGTAGCTTACAGAATTATCAGCCGCCCGAAAGGCGATGACTTCAGTTCAATCGTTTCGGAACCACTCGTCGTTATGAACTCAAAACAAGACGCAAGAAAGAACGTCTATGAAGTTGAACCAGGTATGCAAATAAAAACTCAAAATTCACTTGTTTTTTCAAGGGTTTTGCTTCAGTTATTCGTAGATCTTGGATTGGCCATAAACATCCAACCATAAACATCCTTTCCTACCAAAGGTCTTTCTGTTTTGAATAGCTATGAAGAATAACTTTTGTACTATCAGTCCGTGCCAAGTAAAGTTTATAAGTAAACCAAATTTACCTTCAGTGCAGTAGCTATATATATTTATTTTTCAAAACTCTTCGATTGCTGGGATTTCGATGATTAGAATGATGGAAAAACGGATAAAATTAGTGTGCAAAGGTATTGCGCATGCGTGGCCTGGTAAAGGTGGTCACAACTGATAGACCGTTTTCTCAAGGTTGTGTGCGCATCCAACTTGACGGGCCACAAAACTAAAAAAAGGAAAATTCAATAAAATTGAGAAGACAGTTTTATATTTGAAGAGGAAAACAATCTATTTTATCATAGTAATGCATGATAATACTCATCATAAAGCTCGTGTTCTGGTATCGTGGCCCGCCAAGTTCCTTAAATTTGGATGCGCACGCAGCCTTGAGAAAACGGTCTATTCAGAGCGAATTTTGCTCAATCTTATTATCGCTCGCTTCGCAAAACTAGCGCCTTAATTTAACAAGATTTTTCATATATCGTAATTTGATTAACATAAACCCTAATGGTGTACTTTATTTTCACTTATTTTAATAAGTTGTTGGCCTAGAACGAAGGAAATTCAAACAATGACATTTTTAGTGGTTTTTTTTATACTTTTTTTCTGAAATTTTCCGGCAGAATCTCATTATTCATACAAAAAAAACTACTTTGCTAATGCAATTGTTTTCCTCGTCTTAGTTTACTTAGGGGTCAAAATATTGTGACAAGGCCATATTTTCTCTCATTAATTCAATTAATTTCTGATAATTTGGCGCCTGAGTAAACTGGAATGAGAGTAAACATTGAATTAGCAACGTGTACGAGCATATACAGCTTGTGTGCAAATTTTAATATCAAACTCATGATTATGGGCAGAAAAAAAGTCTAAATGACTGCGGTCTCAGTAAAATTCAATTTCAAAGCTGGTCCACACTGATATATAAAACATTTTGATGTAGAAGCATCTCCATTTAATGGATTGTTTTGAATTTTCGATATATCAAGTATTTCTTATGATTCTCACGAAAACTAGACCAATAAAACAACGTAAAACTTAAAAGCTGGTCCGCATTTAAAACATGAAACAGTAATTTGATATAAAAGGATTATGGTAGATGGTTTCTAGGGGACCGACCATTACATTATTGATTGAGGGTTGGGTAAACTGACCCCCCCCCCCCCCCCCCACACTCCCTAAAAAAATCGCCCAATCGTCGCCTTTCAGAAAATAAAAATCGAGCAAGCTCAAATAAAATTTTGCTACTTACAAAAAAATTTTAATCCTACCTTAATTCCTGCAGCCCCCCTCCCCTTCCCCATTTATCTAATGGCCCATTCCTAAGTGCTTTGGGCGCAGTGCGTTGTATTGGTTTCATAAAGAAACTCGTACCCACCTATACCGATATATAATTTTAATTACCTTAATAGTTGTAACTGGCTTATTTTACAGGCATTAGTGGCTGCATAATGCACAAGAGCAGCAAGAAATGTCTTCATCCTTTTGGAGGCCAAGCAAATCCAAATGATGGTGAAAAAGTAGTTTTCCACTCCGACTGCTGCCTTGGTCGAATACAGTTCACTATGACTCCAGACAAGGCCATAAAACACAACTCTAGTGGTCTTTGTTTGCACGTTAACCGTAAGTAATATTAATCTAGTATCTCTTGCATACCTTGCAAGCAACACTTAACCAGGACTCGAACTTGGGGTCCCTTTGTACAAAAGTTGGCGAGAGAGACTAGAGACTGTGTACATAACTGATTTACACAGGACCGCGAACATTGAAAAACGAGAGTTGCCCGAGAAGGCTGATGTCATTCAGACTGGGGCAAATTTTCAATTCATTTTACCATCTATTTGTATATCTTTGTTAACTGGTGCTGAACTTGAAAACTCAAAATCAATCCCCACCCCCACCCCCACCCCCACCCCCTCCCTAACCCAAAACAAACGTAAATTCACCCTTAATTTGTCAACAGATGAAACCAACCACGTTTCCTTAGCGCAAAACTGCTCAACAAAGTTCAACGTCTTGGACGGCACACTGCGTGTCAAAAATAGCCATCTCTGCCTACAGTCAAAAAGTCACCCCGATATTCCTCAAAACGATGGTCTTCTTGAAGTTGGAAAAAACTGCACAGAAAAATTTGCATTTCGTTCACTGAGAGGTAAATTAATTCTCTTTAGGTTGTCATCAAATACCTGTCATTTCCGGTCTCGCTCCTGTGGAATTTTTACCAGCTAAATGAAATTAAAGTACAACGAGGGAAGTATCTTCCCTACGGTGACGTAAAAGTCGGCAACGAAATTGGTTGGTTTAATTAAATGATGCCAAGCAGTTTAGCAAGTTCTTAGATTTAAACTACTGAAATTAAAATATTTGTGTTACAGACGTGTCACGTGTTTCTGGCACATGACCAACTACAACCTGATTGGCTCATCAGTTTTCAAATTACAAACATAAACGCATATGGAATATATTTACTGTGTATTGAACGATGTTAAATGTTGACTTCACAGAAGAATCTTTTGAAGGAAATGCAACTGTGAATGCAGATTTTGTTCGTGTTGATATCACAAGATCCGATAGCAAAGATTCGATAACAGAAGTCCATATGCAAACTGCACCAAAACAAGAGGTTCTACAACGAAAAGTCCAACCTGCAGGGATCCCAGTAAATGTTGCTATGATAATGTTTGACTCGACGTCAGCAGCGAATTTCGTCAGACAAATGCCCATCACGAGAAGTTACTTGAAGACAAGGCCAACCGTCTTTCTGGAAGGTAATAACTGCACTATTACAGCTCATTACTAGGTTCAGCTAGCCCCGAAGTGGTAGGGTTATCTCATAAAGTAGGATCTTCAAATCGTACCTAAGTAAAGAAGCTGACTTTTAACGGTGAGAAAAGCAAGAGATTGGGTCAACCCGGGGCTAAGTATATATAATGATAGTTTTTGCAATGCATGTTTCTATGATGATCTTCAGGCTACAGATGCTTAATGGCATTGACTGAAGATCATTGCATGAACTCCAGCTCAACAAATTAGTTGAAAGTTGAATCCATGTTTACTCTAGTAGTGTATCAGCAATGTTTTAAAGAAAAATGAGGAACGCATTGATTGATACCATCCTCCCCTCCCTAGCAAACAGACCCTAAATAAGTCTGCTGTTAATGTTGCGGTGTCTTTCTTTCTAGGAGAGACCATCGTTGGTGATGGAACAACTGCCCAGTTATGTGCAATGCTCACTGGAATCCCCGAGGAAGAACAGCCCGAGGCACGCCGCTCGAAGCCAAACGCAAAGGTCGTGGATGACTGGCGATGGGTCTTTAGAGATTATAAAAAACGTGGGTATGTTACAATGTACTCGGAAGACTCACCGGGTCTGGGAACATTTAATCTTCGATTGAAGGGTTTTACAAATCCACCGACTGATCACTATGGAAGGCCTTTCTGGTTTGAAGCCGGTAAACATGCCCGCAAGGATTACTGCTCCACCAACCAGCCCCTCCATAAAGTAACAATGAAGTATTTTTTGAGCCTGTTCCGCAGTTATCCTAACAACCCTAAATTTGCCTTTCTGCTGTTTTCTGACCTGAGCCATGGAAACATGAATGCTTTGAAATACGCAGATCAAGATCTTACTGATCTGCTGAAAACGATGGATAAAGAATCATATTTAGATGAAAGTATTGTTTTTATATTTGGAGATCATGGTGTTCGTTATGGAAGCATGAGAAAAACTCTTCAAGGAAAACTAGAGGAACGACTGCCATACATGTCAATCACTTTTCCCACGTGGTTTCCTAAAAAGTATCCACAACTGTACAAGAACGTGCAGCGAAATGCCAAGCTATTGACCACACCCTTTGACATATATGCCAGCCTTCAGCATATTTTATCCTATCCTAAACTACCAAAAGAAATAAAATTTGGAAAAAGCCTTTTTATTCCAATTGACCCACATAATCGTACATGCGCTAGTGCTGGAGTTGAAGAGCACTGGTGCCCGTGTATGAACCTAGAAAGAGTCCCTGTGGATAGCTCAATAGTAAAACAAGTTGTGAACTATGTAGTGAATTTTATAAACAACTTAATAGAACGAGAAGAGAAATCAAAGACACTTTGCAAGAAACTTTCTTTAAAGGAAATCAAAGCTGCCTTTTTGGAATTGCCCAATGAAAAAGTACAATCATTTCAACAGTCGAGCCAAGACCACAGATGCGATTCATGTGGAGTAGTTCTTGGTCAAAAGGATGAAAATAACTTAATCAAGGATACTCTTTATCAAATTCAATTCCTCACATCACCGAATGATGGCTTTTATGAGGCAAGTGTTCAACTTAAAGGTGGAGTCCCCAGCATCAAAGGAGCAATAAGTCGTGTAGATACGTATGGAGATCAACCACGGTGTATTCAAGACACTCATGTACATCTTATGAAATTTTGCTATTGTAATAACCGCGTTAGTTAGTTAATATAATTGACTATTGAATATTATTAATTTTTTTTATCGATTGGTATATTTAATCGGACTCCATGCTGTCCAATTAAGGACGAGGAAAATTCTGAGGACTTCCAAACTTGGATGAGGCCGTAGGCCGAGTTCAATTTAGCAGTTAGAGGAATTTTTCGAGTCTAATTATTTCTTGATTGGGGAGCATGAATTATATAGCTGCCTAATTAATCCCATATCAACAAGACCTGTCTAATTAAGAAAATAATTGGACAGTTACCTATATGGGATTAATGAGAAGCTGTATAATTTATAGTTTAATTGGTATAGGAAATCACACAATCTCGAATACAGTTCGAAATTTATAGGTGAGAACTTTCGAAACATCACGAGTATCTATAAATTTCGAATCGTACGAGAAGATTTTTTATTTGTTTGTTTAGAATACACTCAACAAAATTGAGCCTCTGAATTGGGACTCTAGAGTACAATTTGGGATTTAATTGTACTTCTCTTGACCAATCAAAATCGAAAAATTTTGTTGTGTGTATTATAAAAAATAAAACCGCAACAAAAAAATGAAATCAGTTTGTACGACTTTATGTTAGGCTTATTCCTTTTTCGCGAGTCAAGTGCAATCACTCTAGTAGATCTTATTTCCATTGTTTGCTTTTGAATCATACGTGCACATGCTGTAAGACAGTGCCGCAACTACGCAATGGAAGAGCGCAAACGGGACTCTAAGTCTCATGCTAGTCACTTCCGTTTAGGACTTAATTAGACAAAATAAATTTAGATGAATATTGTATCCTATGATACTCCAATAAGAATAACAAAACGCGAAATAAATTAAAGAATCCTGACTTTCATGAATCTGTACTTCTTTACCTTTATTGAGCAATAAAATTAAGCAGGGTTCCCAGGGGTCAGGGAAAATCCAAGGATTTCTTTATTCAGTTAGGAAAATTGCGATTTTCAACAAAAGTCAGGGAATTTTGTTCAAATATTTTCTAAAGAAATAGTAATTTGAATTTCCTGGTAGAATCAATAAGAAAGAAAAAGAAAGGAAAAAAGACAAGAAATTGAAACAGAAGATAAAAACATTGAATTGCTTGACCAAAAGCTCAAGTCAATGTAAAATGCATATACAATCACAGTAACTACTGGGTTACAACACCAAGGCTTTTACAACTCCAGTAATTACTGGCTTACAGAAATCCATTTACAATATTACAGTAACTACTGGGTTACAACATAAAAACTTTTACAACTCCAGTAGTTACTGGCTTACAAAAATGCATTTACAATCACAGTAACTACTGGGTTACGACATCAAAGCTTTTACAACTCCAGTAGCTACTGGCTTACAAAAATTCATTTACAATCACAGTAACTACTGGGTTACAACATCAAAGCTTTTAAAACTGTTTAAATAATATGGTGCATTTTCATTGCTCCACCAATCTCTCAATTATGGCTGAAGCAGGATAATTTATGTGTGTACGGATACAGTCACTTGCATGAACCACGAACAAATTAATTGAAATCAAAATTACCGACGGTTTTCTCCTGGTTGCGACAACGATTTTTGAAACAGATGCATATGAAAATGCAGCCTACCTACACTTTATACTATAGATGATACCGTGTATTTCAACACTTCATCTCTGACAAGAATGGCAACTCCATCAGCGAAGTACTGTTCTGGTACTCCATCTGAAAGTCTAACCCATAATGCACCTATCAATGTAAGTCCCGTGGGGGGGGGGGGGGGGGGGGTATTCGGCCAAGGGGTGGGGACTTGACAGCAATTGCCCTATTTTACTATGACGTCACTGCTTGTTTATGTGGGGGATAGAATCACCAAATCCAATAGAAAATTCAACAAAATTTGCTCCCTTGTAGTTTCCGGCGTCTACTGGCAATCTTTTGAACGAAATATCCAATGAACAGAACCCTAAAGAAAAGTTTTTTACACTTCCGGTTGACGTCGTCGTCAATACTTTCATTACTGATTCTACATGAAGGAAATAGTTGAATGGCAAAATATTTCTTGATTTGAGTGATGCGTCTCTAAGTTATGAAGGTTTATACTCTCCCAATATGCTAATAAGTGTGACGTCTATTAAGGCTTAATTAAATAAACAAAATCGAACTGGTTCATAGAAACAGTATTTAAAAAGCATCATTATTTTACTCATGGTTTACATGAAATCTATTTTAAATTTATATTTTCAAAATGGCCAGCATTTAGTATATTACTAGTTACAACAAGAACACTCAAATACCTTACTTGACGTCACACTTATTAGCATATTGGAAGTATAAATCTTCATAACTTGGAGACGTATCACTCAAGTTAAAGAATATTTTACCAATCAACTATTTACTTTATGCAGAACCAGTACTGAAAGCATTGTCGAAGGGTTAATTTGCACTTTAAGTACTGGGCTACAAGGTACGCGAGGGCGCCCACCTTGTGAGGAACAAATACCACAGGGAGCCCACCAGCTGGAACTCAGACCCGGAAATTTAACACGATTCCCATAATTCCAGGCGGAATTGGATCGAAAATATTCCCTTCTAAACATCAAAGGATGCCCAACTTCATCTAATTGATTCCTTGATCTCTCTTTGGTTGTTCATTTGGACGTCAAGATGGAATCAGATCCCAATGAATTACTTTCAGCTTTAAGGGGTAAGCCATTGTTTTTGAGATGTTAAAGTTTTATAAAATCAAAAATCAAGGAATCGAAGTTTGGATCTCCTGGTATGCTGAACTTCCGACTTCCGGGATGCGTTTGTATTTCAAGATTGTCTAAACGTTATCAAATTTAGAAAGGAAACGTCAGTCTTGAGGTTATAAAGTTTTATTCTCAACTTCTGTTGAGTATTTGAAGTTTTTGAGGGTCAAAATCTACATCAAAATGTTTCATTTGTTTTGGTTTACATTGATTGGAGAAGGTTTCGAAGTGGTTTGAAGCAGAATTTCGTTTTCTAATAATGGTTAAAATCGTTTCAAATTTACGTACGAAACATAAGCTAGCTTATCCCACAATCAATTGTATAATATCTAAACCATTTCTGATCTTTTTTTATCAAAAATATAGAAGTTGTATAGAAAAATTATATTGTAGATTTAAATGATAAATTTAATATACAATAAGTAATGAAATATCACCTAATAAAGATATACTCTCTCTAAAGATAGTCTTCACAATCATAGAATTATAACATTCTTAATTCTTGTGGTGCAATCACATAACTCAAAATCCCTCAAAATATAAATAACAATGAAGGTTGATCTAATGAGATAAGAAGAGATAACTTAATTGCTAAAAACTAGTGTGAGCTGAGTCAGTGTTTCTAATGAAACAGTAATGATAAAAGGGTAAATTTTACACCATGAAAATTATGGAAAAAAACTGATGTTTCAGACACTAGTCCTTCGTTGGAGTAAATGAAGATGAAAAAACTAGCGTCTGAAGCGTCAGGAAGTTTTTCATCTTTTCACGGTGTAAAATTTACCCTTTTATCATTACTATTCAGGAATACTTTGTTATTGTCAACCAACATGGCAGTTATAATGCAACTGGCTCCGCAAAAATTCCTTCACAAGTGTTAGTCTCATCTATCACTTTTGAACTGTAACAATCAAAGTTTATCATTCTTTAGTCAAATGTTTGAAACATTAGACATTAACGATCATTATATATTCCAATGAATGTTACATTGGCATGCAGACAATATAATCCATTCTCAAAAAGTTTCGTTTCCAATTAAGGCCATTGTGCAAATTTTTTTGTAAAATATTTTGATACATGCAGTAGGGGCCTTAGAGCAGAAAAGGTATCGAGAGTCGAAACTATTGAGATTGCAAGAGGAAGTTAGTAGAAACTAAATAACACTGATGGTTAAATATTCATGAGGTCATATTGATGAATTATAATATACTGTATGTTACATTATGTATATTACTAAGGGAGTTAACACTTTCCTTTTTAGTAGATATATATTAGCATTATTATTTCATAAGTGCTACGCAGTCCACATATTCTCATCTTTGCATCATAATTACCACAACCTAACATCTATTTCACCCCGGCATGCTCTCAGTCTGACCTCTAACTCAGCTGGTAGAGCATCGGTAGTACATTTTCGAAGGTCGTGTGTTCGATTCCCAGCGAGGTCGGAAATTAATTTTTCCGAATTAAATTCCAAGGGCTTTTGCCCGGAATAACCATGCCTAAGCACTATAACTTATCTATATTTCTATACATATATTCAGAGTTGAGCTTGGGTGAATTTATTATCAGTCTACACCAGCCATCTGCCCTTAAGTATCCCTTAATTTATATCATTCAATTTATAATGTATTTTTCATATATTAGATGCAGAGGAGTTCATCTCTGTTGGACTTTCCAAGGAATCATTAAATCGTGAAACAGAAAACAAACGACAAAAGTTAGAAACAAGGTTAAAGAACTTGATCAACAGAAGTACACCTAGAAGTGATGGCCAACTTCCTCCCCGGCCACCAAAATCAGTACAAAATGCAACATGGGAAGAGGAGGAGGAGGGTGAAGATCTTTATGATGATGTAGGCCCTGATATCATTGAAGTGAAAGAAGAATCTGATGGTAAGAATAATTTAATAATACATGTAACTAATATAATGCTGGGTTTCAATCAGCTGATAAATCTTTGAATCTCATTATTTGCTTTATTTAATTAAATGGTGGTCAAAAACTGACTACCATGTTTTGCTATTCAGAAAGAATTGTATTAAAACGTTTAAACTAATTTGCAAGTCAGCTGGTGAGGAACATTTCTGCACAAGACCAAAAATAATGTCTAGTGAATTCAAGCAATTTACAGGGTACATGTAGGCTGTATACACCAAATTGAAATATGGCATTTCATCCAAGTTGAATTATTATCGTTTTGGACTGATTGGCCTACATGTGAATTCAACCCTCTTGTGTTTCCAACAATGAGTTTCCAGTAGTTCAGTGGTAGAATATCTGACCAGAAAACAGAAGGGCATGTGTTCAAATCCTGCCTGGAGTGCAATTTTTTTTCCAAGAAAATTTAGCTGATGAAGCATAATTTAGATCTCTAATAATTATTCCCTTGTCGTCACATGTAATATAGATCGGGTAATATCTCAAAGTCATTTTTCAATGGAAGTACGTGGTGTACCCAAAGAGACACAAGACAATGACACCCAAGAAAGTTACGAAGACATGAGTAACAAAGAAGTGCCACAAGAAGAAATGTATGATGATACAGTCAACACTCCCTCGGAAGACGATTATGAGGAACCTGGCAAAGAAGATTCTACTTCAATTACTGAAGATATAGATTATGAAGGTATAGGGTCTAGTCTAGATTTTGCTGTAAAAATTTGAAATCAGAGGAATCTGTAGCTAGAGCTTCATCTGTGTAGCTGTTATGAAGTAATGTACTAAGTTAAGGAAGATAATTTGAATCAATCTGCTCATTATATGGAAAAGTTTGATTAAAAAGCCCCAAAACTATTTACTTGAATTATTTAAAATTTTCAATGAAGCAAGTGAATATTCTTTCATATATTGTGTTGTAATGAATTCATGAGCTTTCACTGCCTGTGTTGCGATTATGATTCTTGATCCCATAGAGTTTATACAACAATTAAAACAAATTGAATTTATGCCCTTTCCACATGCTGCTCTTTTCATGTGTCCAATCAGCAGTACATTGCCCCAAAACGATTCGCAGTAACAAACCTATTAATGTAATAATTATAGGATTTGAACAAGAGTAGAGCAGCATGACAATAATTAATGTGCCTATGTTGCAAGATTTATTTTGTATCCTGATTTTTAGTTGCAGAACCAAAACATACGCCAGAGGAAGAAAAAAGCGATGATGTATATGAGGGGGTCGATGCTGGCGATGGACAAGAGGAGACTAACAAGGCAGATGCTGAGAGCCTTGAGCAGAAAGACAGAACTATAACACGAGATTTGGAAATGTTAATGAATCCAATCAAAGCTACTGATGTTAAAGAAGTTATTTATAAAGGTATGTAGTCTTAAAAAGTTTACAGAACAACGCATTGATTACTAATATAAGTAGGGAGTGGAGATGGGGCAAAAATGCACAGGACCAACTGTTTTTGATATTTTCACGCAATCTATAACTAGCAGTGGCAAAACATAATTATATAAAACCTTGTGGATCGTTTTGGATTGTTGTGTATGTGGTTCATTGTGGGGCGCTATGGCTGGTTCTGGGTTTTAGTAACTAAGGTATTTGAGTAGAGTATGGGCATTGTTTTGAGGGTTTTACTCATGACAGGGTTTTTTTAGCTTTTCTCCCTCTACAGTCCAATTTGATATTTGAATTATAGCTACCATAATCGCTGACAACAGGATCACCCCAGACCTTGTTGTTTAAGGGTTAGATCAAGCTCTGGGTTATTAGCTGTGCCCTAGCGTACATTAACCTTGTCATCATACTCAATAATAACCGCAGGGACTTTTGTTTGTTTGAACTTCATTGATTATTTTTTGGCCGTTCTCAGTTCACTAGTTATCAATTTTTACTTCTATAACTGTATTAATTTTCCAAGACAATTCTTTATTGATTTATATCATTAGTCAAAAGGAAATGGCTAGCATGGGACTTAGAGTCCCATTCGCACTTTCCGCTTTGGGTAGCATGTTGGTTTTGTAACTTTCCTTCCTGATTGATGCCCAATAAAAAATGTAAAAAAAACCTAGTGTTGGTTTGAGGAATTGATCTTCGAGTTAGCTGTGCTCTGACTTACGTGAGCCAGAACTAAGTCAGACATGCTCTGACTTAGTTCAGTGCAGAGATCGTTTCTGAATCATGGATCAATAAAAATCATGGTCTAATAATGTTACTATCTATAACTCTTCAGGATATCTTGATAAGCATCGCAAGAAGGGCAAGTTATACATTGGTAACAAATGGCAGAAGAGGTACTGTATAGTGAGGAGCTTTGCTATGTATTACTTCATAAACCCAAATTCAGATAGACAAAAGGGAACCATCCTACTGCCAGGATACAAGGTGAAGGTTAACAAGCAATCCAAGTCAAATCGAGAGTTTATTTTAACGAGAGAGAAAGACCGCTCGTATACTGTAAGTATACATAGGGTACGTAATTTTTTAATATTTCTATTGCTGGGTTTTAAGCATAGCTGTCATTTAACTTGTGCAACTGTTGTACTTCTTTTACCCGATATAGATGTAATGTCTTTGATAATATATAATTTCATTCTCTTGGAAATTATTGATGTGAGTGCACTTTATTCATAAGTGAGATTTGACTCATGTTTAAATGATAGTTGATTGTTAAATAAAGTTGATTATTTTTAAATAATTGCTATATACCAGAGATCAGGGTGACACCTCCATAAAAATTATTCAAAATCCTGGAATCCATTTATTAATAAGAGGGAAGCACAGGTGGCATGCGCTGCTAATGCACTGCCTCTCACCAATGCGGCCCGAGTTCGAGTCCTGCCGATCTCGATGTCGTATTTGAGTAGAGTTGTTTGTTGGTTCTCTCCTGTGTTTTGAGGGTTTTTCTCCGGGTTCTCCAGTTTTCGTTCCTCCTCAAAAATCAACTTCTAAATTCTAGTTCGATCTTGGGCTCCACTTAGTTTGGAGCCTAGCTCTGTCTTGATTGTCCCACGCTGTAATATAACAGCTAAAGCTAGTAGATTTGTCCAATCACATGAAGAATTAAAATAATCAAAAAAAAATTTCAGTTTCAGTCAGAATCGAAAGAGGAAATGGTAAAGTGGATGGATGCAATTGAAAAAGCTGCAGGTGGTAAAATATCTAAGCGTCAGAGTGAATATCTTGATTCTTTAAGAAGTGAATCCCCTGACGGTGATGAAGATTCTACCAGCTTGTGTTATGATGATGTCAGTTTAAAGAGTGGGACTATGAATAATGGACAAAGTGGAGGGGGAGAAATCTATGATGACGTCAATGAAAATGATGATTCAGGGTCTGCTACCATTGACTATGAAATCCCTCAAGCTGAAGCTAGTGAAGCAGCAATGGAAGAATCGACAAAGGAAGAAGCAGTCCAAGAAGACTTTTATGAAATGCCAAAAGATGAAAACCAGGAGCGGTCAGCTCCAGTACAGCCTTCACGTCCAGCTGTGGTAGTACAGGCAGCTTCTTCTGTGCCTGGAAAGCCTCCCTCGCATGATATTCCACCAACTACAGAAGAAGAAGAAGAGTTATATGATGATGTTGGAGTTGATGTCTCTCCTCCAGGTACTCCTTCAAACTATTCCTTCAAATTTGATCGAACTCTAAAACAACCTCTGGGCTGATTTAAGTCAGGGCATAATAGCTCACAGATCAAATTGTACTTTAGCATTTTAGGTTCTGGAGTGGGAGGAAAGCCAGAGTGGCATGAGACACGTATTACTTGCCAAAAATGTTTATGCAAGATTAAATTACTATGCATTTTGATTTCAACATGTTTTTTCTTGCAGATGTTGCACAAACTTTGACTAAACCTCAGATGTCCTTGCCAACACCCCCATCTGACATTGGAAGGGCTTCTCCAGGAATGCCACGCCCTGCACTACCCCCACCCCCTGGAGAACCGAAACCAAGCATTCCACCTCGAAGAAATGGTGCATTACCACCAGAACCAGACAAAGAAACAACTGCACCTATTGGTAAAGCTCCGCCACCCCCACCCCCTGAGGAGAATACAATCCCTGACAAAGCCCCACCACCTCCTCCCCCTGAGGAGGAAACAGAAGACCAAGCCATAGACTACTCAAACATTTATCAAGCATTATGGGACTGCAACCCTGATGCAGATGACGAGCTTGAGTTCAGCCGCGGGGATTTAATTTACATTTATGAAAAGCCTCATTCTGATTGGTGGATTGGATCCAAGTATAAGCCACAAGGGTATGAGACGAGACTAATCCCAAGAAACTACCTCACTGAAGCGTACGACTAAATATTTAGAGTAGAGTGCAAATAATATACCCGTGAAATAGATAGCTAGCTAACTAATTACTAACCTTTGGTTGCCTAAGTCTAATTAGTTAAGAAATAGGCGAGCCGTGACGGGTAAACTAGTGCACGTGTTACTCAAGGGCACGCATTTTAAAATATTTTTAAACACGCTTACGAAAACTGAAACAATATTTTGTTGTACATGCTTTTCCTTCATATAGTTTGACATGTTCGCATTTTCGTATCTATTCATCTGCGTATTAAGTTGTCACTCAAAACGCTTGTGCCCTTGTCATGCCTCACTGAATTCCTATGTCTTGTCTAATTAAGCGCTAACTCTCTCCTATTTCATCCTAACTATTTCACGGGTATATTATTTGCATTCTAATGTATATCTTAATTTTTTATTCAAAAATATGGACAGCTGCAACTAATTAGCAATTAGTCCTTGAGCCTGAATGGGCTACGAGTCAATAGCCCATGAGGCTGAAGAACGAATGGGCCATTAACTCATAGGCCAAAAGGGCAAGGACTAATTGTTTTAGTCAAATCCAACTAGTCAATCAAATATATAGATGCAAACAAAAATTTTTTGGTTTTCAAACCGGCACTTTTAGTAGGCTGTAACTTATAGCCTAATAGTAGCTCATCCAATCAAAACGCAGCATTGATGTTAGACCACTAGATGGATTTGACTAACATCTAATATTCCTCTTCGTAATTTCTGGGTGTTTTTTTTGGGAGGTATGGATATTTTCTAGAACTACACAATATACCCTCCTCAGACCCTCCCCACCCCTTGGAAATTCCAATTCCCCTCCATGGGGGTGGTATGGATATTTTCATGGAATTACACATATACCCTCCTCAGACCCTCCCCACCCCTTGGAAATTCCAATCCCCCACCATGGGGGAGGTATGGATATTTTCTGGTACTACACAATACCTCCTCAGACCCTCCCCAACCCTTGGAAATTCCAATGTGGGAGGTAAGGATATTTTCTGGTACTACACAATATACCCTCCTCAGACCCTCCCCACCCCTTGGTAAATTCCAATCCCCCTCCATGAGGGAGGTATGAATATTTTCTGGTACTACACAATATATCCTCCTCATACCCTCCCCACCCCTTGGAAATACCATTCCCTCTCCAGGGGGGAGGTAAGGATATTTTCTGGAACTACGCAGTACACCCTTCTTGGACCCAAAACACTAGCTGTTATTATATATTCATTATTGTAATATTCAGAATTATGGGGTGAATTTTTGTATATTAAAATGCAGGTTATAAATGAATTTTTTGTAAAGGATGAAAAAACATCAATCAAATTGGTAGCTTATTTTACGTTTATTTGAAACATGTTTGATTGGTAGTATTCATCCTTCATGCCTAAAATCTTTTGATTTACATGGCTTTTGCTCAAATTTAAACAGGAATATTTTATAATGCAGGTTACTGTATATCTAGCAATAATTGAAATTTTGTACTCTTAGGCTTTAAATGTAGTCTGGGTAAAAGGTAATGAAATTGTGGCTTAGGATAGGATTTTTCACAGATATAGTTTTGTACGCCATTGCCTGCACTCCATTTCCATTTCCATTTCCACTCCATTTATTTACATATTTATACTAGTTTTATAATGATTTTGAATGGCATACCAGAGTATATTCAACAACCCACTCATATTTTGTAGTCTACAAATATACATACATGTAGTATCTGAAAATGGTTAGACCTTTGCTGTAGCTTGGATGACCAGGTACGATGGTAGTCCTGTCTCACTTAGAGACGTTAGCCATAGTGGAGAGTGTGTTTACTAAAACATTTACAAGAGACAAGTTGGATGTTCCACATTGTGCCATGAGAAAACATCATATAACTGTCAGTCCCCCCCCCCCCTAATAATTGAAAATACCTAGCCATTTACAGTAGTAAAGGAATTAAAAACGCACTGCCCGATGCGAAGAAATGGTGTAATACTGCCAAATATGCACTGTATTCTGATTGGCTGTATTTTCAATGATATATAATAGAATCAATATAGAATAGTGACTAAAATTAAATATAACAAAATACTAATAATTCATAATTATTTCTAATTATAATTCATTATTAATTCATGAATGCAGTATGTATAGTTTATAGCTTTTGATATCAGTAGCAAAAATTTCACAATAAATTGTACAACAATTTTATAGAAAAAATATATTTTACATTTAGCGATAAAATTTCAACGTAATAATTTTGTAATAAAACCTTTTTTTATAAGTGGTCATAACTGATTTCCTCTTTTTCTTTCTTTTCCACTTTGCTGTCATTTTCTGCGTTATGGTGTTTTGGTGCTTTATTTTGCTCAATCTGTTCAATCTGGTGTCTCCATGTCTTATAAAACCTATAGAATCCCAGTCGCTGCTTCCTAATGAACTGGGATTTCTTTTCTTGTCTCGTGACAGCTTTAACCCTCTAAAGAAGTGAGGTGGTATTTTAGCAACGACTCATGATTTTTAAAGGGGGAGGGGTGCTTCAGCTATATCCTTGGTGGGACTACTCACTTTCTTCAGAACATCATTATCAGGTTTATTAGCAATCTCGTCTAGCAGGAGAAGAATTTCTGCTGTTGGTTTAACATGACTTTTCTTCATTTCCTGTTATAATGATAACAAGTACCTTTGTCAATTCTTTGCTCTTCTGTGGGGGGAGGGGGGTTGTGCCCTGGCTCAGCCCAGACTTCGTTTTGGGATCGATTCAAAGTAAAGTTAGTCTTTAGTTTAGAAGAGCTTTTATACAATAGTTAGTGCAATGGTTTACAGACCTTTAAAAGTTCTGTCAAGAATTGAAAATCCTGCCGATATGTTGCATTCTTGATCATTTTGCTGTGCACCAAAATGTCAGGAGGAAATCCTTTTTCCTGAAATTTTTTATAAAAATGTTTTTTTATGATGGTCAAGGTGTTGATCGTGGTTGTCATGATGATGAGAATTATGTGATGTTGCTGATCATGATAGCAATATTGTGATGATGGTGATGATGGTAGTGATGATGATGGTGATGATGATGTTGGTGATGATGATGGTAATAGTGGTGGTTATGATGGTGATGATGATGTTGGTGATGATGATGGTAATAGTGGTGGTTATGATGGTGATGATGATGATCATTGGTGGTGGTAGTGGTGATATGATGATGAGGTTGATGACAAAGATGGTGCTGGAGATGATGTTGATGATCATAATCATCATGATGCCAGTGATAATAAATCTTTATTACTTCTTATTTTAGATCTTGATAATGGAAGTTGTTGTAGAGTCTTAGTAGCCAGAGGCTAATGTTTTTAAACATAAGTATACATGCACAACAGTACTACTAATACATTTAATGTGAATATAGTGTTGACGATGACCTATATCTACCCTGTCTGTACCTCCATTTCCTTCAACAACCACATCCCATCAGATTTTTTCCTGCAGCCTCTTGCTAAGCTTTGATATGTTGTCTTGTTTGGATTCACATCAAACTCTTCTTCAAATATTTTCATATAGGCCTTTATGTATAACAACAAAAAAGAAATAAGTAACCTTTGCAAAAACTAAATTGTGTAAATAATACTAAATGTAGAGTTTTGGTGGATGTCAATCAAAGTGTTTCCATGACATTGTCAGTAAACACAAAGTTGTAAAGAGCACATGCATACGGAATATCATGGAAATGCCTTGTTTGAAGTCCCCCAAAATCTACTTTGCCATCGAACAGCAAATTGTATGATTTTCCGCATGCGATTTAGAAGCGCTGTAGACCTTATTGGTCTTGGTGCAATGTTTTCCTATTTAAGACCACACCTCTTTTTATATTCATGTGTCTTCTCATGCACAACTGTTCAACAAAGAAATAATACTCTAGAGAATGACTAATGGTTTGAAATGGGAAAACGTTGCATTAAGGTAAAGAGGTTTGTCGGTTCTTCATTAAGAGGAGCCACTCGTAACAATTTAACATACTTGTGCTTTTGTAACATCTCCAAATAAAGCTCTTCTCTTGACCAAAGCATTCAAAACTGGTAAATCTGGTTTAATATTCCATTCCTTCATCAAATTAAGAATGTATTCCTCTTCATCAACTTCAAGTTTTGCTATTTGGAGTAAAAGATGAAATGTTCGGATGTCTGGCAAAATATCATTGACGGCCATCAGCTGGAGTATCTCCTCTGTTCCAGTGAATATTGTTGGGGCTGTAGAGTTATCTTTGTCTGACGAAACCTCAAGTGCATTGACTGCAGAATCAGAATCTTCTATATCGAGATATTCTTCCATAGAAGGAGCTGAACTTGAGTCAATTTTAGCATTGCGATCAGTTTTTTCTTTATTCTGGGTTTCATGTTGGAGTGAAGTAAGTTTCTCCATAGCAAAGGTTTCTCTGTTTTCTTTAGCATTTCGTGATCTAGAGTCCCTAACAGCCCTCAATAGAGCATTAAACACAAATAAATCAGGTTTGACGTTATGTTCTTTCATTTCTTTCAAGACCCAGGAGAGTTTGTCTGTGTCTCCTTCCCCAGCACATGCACCTAGTAGTGAAGAATACGTTCGGCAATCAGGCGGCAGATTGTTTGAGCAGATATCTTCATAGATGTCAAGAGTGACAGCCAAACTCTTGGATGAAGCTGCTGCTTTCATGGCTGCATTATAAGTAATGATATCAGGAGTTATTTCATCATTTTTAACTCCTTCTTGGAATTCTTCCCAAAGTTTTAACAGTTGAGACAAAGAAAGGTTTGGTGTTGAAATCTGAGCACAAATGGTAAATAAGCTAGTGAAGGTATGTGCTGTAGGTTGTAAACCCATCTTTTTAATCTGTTGGAAAAAAAAAAGCTTTAATATTTAGATCTTATTAACCAAGCGGGAGGTCTGTACGGGATAATCTTGACCGAGGTCAGAATGTACAGACTAAGCGCAGCGAGGTATGTACCCGACCGAGGTCAAGATTATCCCGTACAGACCGACCGAGCTCGGTTGATAAGAGTTTTATCATATGACCACTTTTCATTGAATAGGACAAAATGTTTTCGCCGTAAGATTAACATGCGATCGGACCGGTTAATACCGGAGAATCTAGACCAGTCCGCGATGCAATCTATCCAATCAGATTGCTCGATTTGCTAGCGTTCAGGCTCTAAGATTCACGGTCATATAATAAGGGTGATTAATAAATGAAATACATAACTTACAGGATTAATTCTCCTAAAGGATGACACAAAATAAGATGGAACTTAATAAAAGGGAATGGAATGAAAGAAAATGAAATGGGACTTGAAAGATGCTAGGGATAAGATCATCATGGTGGACTATTGAAATGAAATAAAATGGGATATACTACATGATATTAGGTGGAATGTCATGGGATGGGAAGAGATGGGATAAAATAAGATGAATAGAATGGGAGGAGAAATGAGTGGAAAAGGAAACCAAATCATCTAGTTTTCATGAGGTTTCTAAAACAAATTAGACACAATCAATCAGCACTGCTTGTGAGTTTACACCATTTTAAATGCATCAACTAACTTGAAGAATGTTCTCACATTATTGTAGTTGTGAAAAGCTTTTCTTATCTTTCCAGTTTTCCCATAACCAGCTATCAATATGTTGAAAATCTCTGTAGTCGGCCTGATGTTTTCTAATCTCATTGAGTTGAACAGCTCTTGAGCCTTGTCAACCTGCAAAAAGACGTTGTAGTTATCTGATTAATTTGGGATCACACAGTCAATCAATCAGTCAGTTATTTTACTTACTTCACGTTCTGATATCAAATGAGCCATTTGTTTAGTATACCAGTCAACCTTTCTTTTTGACATGTTATCATCTATAGGTCTCCTGACCCATCGTTGATCTTCATCCTCCTCACTAAGGTCCTTAAAGGCATAACGAGATGGTCGCATTAAGCTGTCACCTGCCTTTTGAACCTTAGTGCTATATTTAGCATTGGATACTTTCCTTCTTGTCGACTTATTCTTGAATTTCCGTGCTTTGGTATCATCATTATCCTCCTCCTCCTCATCATCATCATCATTACTGTTAACAATATTTCCAGATTTAAAAGTTGATAGTCCTGAATACCCTGCTTTCCAGTTCTTTCTGCTTCCCAAAAAGCTTCCAAAATTTGTAAAAAGAATTTGGCGGGCAAAAAAATGCTGATAACGTGTTGCAATATTTGCGAACTTTCCAGTTTTCATTTGATGAGCTCCAACCTCCAAATTTGCTAAAGACGAAACAGAACTATAATACCTAACACTGTTTCTACTATCTATAGATAATGTATTCAATAAGGTAGAACCTCTAAATCTCAATATTTCGATGTATTTTTTACAGTAAACTTGTCTGCACATTCGAAGCAATGCGTACGCCATTTTGAATTGTGGGTTTAGTCCGCTGTTCGTAGTTAATGCGGGCTCACTAGTATACCCGCAGTGTATTGTGGGTAGAGATCAACATCGCGTTCTGATGCATCAGTCTTCTTCAAAGTGCAACAAATACTGAAATAACTCCCAGAAAAAACAGGTAAATGTCTTAAAAAGCAGTTCATTAGCCTTTCTATCCATACTTAGGTCTATTTTTTATACAGATTATAAATAAAATATTATTTTTTAGTCGGTAAGCATTATATATCCGGTTTTAATTTCAACTTCAACTTGTTTATTTACACTTTTTTTTGATATACAGTTGTATATTTACAGGATATAAAATACGAATACATATTGTAATACAAATAAAGGAAATTATATTATTTTAGGTAATAAAAGTGTAGGGCGATTAAAGTAGCTTAATTGCCCTCAATGTTGCCTTAATATTCTGGAGCTGGATAGTCAAATACGTGCAGTAAAAAAACTATAATATTGATCTTTAATCAAATATTGCTTTACAGCTCAGAAATTATAGTTAGCTTAAAACACCTAGAATATAAAGTACGTTTTATTAGAAAATATATCTGGAAAGTGAAATCTGTTACTGGCCTTATGCTCCACAAATATCAGTACAAGATTTGACTTGCTGAAGTTGAGTTCGATCAAGGGTCATTAACCATGTATAATACACGACGAGCATGGGCAAATATTACATCTTTATTTAATGCATAAACTTTGACTGTTTAAGATATAAATATCGATTACTCATATTTTAATAATTATTTAATATAACATTTAAAATATTTCTTAAAATTAAGGATTATTAATTACTTTCAGAAAAAATATTTTTACCTTGAAATTCTTTTTTGTGAAGTGCTTCATCCCATTGCGATATATAGAAAGGAGTTGAGGCAGATACCCGCAGTTTATTTATTATTTGTTTATGTAAATGAAGCCTTTTGCAAACACAATATCCACGAGTTTAATATGAACGGGTTCAATAATAATTGTCTTTTTCGTGCGGCATTTTATTAGGCTCATCTTCTGAAACATGAGCACTGCCACAGTTCGTTTCTACTTTAACCCGCCCAAAATCCAACCTCTGAAGGATTAGTGGAGTAATCCCTCTTCACAATCGATAATCCAATTTGGTAAGTAAAAAATTTATTAATTTAATCAGATTTCGTATATGCATTTTTTTTCAATTCAGTTTTTTTCGGTTCGTGACACTTCGAAATTAATCAAACTGCCTTTGGCGAACTCGTGGATATACCCTGTGCTTTTTTTTGTGCAAAAGCAAAGTAATCCTCGTGTCAAATGTTAATTATATTTTTAGTTGTTTTGTAGAGAGAACTTTGTTTTCAATTTGCTTGATGATTTAGGGCGTGTTTATAGGGCGTGTTAGGAGTTCTGAGAGTTTCAAAGTTAGGTATTTCTTTACAGTTTCCCTATTTTTCTCTTCTGGTAACTTTCTTACGCCTGAAGTCTCGCGTGTGCGTGCCATTTGAGTGACTGAAAAATGGAAGAAAAGAATGGTTGGGAAAATGGGAATTGTATGGTAAATCTAGTTGTTTTGTTTGCTGTTTAGCGACTAGCAAAACGCTTTCTTTTTGGTTAATTTGTTTACGACTACATTTTCCCGCCATTTTCCACTTTTAACACCTATGTTTCTATAATCCTTGTTAAAATCAGTGGCGCTGGGTTAAATTCCACGACATACTTTCGACTAATTTAAAAAGGATTTATTTGTCTGTGAAATTTACAAAGTTGTTGAAATATTAATGACAAAAACAATATCAGCTGTAGAGCGTTTGGCATGAACTGGTACCTGTTCATACTATATACATTAACACAACTGTACCGACTTAAATCCAAACTCCTTTCGAAAACCTAACAAATGTTAATAGCAATGTAAATAAGAAATATCAAAGTGCTTTTTGAGCGTTTAGATTAATAATGGAGGCAGGCGATGATATTCCTCAACAGGCATATTCTAAAGAAGATGAGAAGAAAACCCAAAACTTGAAGCTTCTCTCCCTTGCGTCGTCTAGTGGTGTGGAGAAACACTCCTCGTTGGCAAGGAATTCTAGTTTTGCGAAGGCAGTTCTCGAGAAGCCGCCGAAATCAGTTACGTTCAATATGGAACCAGGGAATGTAGATGAAATAGAGCTCATTGAGCAGAGAAAAGCGAGCGCGAAGAGTGGAAACGTTAGATCCAAGTCCAGAGATTCCAAACTCATTGAACAAGGCCAGAAAGTAGACTATGTTCTTGTCTACGAAGAGAGAAACGACTTGGAAGGCGAAGAATTAAAGAAGGAGGAAAAAAGGCTTGAAAAACGAGATTATTTTGAAAGTAAACTCAGAGAGAAGGGCTTACTTCTGCAGCATGTCGACTCGGACTTAAACGAGGTAAGATAGACTAAAGTTTATTACTTATGCAGTGGCAAATTTTCGATGACAATCAACCGTACCCTTTCATTCCCCACGCCTTTTATTTCTTTCCTTGGTTCCTGTTTGAAATAAAATACCCAGACGTCCCATATTTTTGACAATCTTACGAGCCATTTCACGGTTCCAGCAGCCTTTGATTTTGAAAATGATGATGTAATATTTTCGTTTTGTTTCATAAAATATACTACCTATCCTCGGAATCGATTCCAGCAATCGTGTCTTGTCATTCCCAATCTCTGACGCATGACAAAACGGTCCTCCAATTACCATGGCAGAATGGTTCTCTGACGTAATTAATATCAAATACCCACTCAAAGCACTGGAAAAAATTAATCCTGCTCGACATTAGAACTGGGCACGATAGTCCGTGGCAAAATGGTCTCAATCAAAAACATCCTGTATGGTTTTCATAGCGCGTTATAGTCTAAGTCCTATAGGGTATATTGTTATCTTCATTCACGTCAACGCGCGCTGTGGTTTCAGAGTACGTTTCTCATAGCGCGCCGTGGTCTAAGTCCTATAGGGTATAGTCTTATCTTCATTCACGTCAACGCGAACATCATTGGTAGGTAAAAGCAAATTGGCTATTGGAGGAAACATCAGAGGGCCATTCTGCCATCACAATGGACCATTTTGCCATGCCACAAATCTCGCTATAAGGGTAGAAATCGATTGAAATATTTGACGTCACTACATTAAATTCCTGTCTGGTATCAGTCCCATTCCCGGTTAATCCTGTCAATGGGTAACTAAAGCACTATTATTACTTACATTACTTCATTTTCTGGACTACAAACTATTAAGACACGAGATGAAAGACGGAACCGTAGACGAACGGACGACAGTAGCTCCGATACGGTCCCGGGATTTGAACTGGTGAGGTGCGAGCGGCGCTGCATGCCCACCATACGCGCCAGTCAAACAAATTTCTCTGACATACTCGTACTGTCTCTTTCTCTAGTAACCATGTAATTTCTCTCCTAAAATTTGTTTAATAATGGTGAACAGTGTGTCACATAGAAGTTAAAGCGATATGATAGTTCATGTTGGATGACATAACAAAAGCCGCCATGTTGGGTAATGTAACAAATGATTGATGATAAAGGCGCGATAACACGGAACAATTTTTCTCTGCAACTTGTCTCGCAAAGGCGTTGCGACACAATATACGTGGAGCATTGTAGCGTGTAACCAGCGCAATGTGAAAAAGTGTCGCAAAACAAGTTGCAGCAATAGACCCTTTGCAGCTCAATTTGGAAACCTAAAATTCTTTTGTTTTGTCATCCAAATTAAGCAGCTTTGAAGTCTATTGTTGCAAAAAGTAGAATTCGTTTTACTTTTGGCAACGATTGCGTCTTCGTTGCACCGTGTAAACGCTCTTGCAACTTGTGTCGCAACGGTGTTGTGAGGCAAGTTGCAGAGCACTACTCCGTGTAATTGCGCCTTAAACGACATTTCTTTTATTTAGGAATACAACAAAATCTTCGTTCTGATTCATGCCCCTTGGGACGTTCTAGCAATGTGCGCGGAGGAGATGATGATTCGTGCACCTGTGCGCAAGGCTGAACCTCGTCCGCCGCTGACCGGCATTAGTGGACTTTATAAACGAATGATTGACATGATGGAAATCTTCAAGCCACTTTCTTTCGGCCAAGAGACGAAGCAACGCTTCGTGAACGCATTTTTCAACCAAGATAAACTGGAATCTTTTCTCATTGACGACAAAGAAACTTTCTTCAATGATATCGACCGCACCAGGATGGTTAATAGGATACTTCATTGCGCCCACTTTTCCGCCAAAGGCCACGACTTTGGAATTGACCGACTGCTTTACGAAGGGGCCTATCAAGCTGGTTATACACTCCACGAAGGAAATTGCGAAGTTCCGCCGGATGTTTCGTCGGCAAGCCCTCGGCAAGGGCTTCGGTATTCTTGGGCATCCTTTGGTCAGTGGTTCAGGTTTCAACCCTTAAATGCTATAAAAGAGTATTTTGGAGTGCGTGTTGCTTTGTACTTCGCATGGTTGGGACTGTATAACTTCAGCCTTATAGGCGCGTCAATTGTCGGGCTGATTTGCTTTTTCGTTGGTCTTGGATCGATGAACAGTTTCATTCCCGCTCAAGAAATTTGTAACAAGAGCAACGAAAGATTGTTTTATATGTGCCCGCTATGTGACGTTGATTGCAGCTACTGGACGCTCGGGAGAAGTTGCAAGTACGCGCGGTTGACGCACCTGTTTGACCACGATGGTACTGTCTTCTTTGCTGCCTTTATGTCCCTATGGGCGACCATATTCCTCGAAGTATGGAAGCGCAAACAAATAAGTCTTGCGTTTGATTGGGACATGATGAACTATGAGGACGAGTTCGAGCCTGTACGACCGAGCTATGTGGCTGCAGTGAAGGAGAAACGGCGGAATCCTGTCAACGGACAAATGGAGCCATATATTCCATACTCCACTCAGCTTATCCGCAAAACGTGTTCTTTAGCCGTGGTGGTTTTTATGGTCCTTTTAGTTGTTGCCGCTGTTGCTGGAGTCGTCATTTACCGGGCTGCCGTATCTGCGGCTTTGTATGCTTTCCCTCGGGAAGACGTTCGACGTGGCGCACGAATCATAACATCCGTCACGGCCTCGTGTATCAATCTTGCAGCGATCACTATCCTGAGCTTTGTTTACGAAAAAATCGCGGTATGGTTAACAAACTGGGAGAACCCGCGCACAACTTCTGAATACTCCGATGGCCTTACCTTCAAGATGTTTCTGTTCCAATCGGTCAACATGTATTCGTCGTTGTTCTATATTGCGTTCTTCAAAGGCAGTATGATAGTCGGGGTACCTGGGCGGTATAACAGGATTGCTGGAGGTCGCATGGAAGGCTGTGACCCCTCTGGGTGTCTGATAGAACTTTGTATTCAGTTGGCTATCATTCTAGTTGGCAAGCAGATCATTTCACTATTTTTCAAGTTTATTGTACCGTAAGTAATTGCTTGTAGTTGCCTTTCGTAGCATAGTTGAAACCCAGAGAGTATGAAATACTTTACGTTCTCTTGTTGCAGCATATTGTACCCATTTTCATTATTGTACCCAGACAACTAGCGATGATTAAGAAGACTAGGCTTAAATTGGCTTCCGTCAATCAAATTTCCAACGGTCTTAGATAGTTTTGGCCAAATTCGCAGACGTTTCCAAAGTCGTCACGCAACGTTACTCTCCGACGAAGGGTCGTCACAAAACGTTGCGTGACGAAGTGACTACCCTAAGCATAGGAGACTAAGCTATCTTTGAAGAAAGCAAAAAATTGTTTCATGAGCTTTGTCAGTGTTTGCGTAGTGATAATGAATATAGGTGTAAAACATTATTTTCTATATTATATTTCTTTAGTTGTGCATTAAAATGGTGGCACAGACGAGCACAGAAGGATTTGTTAGAAAATGATGAGCTGGACCAGTGGGAGAGAGACTACTTACTGAACCCTGAGCCAGAATTTAGGATGTTCTACGAATACCACGATATCGGTAAGGTTTTCTCCTCTTCAGTTCAATTAACACTAAAAATGAATGCAAATACATGAATGGCCATTAACACTAAAAATGAATGCAAATACATGAATGACGGCCATGTTGGTTATCTCGTTCATCCAACATAGCGGCGATGGCTGGCGTCACATGCAAACCTAACTCTTGTTTTTTTGATATGGGTAATTTGCATAATCCCGAATAGACCTTTTCTGAAATTGCGAACATGTTGCATTGTGGTATAGCTTGGGTACAACATCTGTCGTTCATCATGTCACATCATTGATGACTACCCAAGCAAGACCATAATGTGCTCATGCAAATGACATATAATGACTAACATTCTACCGTTTCCTCCAGTCATCCAGTTTGGCTTCGTTACCATGTTTGTCGCGGCCTTCCCTCTCGCCCCATTCTTCGCTCTTCTCAACAACATCCTTGAACTTCGAATAGACGCGATCAACTTTGTGGTGAATTTCCGAAGACCAGTAGCAGAGCGGGCTCAAGATATTGGATCCTGGTTGGGCATCCTACAGATTATGAGTAAAATAGCGGTCATTGTGAACTCTTTCGTTATTGCTTTTACTTCGGAGTTTATTCCAAGGTATGTGTGCCATCCGTCCAACCCTAATGATCTTACAATTGAAGCTAATAGACGTCGTAAGCTTGGGAGTAATGTTTTCCCTTTTTCAAACCACGTGTTATTCTCTTCAGAATAAGATTTCTTGTTTCAGATGCATTCTGGTCTAGCTTGGGTACAAGATGCACCTTGCACCAACACCAGAATGCATCATATAAGACCTTAGATTTCTGACTCCCAACTTAATCTCCTCTCGGCCAAATTCCATACACAGGTTACCCAACAATTGACTGATGTTATCTTGTTATTAGGATTGTGTATCAATATGGATACAGTCCCGATGGAAGTCTCAAGGGATACGTCAATAATAGTCTTTCATATTTCAACGTGAAAGACTTTGAACCGCAGTCCGTACCGCTCGATACTTTCCAGCATCTTTCGTTTAACAACAGCTTTTGTAGGTAGGTATAATCGATATCCAATCGCCAACTAATCGATAGTTGATCGCATGATTGATAACGAATATACATATAGGTATAATCGATATCCAATCGCCAACTAATCGATAGTTGATCGCATGATTGATAACGAATATACACATAGGTAAAATCGATATCTAATCGCCAACTAATCGATAGTTGATCGCATGTTTGATAACGAACATACATCTAGGTATAATCGACATCTAATCGCCAACTAATCGATAGTTGATCGCATGATTGATAACGAATATACATCTAGGTATAATCGATATCTAATCGCCAACCAATCGGGTATTTGATAATTTAAAGAATTAAAAAACTATTCAATATTAGTCAAATCCAACTAGTGGTCTATCATCAATGCTGCGTTCTGATTGGACGAGCTACTACTAGGTTATAAGTGATAGCCTACGATTAGCAAAAAGTTCCAGCTTTGAAAACCAAAACATTAAATTTAACATCAATTTAAAACTTGTTTGTATCTATATATTTGACCGACTAGTTGGATGTGACTAAAACAATTAGTCCTCTCGCCATCATGGCATATGAGTTAAGGAGGCTCAGGGTAGTTTTGGTCTGGCACACCTAGCCGCATTGAAACGGCTACAACTTCGTCTTGAATAACTCGATCTGCAAGCGCTTTTCACACAATGTCAGGAAAGGATTAAAGGTTTCAAAAATGATAAATTAGTTTAAAGCGGCCTTTTCATTATGACGTAATGATGACATCATAGAAATCGTTTACCGCTTATTTTCTCGAAAGCTAGACCTAAACTTTCAAAGCGACTTGCACCAGTCGATATTATTCATCAAGGCACCCAGCATATTGCAATATGAAGAAAATGTATGAGAGCGTTTTCCAAATATTACACGGTGAATATTTTCATGGACTTTTACTATTATTTCCAGCGTGTCAACTTTATACCCTCAAAATCGGGACTTTCATTTAGTGGATTCAATATTTTTAGTAGCTAGAATATAGGTACGTATATAGACACTGTCCTTATTGAGTATGAATCAAATTGTGACTTTCTTTCTAACGTTATGGATTTTTTGATATGAAGCTAAATGACCCCATTTGTTGTCAAAAGCGATAGAAAATATCGTTGAAAGCGGCATTCAAAAAATCGTCGAACGATTTTTTTCTAAATGAAGTCACTAAAAGATGTATCTTTTACAAATATTCTCCTTTAATTTCATATGCATTGAAGGGTTTTAAGGCAGTCAAATAAAAATAAGTACGCTCATAACTACTTTCGCTCACCGGGCTGCTTGTTGATTATTCACGCTTGACTTCCGTGTTATTCCTTGTCGTGTGCTGTTAGTATCGAGCGTACTTATTTTTATTTGACTGCCTTAAAACCCTTCAATGCATATGAAATTAAAGGAGAATATTTGTAAAAGATACATCTTTTAGTGACTTCATTTAGAAAAAAATCGTTCGACGATTTTTTGAATGCCGCTTTCAACGATATTTTCTATCGCTTTTGACAACAAATGGGGTCATTTAGCTTCATATCAAAAAATCCATAACGTTAGAAAGAAAGTCACAATTTGATTCATACTCAATAAGGACAGTGTCTATATACGTACCTATATTCTAGCTACTAAAAATATTGAATCCACTAAATGAAAGTCCCGAGTTTGAGGGTATAAAGTTGACACGCTGGAAATAATAGTAAAAGTCCATGAAAATATTCACCGCGTAATATTTGGAAAACGCTCTCATACATTTTTTTTATATTGCAATATGTTAGGTGCCTTGATGAATACTATCGACTGGTGCAAGTCGCTTTGAAAGTTTAGGTCTAGTTTTCGAGAAAATAAGCGGTAAACGATTTCTATGATGTCATCATTACGTCATAATGAAAAGGCCGCTTTAAACTAATTTATCATTTTTGAAACCTTTAATCCTTTCCTGACATTGTGTGAAAAGCGCTTGCAGATCGAGTTATTCAAGACGAAGTTGTAGCCGTTTCAATGCGGCTAGGTGTGCCAGACTAAAACTACCCAAAACCTCCTTAATAGCCTATTCGGACGCGAGGACTAATTGCTAATGATTATCATTATTATCATTATTATTTTCATCAGGTACAAGGAATACTTCGAGCCCCAATACCCATACCGATACGACCGCCAGTTCTACTACGTCCTTGCAGTTCGGCTGGCTTTCGTCATCATCTTTCAGTACTTGGTGTTTTTCACTGTTCAATTCCTAGACTGGCTCATTCCTGACGTACCATATCACCTCGATGTCAGCATCAAGCGAGAGGCTTTCATCGCTAAGAAATGCATGACGAAAAGTGAAATCACCGCCACCAAAGAATACGACGAGGTGTCGGAGAACTCGATGTACGAGTCGTGTGAGAGTTTAGCGAGAAACCGAGGCAAGAAGGGTGTGGTTTACAGCGAACATGAAGTCTGACAAATGCAAGGTCTAAAGAAAGTTCATAAACTTTATCTGATTGGTTGGAATTGAGGAAAATATCCTGATAATGATTGGATGGGTTTGAGACATACTGCGATTTGATTGGCTGGTCTTTAGATCAATACTCCGATTTGATTGGCTGGTTCTTGAAACACATTCCGATCTGATTAGCTAGATCTGAGACCAAATAAACATTTGTCTGCTACTTAGTTTTGTATGGATTTATAGTTTTCTTTCGTGATGTTTTGATTAAAAATTCGTAGCGTGTAAATCGGCCTTTATGATTGGCGGGTAAAAGACAATAGAAAGCCATTGCAGAGCTAGAGTGACGTCATACGTGTTACGTGCTAAAAGCCATATCTGTTAAAAAAATCTTGACAAATCTGTCCATATCTGCCAAGTTTATCTTACAAGTACTCTGATTAAATCAATTTTTTCAACATCTTTTTTTCCTGCGTGCAATTTAATCTATATTTAGTAAAAAAAAGACATAAATAAAAGATGTTTTGTGGAGCAAATGAGTATATTTAATATTTGGACTAACCGTGTGGTCTTAAGTCCTTGATAACAAATTATGTCTTTTTTGCTTTATCCACTTTAGTTTTGTCTCGGATAAAAAAGGCAATTATTTTAGCCGTTGGTCTCTCTCTCCTTTTTTAATCGTCTTTGCTTAATTATTTTTAGATATCAATTGTGTAATCGTTATAAGTTGTTTGTACATTCTATAGCCGAGGAAAGGTTTATTCAAAGCTAACCCAATCTCGTACCCAGAGCCTGCGTTTCTTCCAGAAAGAATCTAACCTAGAGAAACGTAGACATTAAGCATGCTAAATGCTTTCAAAGCGCCGTCACGTCTAAAATACCCGCCTAAATGTGCGCGCTAAATATGTACCGTCCTAAATTTTCTTTATTGATGTCTGTGCACTTTCTCTACTATCATGCGACCCATGGAAAAGTAGGGTCAAGGGTCCGCATTTTTCGTCAACTCAGTAGCACCCCGGCCGACTGTTTTCAGATTACGGAAACGAGTTGCTGCAAATAAGAAATAAGCTGCCGCAAATAAGAAATGAGTTGCGGCAAATATAAACGAGTTGCCGCAAATAAGAAACGAGTTGCCGCAAGTAAGAAAGTTGCTGCATGTTAGACTATATGCCCTGCACACGCATTTTGCCGATTGGGGCTGAGTTCTAGAAAAGCTTAGTTCGATTATCGAAGATTTCTAGACTAAAATGATTTACAGTATATGATCTTTGTAGAGAAACTTCAAGCGATTCTCCACAGCTTAATATATTTCAATTTGACGTGATGGTCGTCTCTCGGCACAGAACGTGGTAATAGTTTGTGGTCAAATTCAAGATAATATGTTTAAAAAAAATAGAAAATATATACTGGATACGGTGAGGTTCGAACCAATCCATAAAAATTCAACCAATTCATTTTCTTATCTTTTTGCCATTCTTTGTTATTATATTATTTACTAGGGTGGCTGTTTATTTTCCTTGTCAGAAAATGCAGTAATTGCGCAATAGTACCCAGAAGTCTTCACGGCACCACCCACTGGTCCTTGCGACCACGAACTGAAAGCGAACTTATACAGGCTTATAAGCAACCGACTAGGAATAAATACTTTTTCACTAAAAAGATTACCTTATCGTTGAAGATTTAAACTATTTAATAAAAATGGATAATAAAAAAAGAAAAAAGAAAGAAAGAAAGAAAGAAAAAGAAAGAAAGAAAAATCTTCAGTGTGGATATGATGGGATTCTACCCACCAAAAGAAATTTTAAAAAATCGATTATACTTTGCCATACCCCCGAGACATCCGCAGAGCTGAGGCGGCGTATGGACTTCGGACCTGACGGCGATTAAATCCTTCTGCCCTTGGGTGTACGAATTACGCAAGAAAATGTTCTAGCCAGAGCATCAGGGGAGAGACCAGCCGGCCCCCAGACCATATCGGCTAATCCCTTGCATCTCTGCCACGCACGGAATCGGTTGAAAATATAATGTTAAAAAGATCTAGTCTATTCGGTACATTGTTTTCACGGCTATTGTTATGCTGATTCTCCTGGAACCGTGGTCCAGTGGATAAAAGCTTGGGCATTCAAAATACTGAGTCAAGCCCGTTTGAGGGAAGTTAGTACCTGGATGGGTGACCTTAAACCTACAGCTACTTAACTTTTTTTGGAAGTTTTTTTTCTTCGTAACTTTCAATCGATTGGAATTTGTTTTAGTTAATCGTCGATAATTAAAAACAGCCGCGCATGCGCATCAAACAGCTTGACCCAGTTTTTTCCTCAACCTCGGAATAGCCAATCAATGAAGCCCAATTCCGAATTCTAAAAATAAACCAAGTCAAAAAATAACATCTTATTATGAACAATACCTTGCACCTGTCCTTCTAAGACAGATCTATTAATGTACCCTGGCTTTAAATATATCTCATTTGGTACTAAATAGAAATTAAAAAGCTAAGACGAAGAGTTCCCTATCATTGTACGACAAAACGGCTTCCTCTCAGCTGTTTTTAGATATAAAACATTTCATTAGTGTTGATGTATTTACGTGGGTTGAAAGCTCCTGTATTTTTTTAAGACCAGAATATACGTATACGTTTTTGACATTATTAGTACCCACATATTAACTGCTACATACGTGGGCACTCTATAATCTGCTTTATCCTGATTTTGTCCATGCGAAAAAAATGAAATAAAAAAACGATGACAACCTCACTTTTAATATTTTATGTTTTGTGTCTTCCTTATCTATTTTGCAATTTTAAAATAAGCGGAGAGAAAGATAAAAATTAGAAATGACAAAAGAAAAAGAAAAATGAGAAAAATAAGGAATTACAAAATGAATAAAAAAAACACATATATATTTTCTACTTCAATGGAACACTATAGAATGGTTTACTTAATTTTTTGATATAGCTTGTAGCCGACCAATAGAGATTATGGTATATCTTATTGTCCATTCTTTTCTTTCCTTTTCTTTTTCTGTTTGATAACTATATTACAAAGTAATATTACCAAAATTTCTTCATAAGAAAAACTTCAATCCACTAATCAAACAAAATGTCAATTTGATTCCAGTTGAATATTTGATATTTTCTGTCGATCCCACATGTCATTTATTCATCTTATCGAGTTGAATTCGGTTGAATTAAGATTGTCCAAGTTATGATATTAATTAAGTAACATTAAATGACTTAGGACAAAAAAGATACGTAAAAGAATTGGTCGTAGTCGAAGTCTCTTGATACTGAATTTAATACAATATTGAGAAAATTTAAAATATATATATCGATGGACCCAATGAATCGAAATGGGTCAATTAATTTTTATATGCCTGCTATAAATAAAGTGCTAACCCACAATTTGACTGGAATTTAACGCGTTAGGTTTGATTTTGCGAAGGGAAAGCCTTACTCTCCCCGCTTTTCTGCTTCTTTTTTTCTTTTGATTTGATTTTAACTAATCTATTTTCCTTTTGACGTGGATTTAACAATCGCCCCCAACAATAGTTATTTTTACGTCATTGTACTGGACAACATCAACACCAACGCTTCGTGTGGGATCCCTAGGTTCAACAGTCTACCTTGACCATACTTTATTTATTTTATAAGCATTAAAATTAGTCTCAATGGTCTCAAGTTGAAAGAGTTTACGACCTACCCTTTTGTTATATATTTTAGTGTTTTTGATGAAATGGACCCCCGTCCCTCTAGACGGTACTCTTTTACAGACTGTACAGCTTAGAAGGACAAACCAAAAAAATTGATGTAAATCGTTTTAAAAAAAGAAAATCATACTTCATTTACTTTTTGTAAGCATTAAATTATGTCTCAATGGTCTCAAAGTTGAAAGAAGTTTACGACCTACCCTTATCTACACTTACGGTAAGTTTATCATTTTTAGTGAAATGTACCGCCGTCCCTCTGGACGGTATTCTCTTAAAGACTGTACCACTTAAAACCAACAAATTTGTTGTAAATCGTTACAAAAAAAGGAAATCATACTTTATTTATATTATGAGTATTTAACTAAGTCTCAATGGTCAATGGAAAGATTTACTGCGGTTTTCCCGCACGCTGAAATTTGGTCTACTGCTACTGCTACTGCTACTGCTACTGCTACTGCTACTGCTACTGCTACTGCTACTGCTACTGCTACTGCTACTGCTACTGCTACTGCTACTGCTGCTGCTACTGCTGCTGCTGCTGCTGCTACTGCTACTGATACTGTACTATTGCGGCTGCTTCTACCGTTGCTGCTGCTGCTACTTAGTACTTTTAAGTACTGCTACTGTTGCTAATACTACTACTAGTACCACTGTCAATGCTACACTGCTATAATTACTGGTAGTACTCAGCTACTGTTACTGCTGCTGCTGCTGCTGTTACTGTTACTGCTAATGCCAAAGTGCCACTGCTATTCAGTGCAACAACATTAAATACTAATTTAAAATATGCCGTTCGACTCTCATAATATTAAACTTGGCGCTCGATTAAAATACGCCCACACAAAGAGCAAAATTCTAAAGAAGCCTTCTTAAAAGCCCCACTGTTTTACTCATGTTTTCTAGAACATTCACAAATCCAAAACAGGTTTACCCAAGGGGAACATCTGAGGGATGCCGATAAAAACTCGATAACCATGGCTTGAAGTTGAACGACGTTTTTGGATTAAACCCTGAGGCGACTATTCCGGTCCTACCTACTCGCAGACGCGAGTTCTTTCGAATTCATGCTGTCGTTTAAACTAATTGACAGTCGGAGCTTTCGCTCTAGATCTTGAAAAATTTAACCGGGACCGAAATATCCTGATAAAAATAAACCCTTTTTATTTTTCATAAGCTTGTCGCAAACTCTAATAGAAAGTACTCTTGGTAATGAGGGAAGCACTGGACGTTTCGACAACATCTTGATATTCCTAGAAATACATCTCAATATTCGTAAAAAGGTATTGCGAAATCTTTAGTTATTGACTGACGATGGTTGTTTTGGTAACCGAATGTTTGTAGAGTAGAGTTAAGTACTCATCGACGTCAGTAATGACGTCACTTAGTTTACATACCTCAACCGAACCAGCATCTCCCAAAACAACTTCTTAAAAAGCACATTCTCATCGATATATGCACTAAATTTTTTTTCCTACGATTCAATTCGCACTGTACAAAATATTTATTTTGATGTTGTGGTCAAGGTAGATTAAAGCAGTTTTAGATTGAAGAAATTTAGAGAATTGGAGTTAAACATATGTTTTGGTAACTGCATGTGTGATCGTCGATGACAGTTTATTATATATTTATTAGTTTATGGCACACACACAAGAGACGGGACTTGGAGTCAAAAATTTCAATTACTTTTGATGTGTGGAAATACTAAAGAGTACACATCGTGTTGAGCCTTTTATCGTCTTTATCTTTCATTAACGGTTTAAAAACTTGAAAGATGGAAAAAATATTATTATGAAGCAATCAGGCTTTTTGGGGTTTATCACTAGCTGACGTGCAGTTGAAATGAATAAACGTGGGAAGAGCAAAGAAAGTCTATATATATATATGTGTGTCAGTGTATGTATATATATACACACACCGAATATATATATATATTCTTATCATTACATCCCCTGAAGAGTGAAGCTATTCACGAAACAGTCTTGTTGGGAAAACTGTAGTCTTGGCTTTTTCTTCTCACAGTCATATATATATGTATAAGTGTGTATATATACACCGAATCCCCATTTTTTCTATTGTCTTACCAGGATTTTCAAGGAAAGACAATTGGAAAAAGTGGTTATATATGTATGTATATCGCCAAATTGTCATAAAGTCTTAGGTCTCGGTGTACCGGCATTCATAGTGAGAGAGAGAGAGAGAGAGAGAGAGAGAGAGAGAGAGAGAGAGAGAGAGAGAGAGAGAGAGAGGTGTATGTCTCTACATATATGTGCATGGTTGTGTGCGTGCTTGCAATGTCTATAAATATAAGCAAGGGGGAGATAGAAAGATGTATATAGCAGACTACCAAATATCGGTAAAGTTATCCCATAATTTCTGTTATTTTACCGGTACCCGGTAGGCTCACGGCCCGTAGCATGGGAAGCCGGGTTAGGGGGCAGTGAATACAAGCAAACACACAATTTCAAAATGACACCGGTCCCCAAATATCCAGGCCTTGCTACGCGCCTGGCTACAACTGGGATAGATGCCATTATAGCAATAACGGTGAAATCCTTTTACTCATTAAGATAATACAACTGGTATCAATAGGAGCCCTAAAGAGGAGAGATAGGGAAGTCGTTTTTATTGCTTTTTGAAGGCGACCGGTCCCTTCTTTACTCTCTTTGAGTACAATATACTAACGCACCGTCAATACATGCACTTCAAGTACGGTATCCGTACTAATCGTGACGCATGAAATAATTGAGTTATTTGTTTAGTAAGTTAATGGTTGCTGTTATTATTTCGTTGTTAGGTAATTTTCATTTACACTTGTTTTTGCTTTCTGTTAATTATTCATTCATGTATTCATTCATTTCATATAAAATATAATTTCATCTTCATTTGTCTTTCCTATTAACGAAAAAAAATTTTTTTAATTCGTTATCTTGGAATAATTGGCCAACAACTTTTAATTCAAACTGATTCTATCATTTTTGTTCAATTTTTTTATTCATTAATAGTTAAAGAGATTTACACGTGGTAAAAACGCGCGGAAAGTCTCCCACGTTGATTTCACGTGTGCGTGACATGCGTGACAAAATATGATGTACGTGACAAAACCTGAGATTATTCAGGAAAAAGTCTTAGATCGTTGACAGTTTGTAAGCTAAAGAATTTCGTACTGCTCTAGCCTGTTGTGTCAAATATCTAGCCGCTTTTTGTCACTTTCTTCTGATCTTGTACGACTTCAAGGATCAGAGAGTACAAGTGAAAGAGTGAAAAAATTTACCGATCGTTTTTGACTCGTTTCAGAGCGATAGTCATGGCTGGATTCGGCTCCTTCCAATGTTATCGTATGTCGTCTTGACTCACGATCTTGTCAAAGAGTTGGTAATTTTGCCTGATTAAGGCCTTTCAAAACAGACTCGACAGCCAATTACAAATGATTGTAGCAACGAAGTGAAAATTTTTCAGCCAGTCAGGAGTCAGTGAAGCGATCGCCCACTAAGTGACGTAATCAACTTTTGTTTTGGTTAATATTACGGGATAGACAATGAATGAAATAAGAAATCCCTCAGGCGAAGTAAATATTGAATTTCTAACCTAGCTCCAGAGTGCCATGGAAGTGAACCAAGGCATGGATGGTGAAATTAGCGAAAGCCAGCCTAATCCTCGCGCTGAGGGCATATTCGCTGCTCAGTGCATCCTCAAGAAAAGAACACGAAAGGTTCTAGACTTGATCAGTTTTGATCGAGCAGATTTTAACATGTTCTTGATTCACTAACGTGTTTCGTGTTCCACTTTTTTACAGGGACAAGTCGAGTATTTGGTCAAATGGAAAGGCTGGTCGGCCAAGTAAGTATTATGGCTTATTATCAACAAGACAGTCATTGTCATTCGCTGAAATATTCACCATTTTTTCCTTGAATTCCAAGGAATAACACTTGGGAACCAGCCGAGAATATCCTCGATGGACGTCTGATTCTGGCCTTCGAAAACAGGTATACTTTAGTCGGAATATTTCAAACGTAATGTCGTAATTCCATGATCTTTTATTGTCGTTGTAATTTTATCGGGTTTTAGTCTGTTCACTGCTTAATTTTCTCGTTGTTTTCAAGTCGAAGACGACGAGGGAAGAGGCCAAGATGGCAACGAGGGATAGCCACAGTGAAGCGGACTCGATCCGACACGGTTAGTAAGTTTTCTTCAGTCCACACTACACACACATTTATCACATGTTATGGTTCAAGAACTAAGAGTCGAAAACAGTATGAGATCTTATTTATATATTCTATCAATACTCGCAGTAGAAACTACACTAAACGGTGATGTTTCTGCCTAATAATTGGTCTATTTTTTCTGGTGAGTTTTATATTTCGCTGACGTTTTGATTTTTTTTTTTCGTCATGAATTTTCAGGGACCAACGACATCATCTTACACGAATAGATGTAGTGTAGGTTATTCAGATTGGGATTACGCTACTCATTCGCGCTCTATCAGTACTCGAGGACGTGAAAGCGAAAGTAGTGACTCTAGCTTCAGCTTGGATGCCACTTCTGATCTGACGATCACAGACGAGAACAACACTTCCAGTGCTAGTTCTTACTTGTCTGTATCTCCAGGTCCACCAGGTGAACAGGAAACTGCGGTCAATGCCGAGCTTCCTCACACTATTGGGTCCTCTTCACCGGCAAATGGCCGACCTGAATGTACTACTTCGCCGATAGCCACGAAAACCGTGGTTGTAAAACAAGATAAGAATTCTCACAACATTCGAGATATATTAAAAACTACATCTCCAGATCCTCCAAAGCAATTGTTTAATTTATCAGACTCTCAAACGATTACTGCAGAAAATGATTCAAAGCCTCTTGCTGGGGAACTCGATGATGGGCTCGAGTTTCTTTCTCGCGAGAAGCCCTTGTACCCTCGTACCAAAACCTCCAATTCAGATTTTCATCTTCGTCCCGTAGCGGATGAAGTCGGGAATGACAAGCGAGCAGCTCTGCCAGGCGATGGGGCAATGATTTACGACAGTTCTAAAATCCAGTTTCGACATCATAAAGAGACTTTGACGAAGGAATCGCCTGAGATAAAGGGACAGCTAACTTTTGAGGGTTTCAAAACCGATACAAATAACTTTCGAATGGGAAATTTGCCGGAACAAGGAAAGGTTTCTCTTGGTGAAGGTCAGTCGTTGGTTTCAGCGAGCTGTAAGCAGAACGGGGACAGACAGGATGGAGTAGAAAATCATGGAAGCATCTCAAAATTTCCTTGTAGGCCGGACGGGAGAGGAAATTTTGTGTCTGACCTTAGCAAAAAGTCAACTGTAAGTGACTCGAAGATGGCTATGACAGAAACTAAGTCTGGAGCACCAGGGCTAACATACTGGCACAAACCCCTCATTGATCAGATCTTTATAACTGATGTGACAACGAACTTCGTAACGGTAACGGTTAAAGAGTGTTTAACCGACAAGGGTTTTTTCAAGGAAAGGCAGAGCAATGTAGTGTAGTTGATGAACTATCACGGTGCAGACAACACTGGTGAAATAGACTGCCCGCCAGCGATATTATATAGTCTTCCCGTGAAATATGTTCTCTCTCTTGACCGAAAACCTCGAGAACAAATCTTCCTACAGACCCTCTTCTGGAGACCATCTTCCTTGACAACGAAATGTCAAGATCCCGGCTTTGATGACTCCATCACCAATTGTATTCACGGTAAAAGAGCTATAATCCAACAGAGGACCTAAAAAAAGCATAGTCTATGCCTAGTTTCACGTATATAAGTAATAGATGACTAAAGTAGAAAGGTTTAGTGCGTGGGCTAATTTTTAGTCGATCTATATAAGTTAAAGTACTTAATATACACGTTGTTGGATGTTGTTGAAACTGTTTCGAAGTGTTTGTCTTCGTATCAAATCAGCGAGGTCTCACCATTCTTCTGAATCGTTGGACGAAAAAATAATTCAAATGGTATATTCTGAATATAAGTTCTAGTAAAATCTAGTTTCGTTTCAAAAAATGTAAAGATGAGTAATATTGATATTTCAGCCCTAAATTAACTAGAAGATCTCTCGTTGCTAACGTATTACAGATACGAAGACTGGCGAAGGAACTGGCGTTTGACTGTAGAAAATCTAGCTTTTATATATGGTAAACAAAAAATGATATAATAATCCTAGACGAATTTCTAAAACGAAAAAGAAATTAATTATTGAAAAAGCGGGGAAAACGTTTTTTGGTGCTCGGGTTCGTCAATAGGAAACCACTTTTTGGTTCCTTGCGGATCTAAACAATACTTACTTTCGATACGGCTCGACTTTGACTTTCGTTTTTAACCAGACGAGCCGTTTCATCTCAGTCGTGTTAGGAAAAATAAGTAGTATTTTTTCCGTTTGTCTGGTTTTAAAATATATATATTTAAGATCTGTACTCATATGATGTTGATTGATGCTAATCGGTCAACTTTGCGGGCAAGACAAGGTAACATTTTGTCCAAAGGATTTTCAATTAGTCGGCAAAATCTTAAATATTTAGAGCTGCGGACTCTAGGAGAAAATCTTGGTATTTATAATTGTAGATTCAATAATATAAAACCTAAGTACCAAGTAATCGTGATAATTACAGAAAAGACACTGCGAAATGTAAATCTTTTCATTGTTCGCGAAGAAGCATTTTAAAACAAAAATCTATAATGTAAAAAAATTAAATTTTAACTGTTAAACTGTTGAGTTAAAAACGACGGTTTTCAGAGCGGCTAGATTGATAATGGGAAGTCCTTTTGTTCGGTGAGTTTTATTCATCGCTAAATTCAAACTTTGTTTTGTAATTTGGAACGGATTATGGACTTGAATATCGTACTTTAACTATGAAGCACGAACAACAAAGGAAGAAATGATTACGCTGTGATGTTTAAAAGCTCCTTTACGAACCCTGGATTAAGTTTTGACACTTTTTACAATGAAATCTTAATGCGATTGAGTCGGCTGTTGTGAGAAACGTGCTCCAAGAGTACTACTATAGTTGGTACTCTAAGAACAAAATGTACAAACCGTAAAAAAATATAAACAAAATAAGGCCTGGAAATGCAGTCTTTATTACTTACTGTTCAATTAGGCAGGGTTAAGAGTATTAGTACAGTAAGAGCGTTCGCTTTCGAATTTTTGAATTTGAACTTTAAAAAATAAAAGTGTTGTTTCGATGATTGTAGTCACACCGGCTATGACAGTATAATTACTTAACTCGTGAATTGAGTTTGAAAAATATGGAATTTTACTCGATGAAATTGATGTAGGCCTGTATTGGCCACTGATTGAAACGTTGTACGACGTTTTTGTTATAATAAACATAGTATTTACCTAAGATTTGACGCAGTGATTACTTGTTTAATACTTTGTCGATATTAAAAGGTGATGTTATTCACGGGGTTATTCTCGTCGGCGATTTTATGCCACATGCGATACGATAAGCTGAATCAAAATCTCAAAACGTGTTGCCGAATCCGAAAATCGCTACGGCATCGACGGTGTAGACGCAAACTTTAATCGTCGTTGCGAATCTCTCGGGTAGCATCACCTTAAAATTGCATAGATGATTGCAACGATTGCTGACTAATGCACTTGTTAACATTTTCTATAATCTTTATCAGTACTTGTCAGTAAAGGGGCCAAGAGGGCTTGTTTTTTACAGGAATACGCTTATAAAGGGCGAGGAAAGATTCCGCCGCGAGATATAATAATTTCCTTTCGACGCACGAAGCGCGCGCGATAGACTGCTGTTTCGATATCATTGTCATAAGACATCAAAACCTAATGTTTTGTAAACATTGGTATTGAAACTCGGTTATAATGGAGTAATGTAGCGGAATTTCAAAAGGAAAGAACTGAAACAAAGAAAAAAGAGATGGGAATGAAATCGATATAAAAAGGCGCTGGAAGAAAATAAACCCTGAAAAAACTGGGCTTATCAAATTAAGGGCATAGTGGCATGGTTAACTCACAGATCGAACCTTGAAACAACCTCTGCGCTGATCTAAGTCAGGGCATGGTTAACTCACAGATCGAACCATGAAACAACCTCTGGGCTGATCTAAGTCAGGACATGGCTAACTCACAGATCGAACCCTGAAACAACCCCTGGGCTGATCTAAGTCAGGGCATGGCTAACTCACAGATTGAACACTGAAACAACCTTTGGGCTGATCATAGTCAGGGCATGGCTAACTCACAGATCGAACCTTGAAACAACCTCTGTGCTGATCTAAGTCAGGGCATGGCTAACTCACAGAAGATTGACGCTGAAACAACCTCTGGGCTGATGAAAGTCAGGGCATGGCTAACTCACAGATCGAACCCTGAAACAACCTCTGCGCTGATCTAAGTCAGGGCATGGCTAACTCACAGATTGAACCCTGAAACAACCTCTGGGCTGATCTAAGTCAGGGCATGGCTAACTCACAGATCGAACCTTGAAACAACCTCTGGGCTGATCTAAGTCAGGACAATGCTAACTCACAGATCGAACCCTGAAACAACCTCTGGGCTGATCTAAGTCAGGGCATGGCTAACTCACAGATCGAACCCTGAAACATCTCTGCACTGATCAGTCAGATCGAATTGGAAATTAGATACAGATTGTTAGGTGGGTTTTGTTGAGTTAGGAAAACTAAAGAACCTGGAGAAAAACAGCCTTGAATCAAGGGAGAGACCTAACAAGTCCTACTCGCATGTGATGGCAAGTCCGGGAATCAAGAGGAAGAGAATATTGACGTACACATGAAAAAGAAAGGAAAAGGAAAAACAACAACTTGTTTATCTTGTCCTCAAACACTTAAAGCAAGCAAAAAATGTAGAAAAATGGAAGAGATAAGATTTTTTTGTACATATGTATGAAACCGAGAAAGTCGATCTTGAATGAAATCTATAGATTTAACAAATATAACGTCGGAAATATTGATCATGGACTTTTAAAAAATCTTGCGCGAAGAATTTCATCCGCCACCACACACGACTTGCAATATCACTCGAAATGGAACTCGATAAAACCTGAAAAACAAGAATAAACGTGATTTTCTGCTCAGTAAGATATTGACGGTAAACGAAGCGATACAGGCGGTGAGTTTAGATAGCCGAGCCGACCAAATTGATCGCATCAACATCGATTACTTTGCAGCCAAAATCAGTGAGTATATTGCTCTTTGGTAGACCGACGACGTGTGCTGGCAAGCAAGACATAACTGACGGACGTGATTTAAGAAAATTCCTCACCAGGGTGTGGACACTGTAAAACTGATCTGTACAGTGTACTAACGTAATGATGAAAGTAGAACGTTAAATTAGTGGAGTTTCTCAATCAAAATCAGGCGCGGATCCACACAAAAATCACTGACCTTTTTCACGAGTATCAAGGACAAGTTAGACGGAGCACTGGGAAATACTGTATCTGAATAACTTTTGGAAAACAGCATTTTTATACTAAAAAAAATTTTTTTTTAATATGGGAAAACGCTAATTCTTTCATACACAACCAATTAAGAGTTATTTTTCGCCTATTTCGCAATATAGAATGTTGAAGCTTTATCAGCTGTGAAGAAATATAAAGTGGTTTCGTGTAGGAGTGGAGTGAAAAACCTACGTATACTAACTTAAACAAACACGTCCATCAAGCCTGTGAGGGGGACTGCTTGAAAATGTCGATATTCGAGCGTATTTTGCACGCACACTGGACTTCGATCTCGAGGAGTTTAGCTGTTGGTGCGAAACAACAAGCTTCCATTTTAAATTTGATTTGTTTCTTCCTTAAATTTTAGGCACATTCACCGATATAGCTCAAGACATAGGATCCACAAACTTATCAAAATTTGACTCTTATGAGCCGATTCAAATTCATCCGGTTTTGTCGTATATAAATTGAACGACCCCTTGTATGGAATTGCTGTTAGGGGTGTATACGTAATGCTCTATACTACTCTAAACAACTCATTAGACGATTTAAAAAACATTTGACCGAGCGGTATTGTCTGCTAGTCTCATAGAGAGGCCCAACAAAGACAAAGTGATCTTTTACAAAAATATTTGAACGAATGCGGGTATTGTCCGATAGTGATTTTGATCTCATAGAGAGGTCCAACCGAAAGACAAAGTGATCTTTCGCTTTACTTAGCTCTGTATTATTGCCTTGTCACTCTAGTGGCGGGGCCAATATTGACTTTTTTATATATGCGGAAATGGCTCAGTACAGAGCAGAATAGATACTTGTTACTGGTCTGTAGTTTCGGAAACGTACTAAGTCGCTGAGTCCTCAAGATCATATGGGCTTTAATATTACATACAGTTATCGTGGCTGATTGAAGGAACTTATTCTCGAGAGACACAATACCGTTATTATATCAGTATTTCGTTTGTCTGTCATGGCCAGTTATACCATAACATGATACTACATTTATAACGATGGCTTATAACTTCGCTTACTCTACTGTACCCATCTTCCTAATTGGTTTGTCACCATGCCACAGGACATACACAAATTACCTGTCTTTATCTATCTATAGTATACCAACCTAATATACACTTATTTCAATAAAGTTAGTCGCCTGAAAAGCTACAAACCTACCTACCTACCTACCTACCTACCTACCTACTTACCAACCTACCTACTTACCTACCTACCTCCCTACCTACTTACCTACCTACCTACCTACCTACCTACCTACCTACCTACCTACCTACCTACCTACCTACCTACCTACCTACCTACCTACCTACCTAACCTATACCTATCCATCTGACCTATACTTATCTACCTAATAACCTATACCTATATATGACTATTTACCTAATATATCCAAAAAATCTAAAGAATGTGACTAAGTATGAATATGATTTACTTCCGTAACACCCTGATTTTCACAAAATTTATACTGATTACTGGATTGCCTGTGACAGTCCAGTCTAAAAGTGCGTCGCGTGTTTACGTATTGTTCTGGGTTACAGAATGCCAAAATTGCGCAATAGTACCCAGGGGTCTTCACGGCACTACATAAGAGTCGTTTGCGGACATATGATACAGACTCCCTTTTAACGTCTGATTTATATTCAAGTGCCAATCAATGTCTAATTCATCAAAATGATTGATTGTATGGGCGGAGGCTGCGAATCACGTCTCGGAAAGTAATGTCTACGCATATTCTTTTTTCGTTATAGTTGCTGAAATTCAAGGCTAGCTCGGTGCAGGATTAGGAATTACTCGGGTGTATAAACTGACCAAGAAAGTTGAAGATGCATGAAAAAGGACTTTCTTTTATTTGTCTACTCAAAATTTTAATTTGTCTTCTCGAAGCAGTATTCTATTCGCTCTAACCAGGAAAATAAGGTTTCAAATCTTCCCGTGAGTGAACAATTCGATGTTTAATATTAATAAAGTTGGCGACATTCAATTCGCTGTGGTAGATTGCGTTCACCTTGTTTCAAGTCATTTTACTTGCCAGATTTTTACTTGAGATCTTTAAAAATATATGGATTCTATATTCTATTGTTTTAAAGATCAAAAAACAAACAAACAAACAAACAAACAAAAAACAAACAAAAAAAGTCACCCATCTAAGTGCTAACCCTCCTCAGACGGGCTTGACTCAGTATTTTGAACGACAACGATTTATCCACTTGACCACGGTTCCAGGTGAATCAGCATAACAATAGCCGTAAAAACAATGCACCGAATAGACTATAATTTTTAACTTTATATTTTCAACCGATTCCGTGCGTGGCAGAGATGCAAGGGATTAGCCGATATGGTCTGGGGGCCGGCTGGTCTCTCCCCTGATGCTCCGGCTAGAACATTTTCTTGCGTAATTCGTACACCCAAGGGCAGAAGGATTTAATCGCCGTCAGGTCCGAAGTCCATACGCCGCCTCAGCTCTGCGGATGTCTCGGGGGTATGGCAAAGTAGAATCGATTTTTTAAAATTTCTTTTGGTGGGTAGAATCCCATATTATCCACACTGAGGATTTTTCTTTCTTTCTTTTTCTTTCTTTCCTTTTTTTTCTTTTCTTTCCTTTTTCTTTTTCTTTTTCTTTTTATTTAATCCATTTTTATTAGATAGTTTAAATTTTCAACGATAAGGCAATCTTTTTAGAGAAAATATATTCATTCCTAGTCGATTGCTTATAAGCCTGTATAAGTTCGTTTTCAGTTCGAGCTCGCAAGGATCAGTGGGTGGTGCCGTGAAGACGTCTGGGTCTATTGCACAATTTTCTGCATTTTTTGACAAGGAAAATCAACAGCCACTCCAGTAAATAATTTAATAACGAAGAATGGTAAAAAGATAAGAAAATGAATTGGTGTGTTTCTGACTGAAAACATTGGGATATTTGATCTTGTTGCGTCATGGCGCAAGATCAAATTCCCAAGTAGTGTGACATGCATAACGCAAAACTGTTTATTTTATAAATAGAACCTGCAGTTATTTTAATATTATGTAGAGAACACCTTAAGGGAGAAGATCGTCTTAGACGATTTAAACGAAATCATTCCATGTTTTCTGTGAAACATTCCAGTATCATTTGACAAACATTGCAAACCGTTCTTCAACTGTACTATTTCTATCATGTACTATCATGCACAGATACAGGCAACCCAGTGAACACCTATAGGGCGTCTTGTTCACTTAGTGACATGAGAAGTTTAAGTTGTTTCAAGCAGTATTATATTATATTTATAGTATAAGTCAGAGAAAAAGAATAAAGTCATTTTGCAATTCTCGAATTATTCACCAAGTGACTCAGTATAAGAGTTTTAAATTCATGGAATGAAAATTTTCACTGACAATAAAGTTGAATTAAATATAGTGTAACACTGGCGTCAGCACTCACCTTTAAAGTTTCCGATACTTGTCATGATGTCGGTAAGCAAAATTGTGTGACCCAAGTCATTCATTCCAGTAAATACTGTTGTTGAGAGGGAGAAAGAGAATAAAACTGCTGGTTTTCATTGAACAGAACCGACCAAAATGTTGCTTTGCTGTTGTGCTAAAGTAATCGGAAAGTATCAAAGATGTTAAAACTTCGCGTTTCTTGCTCCCATTCTCAACTTTTTGACCAACTTTTCGATAGTTCTACATTGCTTATAAACCCTGACATAATTATAAGCCAATTATACACAAATTGTTTCTCTCTTGAAAAGATTATTTTCTCAAGTTTCTCGCCTTTGCTTCGTGTGTCTGTTCACTTGTTCGCTTTTACGAAAGCCTCTCGTCTGTGATTGGTCGGTTTTTCCCGCCAATTCGGATAAAAATAGTAAAACACGTCATATACGTACGTGATAACAGTAACTTGAAAAACTCTTAAGATTTAAAAAATCTAGGTCCTTTTTAATAGAGCAATTTTTTATTTCATTTAACCTAAATTGATTGATCCTAAAATAACGATTTTTTGAAAAACTTATTGCTAAAAATTTCGAGAGGAAAATAAGATCAACCTCGTAAAGATTTCTGGGACCAAAACATCAGAGTGAGGTTTTCAAAATGGCCGACGAAGTAAGTAAGAGGCATTGAAAACAGCTGAAGTTTTCAAATTATTCTCCCTTCTATGAAGGACGCAGAAAGTTGAGTTGGCCGACAGTTTAGGGCTATAGGTATCGTAGAAAGTCTAGTGCCTTTTGTACCTTGTTTGGACCTTTGGATTACACGTATTCAATGAATTAATCAACACTGGTTTGCGTTTCTTTACAAAAATATGGTTATTTTGTCCTAGTTTCTCTACCATAATATTGATAATGTTAAGTAATCGAAAGGCTTGAGAACGATTTATGTATTATGAATAAAACCATGGAAGATGAATCAAACTTAGAAATAGAAGAAGAGGAAGAAGGAGAAGGAGAAAAAATGGCTGAAGAACTAGATCAGGAGACATTAGGACCAGTAGCAAGCCATAAGACAAAAAGCTATGGTATTTCTATTGACTCATCGCGTATCAGAGCAGTACCTGTAGAAGAACAATCCTCAGTGTTGAGAGGATTAGGGATTGATGTATTTAACCAAGAGGAGTTTGAAGAGGGAGTATTGCAGCAGGTTGATGAAGCTATTGCAGCAAAAGAAATGGAAGCACTTGTTAAAAGTTGGGAAAAGCAATTAAAATCTGTAGAGGAAGAAATCAGGTGAGTGATATCACTTGCCCATTTTCTCCACAGGGGAGGGTTGAGAAGCAGTTCTACATGGACTGTACAGCTGTATTATGTTAGTCTATGTTTGCATTGTGGTATGGTGACCCTAGATCTTTGGTGTCCCCAGTGGAAGACAACAGATTTGTTTAGTACAGTGACAACCTTAGGAAGTGCAGAAAGTACTCAAGAAGTGAGAGGAGCACTTGCCTATGGCTCATAATTCTCATTACACTTCTTCTGTGCCTTTGTTCATTTGACCTTAGCACCAGCGTGGTACTGACTATCTTTAGAAGTAAGTGCCAAAAGTACTCAAGAAGTGTAATAACAGATGGCTCATGCTTCTCATCATACTTCATTTAATGTAATTAATGAATCCCCTATTACTCAATGGATCACAGAAAATGCTGTTTTATATTTCTTAACAATAGTATGCAGAGTTAGGCCATAAAAATGCAACTTATTCACATATTCTACTATAGGACCACCATCCAAGAGATTGACCAAACAGAAAGGATTCTCAAAGGAATTGAAGCATCAGAAATCAGTAGCTATGAATCACGAAGACGAGCAGAATCAGTCAGAAGACAACATGACAACAAGGTGAAAATAAGACTGCTTTAAAGATGATGCTTGTCCATATAGAGAATATTTTTTCCTTAAAAAATCCAAGTACATACTGATTTATTATTTAGTTCCTAAAATACACATTAACTATAGTTTATGAATGATTCTGTTATTGGTGTTAATATTGATATCTTTTTTTGTAGTTGAAGCAGTTGAAAAAACTTGAGGCCACACAAAAATCTCTGCAGAATAAGATTGGTCTTGATGGAGAGGAAGAAGAAGTGGAAGTAGAATATGATGATAAAAAATGTACTGTAGCAGAAGGTATCATAATTATGATAAATGTTAGAAAATGTCTCTCGCTAATGGTCACCTAAGGAATTAAGGGTTTCGTCAAAGGGGCAAATAAAGCTTTGTTACAGTAATGATGTCGATTGATATTAACAGCTCACTACAAGAGAATACAACAAAAAATGAATTAAGACAGCACATCAATCAATTTTACCCATAAAAGAAAGACAAGCACATGTAACTCAATATATATTTCGTCATTGTTTTGTTTTGCCCCCTGACAAGATGGCCACTTTATCATTGAAGTTGCCCATTCAAGCTTCATTATAGAATTAGAGTCAGAGGTTTGATAGCCACTGGCTGTTAAGTGCTGTCCTTGATTTATTGCTAAATAATTATTTTATTAACTCTTAGGGCATGAGAAAGATACTGGTCAAACCAGTATTTTGCAGAACAGACTTCAAATAATGAAAGAAATTGAGCAAGAACGTGAAAAGTTGATCCAAACAGGACAAATGACACCTTTTGGAGGGTTTGTCAGTGTCCCTGGTACTTCAAAAGCACAAGACATATATGAGGATGAAGCTGACGAGGTTAATGACAACAATGATGACACAAATGACATTTGTCAATCACCTGTCGAAGTTGACAGTGATGAATACATCCCTGATGAGCAGGAGTTGCGTGATAGCTGGTACGACAATAAACCTTCAAGCACCAGAGCAAGCATTAGGAAATTGAGCAAACCTTCCTTGAAGAAGAAGCAGACCATTCCATCTTCAAATGTACGATACACAGAGGATGATGCTGTGGAAATCAAGTCTAAGAAGACAAAAAAGAAGGTTGTTGATAGGTTTAAGAGCAAAGCTGTAGATGATGGGGATGATAATTTGTTTAGGAAAAGAATAAGGTACAGTATATGCATATAATATTGTATGCAAACAAATATAACACTGATGGGGAATAGTGGTGATTTTCATCATAATATGTTATTAAATAATGATTAATGTCAGTAAATGTTGATAATGATGATGATAATAAGCCATCGTTAGCAAATGAAGATGATGATGATGCTTTTTTTGATCGGAATAATAAACATGTCATGATTATGATAATGATTGTGTAGTTCCAGAAATTATCCATACCCTTCTCATGGAAGAATTTTTTTAAAAGAGCCCCCCACCCCCTACCCCCAGAAATTCCAATTTCAGTAGATTGGTTAGTAAAATCGCTGATGATATACTAACATTTGTACAATGTTTTTGTAAAGAGTCCTTGTCTTGTGCTATTTCTTAGACATGAACGAATCCAGAAACTACTGAAAGAACAAGCTAAACTAGATGCAAATGCTGAAAGTGACAGCGAGGAAGAGATGCCAGACATGGAGTTTGACAACAGGATGAAAATACCTGGGAATATCTGGCACAGACTGTATGCGTAAGTAGTTATGAGTATATATGGGTGTGTTGATATAAGTTATGGTAATGATCATTGATGATAATGCCTTTGTTGATGCTGATAATGAAGATTTTGGTGGCAGTGGTCGTGTAGGGTATAGGGTTTGAAGGACATGTTTATGGCAAGTAAGGCTGTGGAAAGTGAATGGGGATATTGGCTAATGATGATGATGATGGTGATGCTGATGGTCATGATAATGGTGGTCATGATGATGATGATGGTGCTGATCATGGTGATCATGATCATGGGGATGATGATGGTGATGAAGATAGTGGTGTTGGTGATGATGATTGTGGTGGTGATGATGATGATGGTGATAATGAGAATAATAATGATGTTGATGATGGTGAGGATGATGGCGATAATGATGACGATGATAATAGCAATGATGATACCTCTTCCCAGATACCAGCAAACAGGAGTCAAGTGGTTATGGGAGCTTCATTGCCAACAAGCTGGTGGTATTGTTGGTGATGAGATGGGCCTCGGCAAAACCATACAAGTGATAGCCTTTCTGGCTGGACTCAAATACAGCAACATAGGCTCCAAAAAATCCAGGTATTCCATTGTGACCTCAACAAATTTCAGACATTGTGTTAAAGCTACTTAAGAGTATTGTTAGATGGGCTTCCTGTGGTTTTCTTCATCTCTAGAAGAAGTATAGGTTGGGGTTCCTGTGTCCTCACGTATCAATGAGTGGGTTTCCTGTGGGTTTATTTGTCAATAAAAACATAGAAACTGCTTAGTGACTTTCCTGTGGCTTTTCTAACTAACTGCCTGAAAGTAGTATTGGTTGGGGTATTAATTTACAATAATTATTACTATTGGCAACTCTTAAAACTCCATTCATGTTGGCTTAGCCTCACTTCTGAAATCAGAAAACAAAAGCAGAAATCAAAATAACAAAACTGGCAACTCCTGGATTCAAGGCTAAACCTGTATACACTGGAGTTTTGAGTGAAATGGTTTGGGTTTCCTGTGTTTTCCATTATTCCTACAGTGTCAATGATACTCTTGTCTGTTTCAGGCATAGTCTAGGGCCAGTGTTAATCGTATGCCCAGTAACGGTCCTACAGCAATGGGTTGCTGAGTTTCACAAGTGGTCTCCTGAGTTTCGAGTTGCAGTACTTCACGACACTGGTTCTTACCAAGGATACAAGGTAGTTATGTCTTGTTTCATTTTTGGTCTTTTTGTGTTTTGAGTCTCATTCTGGTAATGTAATACTTTCGGCAATGTATTATTTTCAGACATAAAAATATAATAATGTCCTTCCCCCTTCCTTTCCTCACCTCTAATCTCCTCTACCATCCTCTCCTTACCTTGCTTCGCCTCGCCTCACCCCTTCCCTTCTCTCCTCTCTTTATAATTTAGTATATTTGTAATACTCATACCTATATTTTTAAATATGTTATTTTACTTATAGATATACATAGATATAGATATATATAGATATTTTTCTTAGTACAATGTGAATAACAAAAATTCCTGTTAATGTTCAATGCTTTAGCAATACCTGTAAATTGTAGGTCATGCCAATAAAGCTATTTCAAACCTTATCTCTCCTCTCCTCTCCTCTCCTCTCCTTACCTTGCTTCGCCTTGCCTTGCCCCTCCCCTTCTCTCCTCTTCTTATCTCTCCTCTCCTCCCCTCCCCTTTTCTCTGCTTGCCTTGTCTGGCCTGGCCTCTCTCACCCATCTCCCCTTGATTCTTATCTTTTGTCCTTTTCCTGAATGTGTAATGTGCATTTCTCACATTTCCAGGAGACCTTGGTCAGGAAGATTTGTCAAGCCAATGGTGTCATAGTGACATCATATTCTGGTGTGCGCATGAATGCTGATTGCTTATTGGCTCAACGCTGGGATTATGTAATATTAGACGAGGGACATAAGATTCGGAATCCGGATGCCGAGATCACTCTTATTTGCAAACAGGTTAGTTTTGCAAGTTGGAAAATTAACAACGTGTTGTTAAATGTAAAAAAACTGGGATAAGGTTGTCAGAAGTATCATATATAAGTTCATCCTTTTACTGCCCTCACAGTTTCGTACACCCCATCGAATCATCCTCAGCGGGACTCCAATGCAGAATAACCTGCGTGAGCTGTGGTCTTTGTTTGACTTTGTATTCCCGGGAAAACTTGGTACACTCCCAGTATTTATGACAGAATTCTCAGTGCCCATCACAACTGGAGGCTACGCTAATGCCTCTAGTATCCAGGTAAGATAACCTTCACATTTTCAAACTTTATTGATACCCTGAAGCAACGTCTAAGCTGAAGTAAGTCAGGGTATTTGCTAACTCACAGATCAAACCCTGAAACAACCTCTGCACTGATTAAAGTCGGTATGGTTAACTCACAGGTCGAACCTTGAAACAACCTCTGGACTAATCTAAGTCAGGGCATGGCTAACTCACAGATCGAACCCTGAAACAACCTCTGGGCTGATCTAAGTCAGGGCAAGGCTAACTCACAGAACAAACCCTGAAACCTCTGGGCTGATCTAAGTCAGGGCATGGCTAACTCACAGAACAAACCCTGAAACCTCTGGGCTGATCTAATTCGGTGCATTTTCGGTTTTTGTGGAGGGAGAAAACATGGGGGGAGAGAGAGTGCGTGAAAAGAGCCATGCGATAGAACTTTTAGGAGTGAGTGCTTAAATTGCCTATTTATCAGCTCGTAAAATTCACGGTATTTTCCCCTGTCACCACTCATAGGTTCAAACTGCCTACAAGTGCGCATGCGTACTGAGAGACACTATCAATCCTTATCTACTGCGAAGACTAAAGAAAGACGTGAAGATGAGTCTGGACTTACCCGACAAAAACGAACAGGTCAGACCCTCATGCTTTTTATGCAGTATTCGAATTTAAGGTTGACATTAACCATGCTTTTTGTTTTCTTGGTAACTTTTTTTTTTCTGTCGTAGGTTTTGTTCTGTCGGCTAACGGAAGAGCAGCGTGAGTTGTACCAAGAGTATCTAGATTCCAGGGAAGTCCAGTCAATTCTGGCTGGAAACTACAAGGTGATTAACCTAGTACTGTGAATGAAATTGCATAATCCACAATGAAATTCCGTAATCCATCGCCTGATTGATGGCATTTTGACCACCTCCCCTCCTTTTGTTACCCTTCTAACTTATAGCTAGCGCATTGCAAAATTTATAGTGTCTTTTATATTTCAGGTATTTCCTGGCCTTATAATGTTACGAAAGATCTGCAACCATCCCGACTTGACCTCACAAGCAGGTTCTCTGATCAAAGCCAAGCAAGACAAATTGAAAGCTGAAAAGGGTCTTCTCCAGCCCCCGGACGAGGATGACGGCTACGGGGACTGGAGACGAGGTGGGAAAATGATCGTGGTCGAGGCACTCTTGAAGTTGTGGAAAGCACAGGGACACAGAGTGCTTTTGTTTTCACAGACAAGACAGGTAAATCCTTATCGATTCAAAAGAATACCAGCTGATCTGAGAGAAAATCAACTTCTAAATTATAATTCGATCTCTGGGCTTTCACTTTGTTTTAGCTCTGTTGTGATTGTCCCACGCTGTGATACAACAGCGAAAAGCTTTGTAGATTTTTTAGATTTTTATAATGTTAGCAAATCAAAATAGAGAAACTTTGCAAAACTGAGGTTGACAACAATAACACAATAACTGATGGGTTTACAAAAACTAATGAGTTATATATTTTTTAATGCAATGGTGGAGAGGCTTTTATTTTTACTGGTCAATTTTCACAGGCTTCGTGACGCCTCAGTTTTGCAGTGACGTCATTTATACGTCACTATTTCAGATCAGCAGGAACAGCATTCTCACTTATACTTAGCCTGCGTAGCGGCCCAAAGGGAAGGGGATTGGGGACTGGGGAGAGGAAGGGGAGGGGGACTAGGGAGAGGAAAGGAGGAAGGGTCCACCTCCCCTTCCTCTCCCCAGTCCCCCTCCCCTCCCCTTCCCTTCCCTTCCCTTCCTTTTGGGCCGCTACGCAGGCTAAATTATACTTTATGGAAAGCACAGGTTGCGTAGCTGTGAGGGGAAAAATCAACAACTAAATTCCAATTCCATAATGAAACGAAGGCCACAGGCTTGGTATCCACCAGCTATTAAGTTCTACCCTCGTAAAACAAGGACGATTATTTTTTTACACAGTGAGTTTGTATATATCTTATAGATGCTGAATATACTGGAGATGTTTGTGAAATCACGTGGTTATTCTTATCGACGAATGGACGGCAGCACGTCTGTATCGTCAAGACAGCCCCTCGTCAACAAATTCAACCAGGTAACTCCAATAGATTGTGTGTTTAACTAATAATATAAGCGTAGTACATAGGCCAGTGAGACGGTGATTCTTTTGGTACTTGTCGTCTAAGATCAGATTTGAGTTTGAACTAAATAGCACACTAGACGGTAACGGAGTCTACTGGATGGCCAATCAGAATGTCCTATATAGGTCACCGTGTCGTACCGTCTCAGTACTTGCCGTCCTAGAGCAATATGACTCTGAAACAATACACGGTTCAGTATTCAACCACTCATGGACCGCAAGACTTCTGCTTGGCCAATCAGAGCGTGCGAGCCGTTTCGTCTCGTGACAGTGTAATGTTCCAGGATTCTGATTAGACAAAAAAAATCCTTTCCCGAATATTTCAATTTTCAGGATCCTTCGATTTTCGTCTTCCTGTTGACGACACGAGTTGGAGGAATTGGAGTGAATCTTATAGGTGCAGACAGAGTCATCATCTACGACCCTGACTGGAACCCAAGCACGGACACACAGGCCCGTGAGCGTTCGTGGAGGATTGGGCAGTTGAAGAAAGTTACTATATATAGACTGCTGACGTCAGGAACGATCGAAGAAAAGATATATCACAGGTATGTAATGTTTGGGTAATGAGTAAATGATGATGACATGACGGTGATGATGGTGATGATTATGATTATGAATGATGATGGTGATGACGAAAGTGATGATGATGAAGATAATGATGATGACATGACGGTGATGATGGCGATGATGATGATTATGAATGATGATGGTGATGACGAAAGTGATGATGATGAAGATAATGATGATGACATAACGGTGATGATGGCGATGATAATGATTGTGAATGATGATGGTGGCTGTGATGACTGTGATGATGATGGGGATGATACGATGATGACAGTGGTGATGATGAATAAAATGTGCTTATGTGTTAGTGAGGACCAAGCTTTAATCAATAGTTATAGTTTTTCACTCTCACGGTATTATAGTTATGCAATATACAGAATTTTTTTTTTTTAATTATATTTTCTTATTTGATTATTTATATTCTTTCTTAGGGGTTTCTTTGAGGGTTGGTTAATATATTTTATAGTTCATGGGTTGGGTTCGGGTGATACACCTTGGCGGGGACTTATGTTCTATTGTGTAATTACCTGCCTTTGGCAAATGGCTTAAATAAAAATAAATAAATAAATAATAACAATGATAGTGATGGTGGTGGTCGTGGTCGTGGTGATAATGATCATGATGATGATGAATGATGACGGTGATGATGATGTTGATAATAGTAATGATGTTAATGAGTGATGACGGATATGATGATGATGATGGTGCTGATGTCGATGATCATGCTAATAATAATAATTATTATTATTATTTTCCAAGACAAATATTCAAGCAGTTCTTGACAAACCGAGTGCTGAAGGACCCCAAACAAAGGCGCTTTTTCAAGACCAACGACCTCTTCGAACTGTTCACTCTTGATGAAAGTTACAAAAAACAAGGCACGGAAACCAGCGCCATATTTGCTGGCACAAACTGCGAGATTAATGTACGTGTAAAGAAAAAACGAAAAGCTGTAGACCCAAGAGAATCTGCACAGCCGCTTAAGAAGACCAGAAGCATCGAGAAGCAGAAGAAAAAATCTAAAACAACGAATAAGATTACAACTGTGCAGGACGATGGAGGTATGATAGAGTTGTAGTTATCTCTATTCATTCGGCGCCATTTTGGAGGACAATGTTGTGTCCTACGAAATTACTTTCTTTATCATCATCATCTGTATCATGATCATCATCACCATCACCATCATCATTATCATCACCACCATCTTCACCATCATCACCATCATTATCATCACCACCATCTTCATCATTATCATCACCATCATCATCACCTTCAGCATGATCATCATTATTTTTTGTTATTTTTTCAAGGTGCATTCAGTATCGATGCTAGAGATATCATGGAAATATCCTCGGCCAATAGAAATGCTTCAGACAAAACTAACGATGCAAAGGATACTTCCAAAACACCGATAAAAAATGAAGAAACGAACGAGAAAGAAGACTCGCAAGACCAAAAGCAATTGAATACTGGTGTGACGAAAATTAATACCAGCGAGGTTGATATCAAAGGCATTGAAAATCAAAGCAGAGATCTACAAGATAACGTCACTGGTATGATGACAGCAGTGATAAACGATGGTTCATCACGTGATATTGGAATCACGTGTTCCGCTCGTGATAATCTCCCTGAAGAGGAAATGACGTTGAGTAAGCCAATAAATGACGCGACGTCGAGGAAATCTGTACCGGAAGTGAAGTGGAGTAAACCAGTACAGGGAGTGATGTTGACGCAACCAGAACAGAAAGGGATGTCGAGTAAATATATACAGGAAATGACGTCAAGGCCGTCTACATCAGGAGTGATTGGAGAAAAGCAAAAGAAGACAAGGAAAGTTAAAGCTTCGTCAATGAGTGACAAAGAGTTGAGAAAACAACTTAGGTTGAAAAAAGAGAAGAAAAGACGCAAAAAGAAAGGAAGTAAGTGGATTTCAGGAATTGTTAACGATATTCTTGGTGATTGCGTCTTGACGGTTACTGTTGCTTATATGACTGCTTTGATTTTTTTTTGCTAACACTTTGGTCGCTGCTGCTATTGTTTTTGCTGTTGTTGCTATTGTCACTGTTGCTATTGCTTTTGTTGTTGTTGCTGCTGCTATTGCAATATAGGCTTTGCACCATCACGTGATGGCAGCCATGTTAGATGGCAAGAACAATACAATCGTTTTACACGAGAAAGAATTCAATTCCCGAGAGCAAAGAGGGATTTTATTGTTCTACCGTCTAACCACAGGCAGTCCAAGCTGTATCATAGGTGCCGGCACAATGGTGCAAAGCCTCCATTGCTGCTGTTGTTGTTGGTGTTGGTGGTGGTGGTGGTGTTGTATCACATGCTGTTGTTGTTGTTGCTGCTGCAGTGTTGTTTTGTTATTGATGCATGTGCTGTTTTTGCATTCTTCTCTATATACATCGACATTTCTAACGAGAGTCTTACTTTAACAGAAATTGAAGGCCAAATTATTGATAACCTTGACTATCACGAGGTCTTCCATGACTCAAGTACAACCGACCTGGAAGACCAAGAACACAACCGGGGAACCCAAAGTGAAGACTTGATATTAAAGACCTTATTTAAAGATGGCGGTGAGTCTAAGACACTATTTACCAAGTTAGTTTACGCATTTTAGGCCATTCGTTGTCAAATGCTTACAAACTTATTTGTAAATATGATGAAAAAAGACTTCTATTCCTGTTCCCCATCATCCGACATAATTTACTTTCTGTATACACTGGTACCTCTATTAAGCGGAAACCTTCGGGACTCCTTTCCTGGTGGCCACTAAATAGAGGTTTGTTTTATAGTAAATACAGTACAGTGATACCTCTCTTAAGCGGACACCATTAGTTCACTTAATAGAGGTGTCTGTTGAATAGAGGTTAGTTTTACTGTAATTACGGTGGTACCTCTATTGTCCAGACACCTTCAGGACCTTGCCTGGTGTCTGCTTTTAAAAAAGGGTATCCACTGAAAAGACACTGAATTTTCCCGCAGGTGTCCACAGTGTATTGCGGCATGACGTCATCATGGACTCCGGTAACCCTGACTACACGTTGGTTGAGACAGAAGCAAACCGTGTAGCCAAGCAGGCAGTGATGGCGTTAAAAAAGTCCCGCCAAAAATGTCTTCGGGCAAGCGCTGGTGTTCCTACTTGGACGGGTGTGTCTGGGCTCTCGGGACTGGCAGAGACGGCTGCTAAGCCAAGGTTAGAAGTGTATGGTTTCTTGTGAATTCTCTTCCTTCATCTCTCCATCCATCCTCTTCCTTGCTCCCTCCCTTTTCTTCCTCCCTACCCTTTCTTCCTCCCTCCCCCTTCCTTCCTTCCTCGCCGGTCCTTCCTCCTTCACTTTCGGCCTTCCTTCCTTCCTTCCTTCCTTCCTTCCTTCCCCTTCCCCTTCCCCTTCCCCTTCCCCTTCCCCTTCCCCTTCCCCTTCCTTCTCTCTTTATTATTCCTCTCCCTCCCTCTATGTACGCCTACCTGCCTCCCGCACTCCCATTTTTCTTCCTTTTTTCCTCTTTTACACTATATCTTTTTTGCGTCCTCACTCACTTTCTTATTTTGATTCAATTTTTAGACCGAAATTTGGGAAACGTAACACGGCTTCAGCTTCACCTAAGGTATGAACACATCCAGTAATTTTTCTTTTATTCATTAATATTACTTTAAAACAATTAGTCTACTCTCCATAAGACAGCACTAGCTCTTGTCTGACCAAGGATGTCTCATTCTCGCTTGGATTAGTGGGGGGAAAATCCAGGAATTTAAAAGTAGTCACCTCCGCCATCTTGACATGGACAGTTCTCCTAAAGCCGACTAAATCAGTAGAAAAAAATTATCGAAAAAATGCTGTTTTTAAATTTTTTTTCTAAAAATTCAACAGCCTCCAAAGAAAAATAAACCCGACGAGCCGTTATTCAGCGGAGCAGTCATGGGTTTGCGAGAAAATAAAGACAGTGAATCCGATTCCGTATCGTCCAATCAGCTCCTCGCAAAAATGCGAGCAAGAAATAATATATTACCCGACGAGGAGGCTGGCACTAGTACCGAGATTGCCGGGACCGAGCATGATGGTTTGTTAGCAGAGGTAACTCAGTTTGTGTTGTCAGGGGCAACCGTACCAGGCCAGGCTACATCGCAGGAAATCGTCGAGCGATTTAAGACACAGCTACCCCAGGAGAATTCCTCGGTTTTTCGTGCAATGCTTCGTCGAATCTGCGATTTTTCTCGAGGGAACGACAAAAGAGGAGTTTGGAAATTGAAAAGTGAATTTTTTTAAAAACTTCCTTCTTTGTATATAGTTTTGTTAAATGTATTACTCAGTCGTATGGAAAAGAAAATATGTACAAGACAAAATGAGTAGGTTATTTACTCCCCTAGATTAAACTCAAAATAAGCCTTCAACCAATATATTATCTTGATTCTCAATGACTCTCCTCAGCAAGAAATCTTGAATGAATCTTTCTCCCTTGGAAGTCTTTCAAAACCTTTGAACAGACTCGAATGGAAAGCTACACAATATGGATTTTCTACGGTTCCTTTTTAAATAGCGAACAACAACTTTTTTATGACTGTTTGTTGTATAATTTCTGAATGAGAAGAAGCCTTGGTGAAAGTGCTTCAACTGAATTTGCTGTTTGTCGAAAATCCAACTAATCAAAACGGCATTTTTTTTACTTAAAGTTCATGATGCTTCCTTTGATTGTCTTTTTTCAAGACTTCGATCAAGACGGCTTTTATGAAAAGCTTTTACGTCTATTGGATTCATGTGCCTCCTCAAAAGGCTAACAAAAAGGCTATTTTTTAATGGAGTTTGAAGTACCGACCAGAGCACGTTAAGTTGCGTGTTGTGTCTCCAGAAAGCTTCCTGTCTCTACAAGTAGGGGGGAATAATCATGTTTGTCAGGTTATTTTGTAGGAAGCTTTTAGCTTTCCGTTTGAGTCGTCATCCGGAGTAAAATAGCTTTCCAAGTAGCAATGCGAACATCTTCAAACTTCAAACAATGAAACAGAGGATTAACAAAGGAGTTGACGAACAATAGCAAAACTCCAATGCTCCACAACTTGAGACTAGGCACAGAAACGCCATTGAATGCAATTACAGCTTGACTCGACAAATAGGGCGTGTAGAACACGATGTATATTGCCAGGATGTACGCTAGAGTGATGACAGATTTTCTGTACCGGGAAATGTTAATTGATGAATGATTAGGTTGTGAAGTCATTTGGCTTTGCATTTGGTTGTGATGGTGTCGCAAGATGTGATATATTTTAAGGTAGCAGTAACCCATCACTAACATGAACAGCAATATCCCTAATGACGTTGCTAAGCTGTACACCATTCGACCAATCAACAAAAGGAGCGCGAACATCAATGATATTACCCAAAATACCATGCAGACGATGACTGTTCTCGTGTTGGTTACCATGGTAACGTAGGTCAGGTGTAGGCGCAGGGCGAGGTATCGGTCCACCGTAGCAGCGGTTACCATAAAGAAAGCAGCCCCACAAAAAAATGAACAGACGGTGTAGGAAAAGTATGCAAAAAAGCATACCAGCTCGTTGGCATGGTGATAGCGTTCCAGAACTTTCCATGCTATGGACAAAGGTATTCCAAGAGAAGAGAGACCAATGTTCGAGACTGCGAGATTACTCATATAGATGTTTTGTGGTGTATGCAGGGAGGTTGAGCGAATGATGGCTACGAGAATGGCTGTATTCAAAATAATAGACGGTACGATTGAAATACTGCTAACAACTATTGCTGCTATGGTGTAAGAAAATACATCATCTGCAAGGTTGTACCATTCCGTGAAATGGCTGCACGAAAAGTTCTCCATTTCAGTCTTTTTGCTTGTTCACTTCCTCCAAAATATCTTTGTTGAGTAAGGATTGGTTGCAATTTAGCCGGGAAAGTGTTACTTGTGGTAATGTCAATTTTCGTCGTCGTCTTCCGCCTTTCAAAATCTCTTCAACTAACAAGAACTAACAACATTTTCATTCCGCCTGGACGAGAAAACATTCCTTGTTATTTTAACGTTCAAATGTTTTCCTCAATATCCTTACCCTCTTTGTAATTTGTCTTTCTCTGCTCAAGATCGAACCAATTCACCTGTACCGTATCACCAGGGAGTTTTCATTCTCGACGCCTTTTTCAATTAGTTTTCCTTCGATATTTCCATTCCAAAGTTAATTTATTATTCTAATACCACTTATTCTCTTCGACTGAGTTTGTCTCGTAGAACATCTACTTTAATAGTAAACAGAGTGAAGCCTCTCTTATCGACTTCTATATTTCATGTTTTCACCTGCAGTAATTCGAAGTGGAGGTGACAGCATGCAATGAATACTTTGAATGATAATGCGCTTTTTCGATACGCTCTATGACAGGTCAGCTCTTTCTAGATAAACAACTCAATGCGAAGCCAAACTGATAGTTCAATGTCTGTTTAACTGAATAAACAGATAAAATCATGCAAAACATATAAATAAGTTTCACCTGCCTGCCAGTACCAAACAAATTATTCCTCTAACTATTAGCCTTCCTAGAAACAAACAAACGAAAAACAATATGACTTCTACGGTCGCGTGCTGGTACATTTAACTACAGAGCACTAAACGTGACTGCTCTTTACTGTTTTGTGTGGTTCTTGTTGATGATAGTAGTAAATGTGAAGATGAGTAGAAGAATGAGAAATATAATCAAGGGAAAATATTAGAGAAAAACACGTTTTTCTGCTCATGCAACTAGAATGATGGAACTAACAAAGTTTACGCATTTTTCTTTCGGAAACTAAATAAGAAACATAATCAAAACCAATTTTCACTTTTTTCTCTTTTTTGAATAGAGAAATTGCGATTCTCATCTGATTCGCCGAGAATGGTGACCCCCATTTTTTATTTCAGATTTTTGATAAATACGATGCTCGTCATTATATATCAAAATATGAAGGAAAGTTTATTGGATAGATTTTGAAATATTTTGATGGGAATAGTTGACATGTGCAATTTTTGGACGTTCGTAGAGGCGCACATACCTGCATTTTTTACTAATAGTTCAAGAATCATAGTCATCCAATGGCTTTGATGGATTTAATAGTATAGATTATCTAGTAAACTTCGAGTTATAAGTATGTTTTGTTATATAAAAGTACTTTTAACTGTGAATAAAGGTTCTTGATTACATCTTCTGGATACTACCGCATTTCACTATAAAACCCATAAATTGACATATTTGGAGACATCTAGCGAAAAAACAAGAATGGTGACCCCATCTTTTTATTGCAGTTTTTAAATGTCCATAACATAATTAATGTCCATGCAAAGTTTCAGGACAAAGTTATTGGCAAAATTTCTTTCAAGGGAATTACCTTAATAACAAATGTAAGTGAAACTTCCTTATTTTAATGACTTGTCGATAGACAACTTATCATTGACCAAGATAAGTTATTCATAATGACTTGTTTTTTTAGCCAGAGGGTCAAGGATATTTGTTCATTGACAGGGCCTTCCAGTTTTAATAGACCTCTTCGGCTCTGACGTAATGTTTTCCCATTTCAGACCACATGTCATTGCCTAGAGTATCATTTCTTTGTTTAAGGTTTGCGCACGGTTGCACATGAGAAGACACATGAATATGGATACAGCTCAAACAAAGAATCTTATTCTCAAGGGAATGACACGTGGTCTGAAATGGGAAAACATTACCCCAAGCCGAAGAGGTCTATTAGGAAGTACTTTTTGTAGTAAACAACAGCTGTAAATCTACTGTACTTTCCCAGTAAAAACAGGTTTTGGTCATGTACAATTTTGTACATGCGTTCTGGAATAGGGCAGGGTTGTTTACTGTACAAACAATCACTTCCGAATCCTTCTTCTGATCTCTTGTTTAGAATTATCTCATTCGTAACTTTAAGTATTTTTCATTATAATCTGTTCTCTACTAGTCAACCTAGCGAGCACCATCGACCGAATTGCTGGGTCAGGTCTTAGAACTGAGTGCTCGTACTTTTTCCTTAAGTCACCTGTCTCAAGCTCTTACGTCATACCTGGCTTAACTGGTTCAATCTAGTTTGACCTAGTACAAACCGGTTATGTGACGTAGTACTCTAGTACTTAGTTGCAGTTATCTTCAGTGAGTTGTCGTTAGTCTTCAGAGGATCTTACAGTCAGCAACCTCTACTTTGTACAAGACAAGCAAATAAACTTATAGCGTATGGTCTAGAGGATGGTCTAGAGGAAATCCATGTGTCCGTAGGGAAAATATCACTCCCCGCTTCTCACGTGACATGATTGTGGTGGCTTTTTTTTTTTTTTTGCTTTTTTTTTTTTTTTTTTTTTATAATTTTTAAGATTTTTGTTTTGTCTTCTTTTTTGTTTTTGCCACCACTGCAATCCAACGGCGAAAAAAAAATTTAATCAGAATAAATATCAGAACAAGACTGACTAAGATTACAGCCATTCTCAAACACACGCGCCCTCTAGCGATTGTTTCTGTCGCGACGAAGAAGGTTTTGGTGGGAGTCAATCACAAGGCGTTTCCATATAACATTGTCGGAAAACACAAAGCTATAAGGGCACGTGCCTATAGAGTGTCATGGAAACGCCTTGATTGACGTCCAGCAAAAGCTTCTTCGCGACAGAAACAATCGCTAGATCGGCGCGTGTGATTGAGAATGGCTGTAAAGGATCCTGAATATACTGCAGGACTGAGGTCTTGACATTGGTTTTGTTTTGTTTTTTTTCGTTTTTTTTGTTTTGTTTTTTTTCCCAATATAAATAGCAAAGTATTTTCTTACATTTTGCTTTGGGAAAGAAAACTGAAGCGTTCGTGCTCTGAGCATCTTCAAAGTAATGAAATTAGAATTTCATTTTTCACTGACTAGAATTTCTATTATTTATACGTAAATTGAGCTTCAAGTCGTTTTCCTTTCCTCATGATTCATTACCTGCTCGATTATTTAATTCTGTTTTTCTTTCTTCAGTGACAAGTGAATGGCATATGGCTAAACAATCGTTTTTCAATAAAAAATATAATACCCTTCCTCATGAAGCAGAATATAATATTTTCCTTTCATAGCAGAAAGATTTCAAGTGCTTGTTCATCCTACGCTCGAAAAACCGCATATCCACTTTCAATTCATATTTTTATTATTTATATATATTAGGACCACAAGAATAAAGGCTTGAGCTGTAAACGAATTATCCAACCACAAATTCAGTTTTCAATTACCTCTCATAATGAAGAGGAAAATTGCATTTATCATTGCGTTTGTTACCCATTTCAATCCATTTCCGAACTTTTAAAAGGTCTTCTCGAAAAGGAGGTTTCGTTCTAATTCCATGGTGACTCTACACCTGATGGTGATATAGCTCTACACCTGTCGTCTCAGATCATACAGAACGCCACGTAAGCCGGTGAAGCAAACGTTTCATGCCGGTCCACATGGGTGCTAACTCGAGTTGTTTCCACTTCACCGACTGGTTAGCGCTTGGAACGGTGTCCAGGCCTCTGTACGCTACCATGATGGCGATAAATTGCATCACGATTATCCCTGCTATTTTACTGAATGCGTTAATCGTTGTCACAATTTTTAAGACGCAATCTCTGAGGGCATCACCAAGTATGGTTATCATTTGCAACATCGCCTTGTCTGACCTGGTAGTTGGAATACTCGCACAGCCAATCTTTATCGCCTGGATTACACTCGAGTATTTCGATAAAACTGGTTGTAATTGTGCTTTAGCAGTATCCTTTGGCCTCTCATCTACTTTATTTGCTGGTGTTTCGCTGTTAAATGTGACTACATCGAGTGTAGATCGTTATCTTGCTCTCTACTTTCATCTGCGTTACCTTACCATCGTCACAACCCGGAGAGCTTGCATTACGTGTGCTGTCCATTGGCTGGGTGGTGCTGTTATATCTTTCAGCTGGATTCCTTTTGGTTTTATTATTTATAGTTACATTATAGCTACCTCAATGGCAGTGTGTATACTTATTACCATATTTTGCTACACTCTCGTTTTCAAGACCCTCAGACGACACCAGCGTCAAATTGATACTCAAATGATGAGTAATTGCAACGGGGACACTACTCTACCCACGAACAATGTCCAGAACTTCAAACGCTTTAAGAAATCTGTTTTCATCGCGTTGAGCATCTTTGGTGCTTTTCTGTGGTGCTACCTACCTTGTTTGTGTACTCTTGTCTCCATAGCAATGAAAGGATACTCCCTTTCACTTGTGATAGCTCTGAAGTTTTCGGTGACTGTGGTTTTCATAAATTCAGCTCTGAATCCTCTGTTGTTTCTGTGGAAAGTTTCTGATCTTCGTCTAGCACTTCTTAACATTTTCTCAAAGTTGTTTCATTAAAACAAACCCTCCCCTCCCCTCCCCTCCCCTCCCCTCCCCTCCCCTCCCCTCCCCTCCCCTCCCCTCCCGCAATAAACGTTACTGTTTAATTGGAATTCGGGACGTTCTGAGGGGCTGTCGATGGCGGCCATATTGGATTACCGAAACGGCCTACAATCACATGTCGAATTCGTTCCTTTTAAATTTTAAAATTCTATCAAAAATTATTCATTAGTTCGATGGAAGAAAAACCAATTTGATTCAATCTTAAGATAATCAGTTAAATTGCCCTCTTCATTCTTGAAATGAGACAGAGAGAAAGCACCAGTTTGAATGATCTGTTCGGCCGTGTCAAGAAATGTTTACAAAATCAGCCTGAAAATCATGATTTTTTATTTTATCAAAGTAACCTTGTCCAAAAATCTCATTTCAAGTGACGTAATCTTAAAACCAAATTGGGAATTATGTTCGTTATTTTGTGGATCAAACAGAATTTTTTGGGAAAAAATAAAAATCTTCCTTTCTGTTTGTATAATACGCTTCAAGCTCTTCTTCTCTGACTTCTTTAACACTGTCACCTGCTTAAATAAGTCAACGAACAGGAATGATGTTGACTCATTCCTCAAAACCTATACATTGCCTTGTAAGATGTAGTTACAAATCGCATCTGTTCAATAAATTTTGACAATCATCATCTCACTCAATACCAGCAAATTATTCAAATTTACTAGGAGTATATACTTTTCATATCGAGTTTTGACGAAGTTAGACGTCCTGTCGCCTGGCTTCAGCCATTCGCATTTCAAGCCTCAAGTTCCTCTTTGACTGAAATTTAAGCTCAAACAAACGATAGTTTATGAGCCCGAGGGAAAAAAATCAGAAAGCTTTGTTCTTAGACCTTTTCGCGGCAGCGGTTAGATAAATATTCAGAAAGTGGTGTGGTCTGACTGGACTGACCGAAGCAAAAAGCAAAGGGCCAAGTTGTTTGAAGCGTAAGTATTGGAAAGAACAATGTTCTATAATTTTACGTTATTCACAAATACAGACCGGCTGAATTTGGAAGAAACTCTTCTGACGCGTTAAATGATTGCATTTCTTTGTCATTCAAGGGGCTTCCATGTCCTGTGCCCTTTATCGTTGAAATTCCTATTCCGGTAAAATCATTTAGAAATGTCGGAAAACGACAAAGAAAGACGGCCACTTTTTTTATAGTTTTTAAGAAAGTGGGATTTTTCTAAGTTCCAGAATTTTAAATTTCTGATACCAGCTGCGGTGTATTGAAATAGTAGTCGTTTCTCAGTTTACTAAGCGAAATTGTACCCGACAAAGATAAAAATCTCAAATCTGTTTTAGCTTCTGTTAGCGTAAAATTGAAACCGTTTTCACCTCAAAAAGGAGACTGTAAAATTTCCTAATAAACAGGATATTTTTGGTTTTTCTTTCGTTTGATTGTTAAAGATTTGACGTGTTTGTCCGACAACTAATACCAAAAGGTATTCTTGAAATCATGAAGGCTAGAATTTTTTTCAAAAGATTCAAAATTCTAATTTTTAAAACACAAGACAAAGAGAGTGATTTAGACTTTTAACGATAGCGATATCCAATAAAACGAATATTTTTATTTTATATTTTTGTTTTACTCATTCATTAATTTTTTAAATACTTTTTTGGCTTCGTAGCTGCAATTTTAAGTCAACTGACATATGAATACAAGTTTTGCTATCTGCTTTGACATTTATATCCAGTGTTAGTAAAAAGAAAACAAAGCATGATAAAACATGGAAAGGATCTAAATACCCAAATCTCTGGTACTGATCACAAACTCAATGTTAGCCGGTTATAAAGTTTTAACATTGTCCCTGAACTCATTGTCTATAATCTTTAATTTTGATCCTCGCGTATAACATTTCTCCCTCAATTCGTTTGAAGTGTCAATAGTCTTTATCCCTCTGCTTGTGTACTTTAGAAAACTTGAAAAACAATACAAAAAGGATGCAGAAAAACGTCTTGGTTTTCAGTCGTATTGAGAATTCGAAACTTTAATCGTATCTGAAATACAGACAGCATGCTTTTGGAACAGCAGCTAGTTTTGATTTTTCTAAATTTACTTTCGTCGCGGTTCTAATCTAACACGATGATGTTAGATGTCATTTATTGGGTAAGCTTAGTTATTTAATCTCGTAGTTTACTTAAGAAAAAATTAAACTTCAAAAAAATTGAAAAAGAGTGAAAATGAACGAATATCACTTTAGCGAAATAATTAGGATTTTTATTAAAGATGTGCCCAGCAGTCAACATAGAATCGTAATGAAATAATCTTGAAGATAATTTTGTTTTTTATTTGGCCAACTGATCATTTGTTAGAATTCTATTCGTGGCAGATGATAATTTCCATAAAGAAAGGTTTTTAAATTCAATAGTATTTTTACTTAGTCTCGACAAATTGCACTATTAATGAAAATTTCCCGGCTTGTAAAAATCAAAAGATTCATTTAATTTACGTTGGTGAACATATTTTTCGACATGATTGGCCATGGAACCATTACAATATGATATGTCTGAATCCATATTTGAAAGAGACGAGCAGGTTTTCAGTCTTATCAACGACCTGTTCGACTTTGCATAGCTATAGTGAAGGATCTTTTAGGCTTCGGAAAATTATCAGTTAGCCTAGTTGACTCAAAGCAAAAACTTCTCAATCAAGAATTTGGACGATCAAATCAACTCATGGTAGAGTAAAACCAAGCCTCGCTTTAAAGCCTGACTTTCACGAGCGACGCAAGCACAAGCGCAAGCACAAGGATCAAAATTTTTCCTTTTCGTTGTGCTTGCGCTTATGTATGCGTGGACAGTTTTCGCGATGAAATATGGCCTCTTATGCTTGCGCTTGTGCTTGCGTCGCTCGTGAAAATCAAGCTTAAATCAATCCACTACAAAGCGTTTTGCAATGCGTTTCAAAGCATGGTATGAACCTTTTACACTGAGTCCCAAGAGGAATTCTTTTGGGGAACAAAACATTTTTTTTTTTTTTTTTTTTTTTTTTGTGCATAAGAAAAGACGGCCTATTGTTTTGTCCCCAGAACAATTTCCCTAGGAAATCAATGCAAGAGGTCCATAGTCCTTTTCACAGTTTCCTGCGCCATCTTGAAAGGTAACCGTGCCTGTGCATCGACGCGAAAACGATGGTGACCTTGCAATGATAGAGACGTGTGAATAATCATCCAAGATAATAAATTATACTTATTCATAGGTCTCACAATTGAGTGTCGTGTAGGGTCACGGTCCTTCAGGCTACAAACGACAATCAATCGTGAGACAAATGAATAAGTATTATTTATTACAATTTCCACGATGAATAATATTTTCATTCTTACAACCAAGCTGTTTAAAAGGTCTCCGTCATTGCATCGATTCGATGGGGAACTGTGAAGGGGACAATTAAATTGCGCACGAACGTAGAGCAATCGCTGAATTTCCTTCCTCTTTTCCAGACCTTTCTTTAGCAATTTTTTATAATTTTAATAGTGGTCTCAATCAGTAAGAAAAGTCAAACGGTAATCTTGTAAATTCCCTAAATTTGTAAGTAAAACTTGCCTTCGGAGTTTACGGGGGACGACAAAGGACTGCGTTTGACTTGGCATCACAAAGTCGAGTGATTATAGTGTTAAAAATCATTTAGTTCACTGCCCTCTGGGGGCTTAGTTTACCTAATGCACCTAATGACATAACTCTAATGCACTCTCATGCATGTATGTCCATCATACTGACTCCCTACTGACCCCCTGGGGGCCAACTTTGTCTAATGCACTCTAGAGGTATTATGTGTCCATCATACTTACGCACTACTCCTGAGGGTCAACTTTGTCTGATGCACTCTAGAGGTATTATGTGTCCATCATACTTACGCACTACTCCTGAGGGTCAACTTTGTCTGATGCACTCTAGAGGTATTATGTGTCCATCATACTTACTCACTACCCCTGGGGGTCAACTTTGTCTGATGCACTCTAGAGGTATTATGTGTCCATCATACTGACTCCCTACTGACCCCCTGAGGGTCAACTTTGTCTGATGCACTCTAGAGGTATTATGTGTCCATCATACTTACGCACTACTCCTGAGGGTCAACTTTGTCTGATGCACTCTAGAGGTATTATGTGTCCATCATACGGTCCCATCATACTTACTCACTACCCCTGTACGTCAACTTTATCTGATGCACTCTAGAGTTAATGTGTATTCGTCATACTGACTTAATACCCCGGGTTCATATGCACTCGAGAAGTAATGTGTGACTTTCATCACGACTAACAACGTTGATATATACTTAAAATCACAGACACCTGCGAGCTCAAAGAAGGCAAGCAAAGACACCGATCGAAGATGGGCGAAACTGGAGCCCTTCATGGAAGCCAAATCACAATATTTCGAGTCCTTTTCTCCGTTTTCGTCATATTGAACATCTTAGGAAACTCACTGGTCATCATCACAATTATCTGCAGTAGACTTCTCAAAACACCTATGCACTATCTATTACTTAACCTCTCCATCGCTTACATCATCGTAGCCATCTTTTATATCCCGAGATACGTCATCTATGACCAAAGAGTTTACCCCGACAACAAAATGGCCGCGGATTTCATGTGTAAGTTTTTGACCGAAGCAAGTCTGTCATGGGTGGGTCTGCAAGCGTCAGTGTTTACTCTAGTAACCATTGCGTTCGAGAGGTATTTCGTTATTGTTCATCCCCGTATCGCGCTGGGAAGATTCACCAAAGCGACGCTCATTCGAGTGATAGTAGCGTGCTGGGTGTACTCCTTTCTTTTGACTATGGCAGAGTTTATTTACTACAGTTACGACAAAAAGAAAAACCGCTGCGTCTTCACCTGGTCAGAGCAAGTGAGAGAAGCCAACGCGTACCTTTGGTCCTTCACCTGCGGGATAGTCCCGATTCTCGCAATGGGGCTTCTCTATGGAAGGATTCTTCGCGATATTCATGTGCGCTGGAAGACAGAGACAGCAGTTTCCAGAAGAGCACTGCTGAGATCCAGACGACGGATGACGAAGACTGTCATCATACTGGCACTGGTTTACACCATCTTCTGGCTGCCAAATCTCGTAGTCTGGATCCTTGGTCCGGGATATAAAGCGTACGGCATCTTACTTGCCTGTACTCATATGTGTCTGCTCTTGAGCGGCTGTACCATACCTTTTGTCTATATTCTCCAAGATGAACAGTTTCAACTCGGTTTACAGGACTTGTGCTCAAGTCATAGCAATAACAGAGTCCAAGATTCCACTCGTGTCGCTGAGGATAAGCAGACCAATGAGGAGGACACAAATGACGAGATGATGAAGAAAGTGAGATTCGCTGCCCCTTTTGTCCTGGTACCAAGACTGGAAATGGAGCAGCTAAACCAGTCATAGAGAAAGCGCTTAAAAGGATTTTTTTAAACAATCCTAGAGTACTGGTTTTCAAGACAGCCACATGTTCTAGGACAACACCAATTCTCCGTTTGTACGTCATGGTGGGCCGGGCATGTTGTTGCATATCACGGCGTGAGAGGGCCCTTGGAACGTGGTTAATACTACCAACAAGTCAACGAATGCGTCACGCAAATTAAAAGAAAAAGGGGTCGATATTTTAGTATATATATATGTGTGTATATAGATTCTTTTGTTGATTTGATTTCTTAGTACGAAATCTTGTTCATGTTTTATTGTGTTTTTCAAAATTATGTGAGTAAACAGCGCAGTCTCCCTCGCATCCTTTTTTAGTGTCGGTCGAGCGTTGCGTGACGACCGACACTAAAAATGGATGCGAGGGAGACTACAAACAGCGTAGCAGAAAAACAAACGATGACAAATATGATTCTAAAAATAGCATAAAATGGTGCCTATGATGGTTACAAGCATGAATACCATAGTTCATTTTCTCTTGATTTATCTTAATAAAAAATCAAACAATCTGAATTGTGACAATCAAATAATCTGAAAAATAGCATTTCGAGACATGTAATCTCTTTCTCAGCCTTTATTGGTGCCGTCAGTATTAATTATTAGCCATTCCAAGGTTGCGAAAAAACCGAGGTCGAGTTTCCATTGCAGTGCATTGTGGGACTATTTTAGGAGACGAAATAGATGCCATCCTGGAAATGTGTCCCCTATAACAGCCCCACAATGCAATGCAATTTCAACTCGACCCAGTTTTTCCTCCAACTCTAAATAGCTTATTTATTGGGAGGGCCTGGAACTGCGCTAGAATCCGGGACAGCGGGACAGACATTAACTTCTGCGGCTGTGGAGACTGGACTATATAGATCATATCTTGTAGAGATAGTTACCGTGTAAATAAAATTCTACAATGTGATGTTATGACTTTCTTTCTACTTAATAGCCCTAGCTGAAGGACACAGAGGATTGTTTAACAATCCATACGGTGCCTCGGCTTATTAGGGGTATTGCTTTGGAAGTAATTAAGAACTTTCACTCCTGATTTTAAGTAGTTGTGTCCCTTTTATTCGTTTCTTTCTTTATCCTTGTTGTTTGCCTTAAAAACAAATAAATGAATAAATTTATTTAAATGTCGATGTATTTAGTTTATGCAACTAAATTAAACTGAAATCAAGAAATTGTAGTGGATTTTGGGCTCCCTGTGGAGACCTACTCCCCGCAAGGGGTTACTGGGAGATTTTGTCGTGCTCGATACGTATGTACGTCAAACACGAAGTAAAGTTTATCATTTCACACGAAGTTTAGGTGTATTTTAGTGGTGTGTACAAAATAATCAAAGAAACAAAGTGTTTTGAAAATCCCAACTGGCAACTGGCTTTATCTTTGAAGTTCTGCTCATGAAGATTCTTGTCAGTATTCATAGTTTTCTCCTAGTTTGAATAAAACGATGGGGTTCGAACCAATCCATAAAAATTCAAAACAAAAAAAAATCGATTCTACTTTGCCATACCCCCGAGACATCCGCAGAGCTGAGGCGTCGTATGGACTTCGGACCTGACGGCGATTAAATCCTTCTGCCCTTGGGTGCACGAATTACGCAAGAAAATGTTCTAGCCGAAGCATCAGGGGAGAGACCAGCCGGCCCCCAGACCATATCGGCTAATCCCTTGCATCTCTGCCACGCACGGAATCGGTTGAAAATGTAATGTTAAAAAGTCTAGTCACTTCGGTGTATTGTTTTCACGGCTATTGTTATGCTGATTCCGTAGAGAACCGTGGCTCAGTGGCATAAACTTGGGTATCGAAGAAAATGAGTCAAGCCCGTTTGAGGAGGGTTAGTATTTGGATGGGTGACCTAAAAATCATACATACTCAAACCAACTTTTGATCCTGAATCTATCACACAAAATAATCTATTAAGCAAACGGCTTGACGTTTCTCTAGGAAAATTACTTTAAATCAGAACTAGACTGAGTTCCTATCAATTGAGAAACGGTCAAAGCTTAAAAACTGCAGGGCATTTAATCCGATCCATGCCTGGAAGTTGGTTTATATTTATATATTCTTTATTTTGTGTTGGCAAAAACATATAACTTTTCGATTATGATAAAGGTCTTTTCAATGGATGTGAAAAAGTAGCTACCTCATGGTCTCAAGCTTAGTTCACATCCAGTGAAAGGACCTTTGAAACTCCTCAGTCATTCCTCTTGAACCAATTTCTTCTGATCTTTATTTTATTTGTTTATTTATTTTGCTTTAAATTGACCAAAATATATAGAGTTTCGAAGTTGAAAACGTTCCCTTCCATGGATATGAAAAGTACTGAGTTCCCTCATGGTCACACGCTTAGTTCACATCCAGTGAAAGGACCTTTGAGGCTTCTAATCAAGTCTTGAACCATTTTCGTTCTTCTGATCTTTATTTTTGTTTGTTTATTAGTTATTCTATGATTTGATCAAAATATATAGCGTTTCGAAAATGTAAAAGGTTCCTTCAATGGATGTGAAAAGTAGCTACCTCGTGGTCTCACGCTTAGTTCACATCCAGTGAAAGGACCTTTGAAACTTTAAGTCAATTCCTGATCGTCCATTTTTCATGTTCGTCCATTAAGTTGTTCTCTGATCAATTTTGTTATTGTTGTGGTTTGCTTGTTGTTGTTGTTTTTGTTTTTTTTTTTTGTTTTTTAGGTTTGTTTTGATATCAATTGAACAAAATATATAGAGATTCGAAGTCGTGAAAAAGGTCCTTCAATGGATGTGAAAAGTACCTACCTCATGGCCCCACGCTTAGTTCACATCCAGTGAAAGGACCTTTCATGCTCCTCAGTCAACTTCTAAGCCATATTAAGTTGTTTTTTTTAAATATATATCCTTTTTCTTCCGCGTTTAGAAGAACATATTGACTTTTCGATTATGAAAAAGAAAAACTTGAAGCTTATAAAAGATTTCCTTTTTAGTTTCTCTATGTTATACAAAAAGAAATAATGGTCAAATGAATGTGGTTTAGGAGTGGAATAGAAGCTTCAAAAGTCATTTTACTGGATGTGAACTTCACGTTAACAAAATAATTAACATATGCCTTGATTTGAAAAAGGGTAAAGAGCCTGTCCACAGGCTTGAAAGTCACAATCTGGTTTCTAATATAAATCAGGGGCTGGGCTACCTGTGGTATATTCACCTTCGTCGCACCACAGGCAGTACCTACTCTTAAACAGTAAACAATAAACGCACAACATCAATATAAATTTTTGATAAAACATATAAATCACTACTGACCTTTTCTGTTTCGACTTGAATAGCATTGATCGATCGATTTGGGGATACGGTACAGGATCTCCATTCGTTTGATAAAGACTATCTATTTTCCCTTTGATGTATCTATGGTAACTGTACGCCGCTCTATTTTCTGTCTTAGCTTTTCATCTGGCAGAAACGCAAGTGAGGAGTTTTTGAAGGTCTTTTTCGATTCCTTGTTTCATAAAAAAGAAATGAAACGAGAAAATAAGTGGAATAAGTTCACAGTTCTTCTCAACGGGAACCCCTTAACGTATCCTTCTCAAATAAGCCATAATTTTCATTAATCTTTAAAAATAACTGATTCAAAGTAACTTTTCTAGAGATGTTAGACCTTTCGCTATAATTTTAAGTCAAAATACCAAAGAATTTTTATTCCTCATTCCGACACTCCACCAAGGAAAAGTCCGATCCAAGGAGTGAATCCAGATAGGGATTTTCCACAATTTTGGATTTTGAGGCAAAAAGTAACAGGTCCTGAAAGAGCAAGAGAAATGGGGATCGATTGTGTAAATTGTTTTGTTTTGGTCGTAAAGGAAATGGGTTTACAGGCATCAAAAGTATGGACCCGCAAGCCGCTCGTACGCCTATACAACACACCCACCTCTCCAATGTTCTAGGTCAGTAACATCTATTTTTTTCATCTGTTAGAAAAATTAACTGTTTCTAAAAAATCGATATATCCTATTTTTTTATATCCCAGAGTTTTTTTCGAATAAACTATTAAACAATATAGAGTTCTGATGAGCAAACTTTGAGGGGTTTTACCCTTTTGAACTGAGCTGCAAAAAGTCGCGCGGAGAAAATAGTTTTTCAGTTTGTTGTAGGAGTCAGAAAGTGAGTCTAGAACTGGATTAGTCTGTACCTTGAGTTTTTCACAGTCATGCAGAACGTACTCTTTATCGATTTGACCATTCTTTAAGTGCTAGGAATTTTTTAAAAGCTTCAAATGTGGAGCATTCAAGGTACGGGCGAAGACTACATCACGGGCGGAGAAGGACCCCCATAAAATGCTAAAAATGTATGTAATTTGGTCTGTGAGGGGCCCGTGAGATGCACTCTACGCCCGCGATGTAGTCTTTTTCTCAAAACACATCATTCAGTCACAAGGCAAGCCTGTTATTCTTTATCTTAGTAGTTAATTATATCATAAAACAATCGCCTACCAAATCAAGGCTGATGTCGGTTGGATTTTTAACCGCTAAGTCATCATTATAGACGAAGCGGTAAACAACAAGTTTGAGAAGTAGTTTGGAGACATTTTATCTCCATAATACTATTTTATGCAGAGTCAAGATTAACGCCAAACACTCAAACACCTTGTTAAAAATCAAATAAATAACTCCAAACCATGAAAACTGTCTTCCCTTAGCGGAAGATCATTTATTACTGAGAAACCTCCATTTATAGGCATTTAATTGGGGCTCAGAGGGCTATAGATAAAAGCTAACTACAAACATTACGTACGAATAACAATTTCGAATAATTCGTACTGCAGTGGAAAATGTTGGTAAATATTCGCTGAACAGACTCCCGTACGAATAACAATCGCGAATAATTCGTACGAGAGTGAAAAATGTTGGTAAATATTCGCTGAACAGACCCCCGTACGAATAACAATGGCAAATAATTCAGAATGTTGGTAAATATTCGCTGAACAGAGTTAAAACATGCCCTTCGTACTGACTTATGAGAACAATGCAACAGAACAATGCAATATATGACTTTGTAATTATGTAAGTGAATAATGTAAATATGTAAATAACAACTATATCTATTATAATATCAACTCTGTTAAGGACTTGATTTTAGTTTCATCTTATGTTATCTTATTCATCGATTTCTTTATTCACTTATTTTAATGTTTTCTTCTCGTCTCCAATTATTTTATTTTATTATAGTCTTAAATTTCTACGCGACCACATCAGCCATGCTGTAATATCAATCGTGTCTAAATAAATATCATTATTATTATTATTGTTAATAATAATAATATTGGCGAATAATTCGTGCGGGAGTGAAAAATGTTGGTAAATATTCGTTGAACAGACCCCCGTACGAATAACAATCGCGAATAATTCGTGCGGGAGTGAAAAATGTTGGTAAATATTCGTTGAACAGACCCCCGTACGAATAACAATTGCGAATAATTCGTGCGGGAGTGGAAAATGTTGGTAAATATTCGTTGAACAGACCCCCGTACGAATAACAATTGCGAATAATTCGTGCGGGAGTGAAAAATGTTGGTAAATATTGGCTGCTGAACCGACTCCCGTATGATTAACAATCGCGAATATTTCGTAGGGTAGTCTTCAGAAATTCTATACATACTCAAACCAACTTTTGATCCTGAACCTATCACACAAGGATGGTGCCTACTAATTGCGAAGCATTTTTATTTTTTTCAAATTGTGCCAGTCATTTAAATCACCCACTGGGCCACTGGAATCCGAAAACAATTGGGGGTACCCACGCATCTAAGCGAGATAAAATAAAGAATAAAAAATTATAGACCAACTTCCAGACGTGTTGGCAAAAACATATAACTTTTCGATTATGAAAAAAGGTCCTATCCATGGATGTGAAAAGTAGCTACCTCATGGTCTCAAGCTTAGTTCACATCCAGTGAAAGGACCTTTCATGCTCCTCAGTCAACTTCTAAGCCGTATATTAAGTTATTGTTGTTTTTTTTAAGAAAAAGACTTCCTTTAATGTATATCTTTTTTCTTCCGCGTTTAGAAGAACATATTGACTTTTCGATTATGAAAAAGAAAATCTTGAAGCTTATAAAAGATTTCCTTTTTAGTTTCTCTATGTTATACAAAAAGAAATAATGGTCAAATGAATGTGGTTTAGGAGTGGAATAGAAGCTTCAAAGGTCATTTTACTGGATGTGAACTTCACGTTAGCAAAATAATTAACATATGCCTTGATTTGAAAAAGGGTAAAGAGCCTGTCCATCCACAGGCTTGAAAGTCACAATCTGGTTTCTAATATAAATCAGGGGCTGGGCTACCTGTGGTATATTCACCTTCGTCGCACCACAGGCAGTACCTACTCTTAAACAATAAACAATAAACGCACAACATCAATATAAATTTTTGATAAAACATATAAATCACTACTGACTTTTTCTGTTTCGACTTGAATAGCATTGATCGATCGATTTGGGGATACGGTACAGGATCTCCATTCGTTTGATAAAGACTATCTATTTTCCCTTTGATGTATCTATGGTAACTGTACGCCGCTCTATTTTCTGTCTTAGCTTTTCATCTGGCAGAAACGCAAGTGAGGAGTTTTTGAAGGTCTTTTTCGATTCCTTGTTTCATAAAAAAGAAATGAAACGAGAAAATAAGGGGAATAAGTTCACAGTTTCTCAACGAGAACCCCTTAACGTATCCTTCTCAAATAAGCCATAATTTTCATTAATCTTTAAAAATAACTGATTCAAAGTAACTTTTCTAGAGATGTTAGACTTTTCGCTATAATTTTAAGTCAAAATATCAAAGAAAATGTTTTCCTCATTCCGACACTCCACCAAGGAAAAGTCCGATCCAAGGAGTGAATCCAGATAGGGATTTTCCACAATTTTGGATTTTGAGGCAAAAAGTAACAGATTCTGAAAGAGCAAGAGAAATGGGGATCGATTGTGTAATTTGTTTTGTTTTGGTCGTAAAGGAAATGGGTTTACAGGCATCAAAAGTATGGACCCGCATGCCACTTGTACGCCTATACAACACACCCACCTCTCCAATGTTCTAGGTACTAACATCTATTTTTTCATCTGTTAGAAAAATTAACTTTTTCTAAAAATTCGATATATCCTAGATTTTAAGGAGTTTTTTTCGAATAAACTATTAAACAATATAGAGTTCTGATGAGCAAGATTTGACGGTTTTACCCTTTTTGAACTGAGCTCAAATGGACACGGGTAAGCATATTTTCTCTAAGAATTAAGAAGAATTAACATCGACATAAGGAGTGCTTCTGAAGTGTGTAAAGGGGTGCAGAGTAGCTGGAGTTTTACGATGATCACAACATTCAAAAGGACATCAAAGTAAGCTTGTTTTCTCTTAGATTTTACATCGGCAGAAGGCGTCCCTCTGAAGCGAGTGAAGGAGTGAGTAGTAGCGACTTTTACAAAGATCACAACATTTAAAAAAGCACCAAAGGAAGCTTATTTTAGATTTCACATCGACAGAAGGCGTCCCTCTGAAGCGCGTGAAGATCACAACACTCATAAGGACATCAAAGTAAGCTTATTTTCTCGTACATACTACATTGAAGAAGGCGTCCTTCTGAAGCGTGTGAATTTCACAACACTCAAAAGGACACCAAAGTAAGCTTGTTTTCTCTTAGACATTACTTCGGCAGAAGGCGTGCCTCTGAAGAGTGTGAAGGAGTGAGTAGTAGCGAGTTTTACAAAGATCACAACATTTAAAAAAACACCAAAATAAGCTTATTTTCTGGTACATACTACATCGAAGCAGGCGTCCTTCTGAAGCGTGTGAATTTCACAACACTCAAAAGGACACCAAAGTAAGCTGGTTTTCTCGTAGATATTAGATCGGCAGAAGTTGTCCTTCTGAAGCGTGTGAAGATCACAACACTCCTAAGGACACCAAAGTAAGCTTATTTTCTCGTACATACTACATCGAAGAAGGCGTCCTTCTGAAGCGTGTGAATTTCACAACACTCAAAAGGACACCAAAGTAAGCTTGTGTTCTCTTAGATTTTACATCGGCACAAGGCGTCCCTCTGAAGCGAGTGAAGGAGTGAGTAGTAGCAAGTTTTACAAACTGAAGATCACAACATTTAAAAAAGCACCAAAGGAAGCTTATTTTAGATTTTACATCGACAGAAGGCGTCCCTCTGAAGCGTGTGAAGATCACAACACTCAAAAGGACACCCAAGTAAACTTATTTTTTGAATAACATCGATAGAAGGAGTCCCCTTTAACTGTGTGAAGGAGTTGATTTAGTAAGTCAAAGGTTGTACGGTAATCTCGATCGTATCGTAAACCCTTATTTCTGATGTTGTGTTCAATTTGAAGACTCGTAGGTCGAAAAATTAGTACAGTACTCTACGTGACAGTACTTTTTAGAGGACTTTATCATAGCGCAATTGACAATCGTACCATATTTCATTTATAAGCATTTAATTAGGTCTCAATGGTCTAAAATGCAAAAGGAGTTTCAAGGGCGGATCCAGCAAAATTTTAGGGGGGGGGGGGTGGGCTAATTGAGTTTCTTTTATCAGCACAACGGAAAACAACAAAAAAGCATCTAATTCTTCAGTTTTGTTTTATTGTTTTTTTTCTGCTGAAGGGGGGCTTCAGCCCCGATTTGCCCCCCCCCCCCCCCCCCCCTGGATCCGCGCTTGAGTTAACGACCTACCCCTTTGTAATCGTAGTAATCTTAAGGTGAAACGAAATGTACTAAAGGCCGGTTTAGATGGTACGATTTTCGCCTACAACTATCGTACGCAACACGCTCGCGCCATCCTACAACTCGAGTCGTAGCGTGTAAATCAAGCCTACAACTCGCCTACGACAGACGCGAGCGTGTTGTATACGATAGTTGTAGGCGAAAATCGTACCGTCTAAACTGGTCTTAACTTATACTTATCGTACCAGTTGAAGGGAGAAAGTTGAAAATTCTACAAATATATTTTTAAGCTTGTTCTATCTAGGGCCGTAATCAGAACTTTTACAGGGAGGGTGCACATCGAATAAAATCGGACCACAGGCAATAATTTGAAGAACCAAAAAGAAAAAAAGGTAACCAAAAGAAAGCAGAACCAAAAAAAAAAAAAAAAGAAGAAGAAGATGGATGAGCGGACCTTAAGCTTTTATGGGGGGCTGCACGTGCACCCTGTGCTCCCACCTGGTTACGGCCCTGCTATCTGATTCAAATTTAGCACAGGACTGAAAAAAGGATACTCTTAAATAAGGTCAAGGCTGCACTTAAAGACGGTCATTACAAAAAAGGATACTCTTATAATCATAATCGAAAAGGTCCTTTCACTGGATGTGAACTCCATTAAACCATGAATATTTCACATCCAGTGAAAGGACCTTTTTCATGATCGGAAAAGAATTTTTCATCTTCAGTTCTATTTCACTGAACCTTGAGTTTTTCACAATCATACAAAATCTACCTTTTATTATGTTATCAAACTACAAGTGCTAGAAATTGAAGACAATGGCTTCCAAATGAGTTTTAAACACAAAGCATTCAAGATACATTTAATGATTACATCCCGGGCGGAGAAGCACTCCATAAATTACTATAAATGTATGTAATTTGGTCTGTAAGGGGGTCGTGAGATGCACTCTACGCCCGTGATGTAGTCTTTTCTTCGAACCACGCCATTCAATCACAAGCCGGGCGTGTTATTCTATATCCTTCTACTTGGTTGTATCATCAAGCTTAATAAATATACTGACATTTTGTAAAATAGCTGTGACCCATAAAAGAATTAAGAGCGGCTGTCCGTAAAAATCTAAATTTCGTGGCAACAGTCAAAAAATCGATTTTGTTCATACTTTGAAGTTAGATACCCTATCATATGATATTAATCCTTGTGCACTAGTTTTGCAATATTGTTTTTTGTTCGGGAGAAATTTGAATTTTTATGCAGATAGGCAAATATGCTAATTTGACGACTCTAGGCAAATATGCTAATTTGACGATAAATCACCGAACTCGTGTACAAAATACAATCAATACTTGACCTTTCTAACCTAATAAACTTCAAATATGGTAACTCTATATGCCTCACAATGATTTTCAGACATGTAGCCGTAACGAAGAACTTTCTGGAAGAATTATTTTCAAGACACAGTTTTCTTGAGCTTAAAAGTACCCTCAAAACAAGTGAGAATTTCACCATGGCCGATGATACAATGAAGAAGCGAGATTTTCACTGTATGTGATGTCAAGATGGCATTGTTCAAGATTGTGGGGAAAAAAATTTTTGCCATCGACCAAATATGCTTAGAGGATCGTTTTTGCAATAATTAGCAAGTAAATGACTGTCAAAATGTAACTTAAATTAACATTTTTCAAATTTTTTACAACCGTTTGCTACATCAATAGTTAGCAAATTTGAGGGATTTTTTTGAAGAAAGAGCAGCGTTTACTACCTACCTCTTCACAAATCATGAATTCTTGGTGCACTTACTAATAATATGTTATATTATACACCTGGACTGCAAGTATACCACACTAATACCATATAATATCATACACCTGGACTACAAGTATACCACACTAATACCATATCATTTTATACACCTGGACTGCAAGTATACCACACTAATACCATGTCATATCATAAACCTGGACTTCAAGTATACCACACTAATACCATGTCATATCATACACCTCGACTGCAAGTATACCACACTAATACCATGTCATATTATACACCTGGACTGCAAGTATACCACACTAATACCATGTCCTATGATACACCTGGACTGCGAGTATACCACACTAATACCATGTCATATTATACACCTGGACTGCAAGTATACCACACTAATACCATGTCATATTATACACCTGGACTGTAAGTATACCACACTAATACCATGTCATATCATACACCTGGACTGCAAGTATACCACACTAATACCATATCATATCATACACCTGGACTGCAAGTATACCACGCTAATACCATATCATATCATACACCTGGACTGCGAGTATACCACACTAATACCATGTCATATCATACACCTGGACTGCAAGTATACCACTCTAATACCATGTCATATTATACACATGGACTGCAAGTATACCACACTAATACCATGTCATATCATACACCTGGACTGCAATTATACCACGCTAATACCATATCATATCATACACCTGGACTGCGAGTATACCACACTAATACCATGTCATTTTATACACCTGGACTGCAAGTATACCACACTAATACCATGTCATATCCTACACCTGGACTGCAAGTATACCACGCTAATACCATGTCATATTATACACCTGGACTGCGAGTATACCACTCTAATACCATGTCATTTTATACACCTGGACTGCAAGTATACCACGCTAATACCATATTATACCATACACCTGGACTGCAAGTATACCACACTAATACCAAGTCATTTTATACACCTGGACTGCAAGTATACCACACTAATACCATATTATATCATACACCTGGACTGCAAGTATACCACACTAATACCAAGTCATTTTATACACCTGGACTGCAAGAATACCACACTAATACCATGTCATATCATACACCTGGAGTGCAAGTATACCACAGTAACCCCATGTCATATCATACACCTGGACTGCAAGTATACCACACTAATACCATGTGATATTATACACCTGGACTACGAGTACACCACACTAATACCATGTCATTTTATACACCTGGACTGCAAGTATACCACACTAATACCATGTCATCTTATACACCTGGACTACAAGTATACCACGCTAATACCATATCATATCATACACCTGGACTGCGAGTATACCACACTAATACCATGTCATTTTATACACCTGGACTGCAAGTATACCACACTAATACCATGTCATATTATACACCTGGACTGCAAGTATACCACACTAATACCATGTCATATCATACACCTGGACTGAAAGTATACCACGCTAATGCCATATCATATCATACACTTGGACTGCGAGTATACCACACTAATACCATGTCATATCATACACCTGCCAGAAAGTATACCACGCTAATACCATATCATATCATACACCTGGACTGCGAGTATACCACACTAATACCACGTCAGTTTATACACCTGGAGTGCAAGTATACCACAGTAACACCATGTCATATCATACACCTGGACTGCAAGTATACCACACTAATACCATGTGATATTATACACCTGGACTACGAGTACACCACACTAATACCATGTCATTTTATACACCTGGACTGCAAGTATACCACACTAATACCATGTCATCTTATACACCTGGACTACAAGTATACCACACTAATACCATATCATATCATACACCTGGACTGCAAGTATACCACACTAATACCATGTCATATTATACACCTGGACTTCAAGTATACCACACTAATACCATGTCATATCATACACCTGAACTGCAAGTATACCACGCTAATACCATATCATATCATACACCTGGACTGCAAGTATACCACACTAATACCATGTCATTTTATACACCTGGACTGCAAGTATACCACACTAATACCATGCGATATTATACACCTGGACAGCGAGTATACCACACTAATACCATGTCATTTTATACACCTGGACTGAGAGTATACCACACTAATACCATGTCATCTTATAAACCTGGACTGCAAGTATACCACACTAATACCATGTCATATCATACACTTGGACTGCGAGTATACCACACTAATACCATGTCATATCATACACCTGCCAGAAAGTATACCACGCTAATACCATATCATATCATACACCTGGACTGCGAGTATACCACACTAATACCACGTCAGTTTATACACCTGGAGTGCAAGTATACCACAGTAACACCATGTCATATCATACACCTGGACTGCAAGTATACCACACTAATACCATGTCATATTATACACCTGGACTCCGAGTACACCACACTAATACCATGTCATTTTATACACCTGGACTGCAAGTATACCACACTAATACCATGTCATCTTATACACCTGGACTACAAGTATACCACACTAATACCATATCATATCATACACCTGGACTGCAAGTATACCACACTAATACCATGTCATATTATACACCTGGACTTCAAGTATACCACACTAATACCATGTCATATCATACACCTGAACTGCAAGTATACCACGCTAATACCATATCATATCATACACCTGGACTGCAAGTATACCACACTAATACCATGTCATTTTATACACCTGGACTGCAAGTATACCACACTAATACCATGTTATATTATACACCTGGACTGCGAGTATACCACACTAATACCATGTCATTTTATACACCTGGACTGAGAGTATACCACACTAATACCATGTCATCTTATAAACCTGGACTGCAAGTATACCACACTAATACCATGTCATATCATACACCTGGACTGAAAGTATACGACACTAATACCATATCATATCATACACCTGGACTGCAAGTATACCACGCTAATACCATATTATATCATACACCTGGACTGCAAGTATACCACACTAATACCATATCATATCATACACCTGGACTGCAAGTATACCACACTAATACCATGTCATATCATACACCTGGACTGCAAGTATACCACACTAATACCATGTCATATTATACGCCTGGACTGCAAGTATACCACACTAATACCATGTCATATCATACACCTGGACTGAAAGTATACGACACTAATACCATATCATATCATACACCTGCAAGAAAGTATACCACGCTAATACCATATTATATCATACACCTGGACTGCAAGTATACCACACTAATACCATATCATATCATACACCTGGACTGCAAGTATACCACACTAATACCATGTCATATCATACACCTGGACTGCGAGTATACCACACTAATACCATGTCATATCATACACCTGGACTGCAAGTATACCACGCTAATACCATATCATATCATACACCTGGACTGCAAGTATACCACACTAATACCAAGTCATTTTATACAGCTGGACTGCAAGTATACCACACTTATACCATGTAATATCATACACCTGGACTTCAAGTATACCACACTAATACCATGTCATATCATACACCTGGACTGCGAGTATACCACACTAATACCATGTCATTTTATACACCTGGACTGCAAGTATACCACACTAATACCATGTCATATCATACACCTGGACTACAAGTATACCACGCTAATACCATGTCATATTATACACCTGGACTGCAAGTATACCACACTAATACCATGTCATATTATACACCTGGACGGCGAGTATACCACACTAATACCATGTCATTTTATACACCTGGACTGCAAGTATACCACGCTAATACCATATTATATCGTACACCTGGACTGCAAGTATACCACACTAATAAGAAGTCATTTTATACACCTGGACTGCAAGTATACCACACTAATACCATGTCATATCATACACCTGGACTGCAAGTATACCATGCTAATAGCATATCATATCATACACCTGGACTGCAAGTATACCACACTAATACCATGTCATTTTATACACCTGGACTGCAAGTATACCACACTTATACCATGTCATATCATACACCTGGACTGCAAGTATACCACACTAATACCATGTGATATTATACATCTGGACTGCGAGTATACCACACTAATACCATGTCATATTATACACCTGGACTGCAAGTATGCCACACTAATACCATGTCATATTATACACCTGGACTGCAAGTATACCACACTAATACCATGTCATATCATACACCTGGACTGCAAGTATACCACACTAATACCATATCATATCATACACCTGGACTGCAAGTATACCACGATAACACCATATCATATCATACACCTGGACTGCGAGTATACCACACTAATACCATGTCATTTTATACACCTGGACTGCAAGTATGCCACAGTAATACCAAGTCATTTTATACACCTGGACTGCAAGTATACCACACTAATACCATGTCATATTATACACCTGGACTGCGAGTATACCACTCTAATACCATGTTATTTTATACACCTGGACTGCAAGTATACCACGCTAATACCATATGATATCATACACCTGGACTGCAAGTATACCACACTAATACCAAGTCATTTTATACACCTGGACTGCAAGAATACCACACTAATACCATGTCATATTATACAACTGGACTGCGAGTATACCACAGTAATACCATGTCATATCATACACCTGGACTGCAAGTATACCACACTAATACCATGCGATATTATACACCTGGACTGCGAGAATACCACACTAATACCATGTCATTTTATACACCTGGACTGCAAGTATACCACACTAATACCATGTCATCTTATACACCTGGACTGCAAGTATACCACAGTAATACCATGTCATATTATACACCTGGACTGAAAGTATACCACGCTAATACCATATCATATCATACACCTGGACTGCAAGTATACCACACTAATACCATGTCAGTTTATACACCTGGAGTGCAAGTATACCACAGTAAGACCATGTCATTTTATACACCTGGACTGCAAGTATACCACACTAATACCATGTCATATCATACACCTGGACTGCCAGTATACCACACTAATACCATGTGATATTATACACCTGGACTGCGAGTATACCACACTAATACCAAGTCATTTTATACACCTGGACTGCAAGTATACCACACTAATACCATGTCATATTATACACCTGGACTGCGAGTATACCACACTAATACCATGTCATTTTATACACCTGGAATGCAAGTATACCACGCTAATACCATATTATATCATATACCTGGACTGCAAGTATACCACACTAATACCATGTCATATTATACACCTGGACTGCGAGTATACCACACTAATACCATGTCATTTTATACACCTGGACTGCAAGTATACCACACTAATACCATGTCATCTTATACACCTGGACTGCAAGTATACCACACTAATACCATGTCATATCATACACCTGGACTGAAAGTATACCACGCTAATGCCATATCATATCATACACTTGGACTGCGAGTATACCACACTAATACCATGTCATATCATACACCTGCAAGAAAGTATACCACGCTAATACCATATCATATCATACACCTGGACTGCGAGTATACCACACTAATACCATGTCAGTTTATACACCTGGAGTGCAAGTATACCACAGTAACACCATGTCATATCATACACCTGGACTGCAAGTATACCACACTAATACCATGTGATATTATACACCTGGACTACGAGTACACCACACTAATACCATGTCATTTTATACACCTGGACTGCAAGTATACCACACTAATACCATGTCATATTATACACCTGGACTACAAGTATACCACACTAATACCATATCATATCATACACCTGGACTGCAAGTATACCACACTAATACCATGTCAGATTATACACCTGGACTGCAAGTATACCACACTAATACCATGTCATATCATACACCTGAACTGCAAGTATACCACGCTAATACCATATCATATCATACACCTGGACTGCAAGTATACCACACTAATACCATGTCATTTTATACACCTGGACTGCAAGTATACCACACTAATACCATGCGATATTATACACCTGGACTGCGAGTATACCACACTAATACCATGTCATTTTATACACCTGGACTGAGAGTATACCACACTAATACCATGTCATCTTATAAACCTGGACTGCAAGTATACCACACTAATACCATGTCATATCATACACCTGGACTGAAAGTATACGACACTAATACCATATCATATCATACACCTGGACTGCAAGTATACCACGCTAATACCATATTATATCATACACCTGGACTGCAAGTATACCACACTAATACCATATCATATCATACACCTGGACTGCAAGTATACCACACTAATACCATGTCATATCATACACCTGGACTGCAAGTATACCACACTAATACCATGTCATCTTATACGCCTGGACTGCAAGTATACCACACTAATACCATGTCATATCATACACCTGGACTGAAAGTATACGACACTAATACCATATCATATCATACACCTGCAAGAAAGTATACCACGCTAATACCATATTATATCATACACCTGGACTGCAAGTATACCACACTAATACCATATCATATCATACACCTGGACTGCAAGTATACCACACTAATACCATGTCATATCATACACCTGGACTGCGAGTATACCACACTAATACCATGTCATATCATACACCTGGACTGCAAGTATACCACGCTAATACCATATCATATCATACACCTGGACTGCAAGTATACCACACTAATACCAAGTCATTTTATACAGCTGGACTGCAAGTATACCACACTTATACCATGCAATATCATACACCTGGACTTCAAGTATACCACACTAATATCATGTCATATCATACACCTGGACTGCAAGTATACCACACTAATACCATGTCATTTTATACACCTGGACTGAGAGTATACCACACTAATACCATGTCATCTTATAAACCTGGACTGCAAGTATACCACACTAATACCATGTCATATCATACACCTGGACTGAAAGTATACGACACTAATACCATATCATATCATACACCTGGACTGCAAGTATACCACGCTAATACCATATTATATCATACACCTGGACTGCAAGTATACCACACTAATACCATATCATATCATACACCTGGACTGCAAGTATACCACACTAATACCATGTCATATCATACACCTGGACTGCAAGTATACCACACTAATACCATGTCATCTTATACGCCTGGACTGCAAGTATACCACACTAATACCATGTCATATCATACACCTGGACTGAAAGTATACGACACTAATACCATATCATATCATACACCTGCAAGAAAGTATACCACGCTAATACCATATTATATCATACACCTGGACGCAAGTATACCACACTAATACCATATCATATCATACACCTGGACTGCAAGTATACCACACTAATACCATGTCATTTATACAACACCTGGACTGCAAGTCGGCCACACTAAGACCATGGTATTATTATAAATCTGGACTGCGAGTATACCACACTATACCAATGCCATATTATACCACCTGACTGCAAGTATACACGCTAATACCATGTCATATTATACACCTGGACTGCAAGTATACCACACTAATACCATGTCATATTATACACCTGGACTGCAAGTATACCACACTAATACCATGTCATATCATACACCTGGACTGCAAGTATACCACACTAATACCATGTCATATCATACACCTGGACTGCAAGTATACCACACTAATACCATGTCATATCATACACCTGGACTGCAAGTATACCACACTAATACCATGTCATATACACCTGGACTGCAAGTATACCACACTAATACCATGTCATATCATACACCTGGACTGCAAGTATACCACACTAATACCATATCATATCATACACCTGGACTGCAAGTATACCACACTAATACCATGTCATTTTATACACCTGGACTGCAAGTATACCACACTAATACCATGTCATATTATACACCTGGACTGCAAGTATACCACACTAATACCATGTCATATTATACACCTGGACTGCAAGTATACCACACTAATACCATGTCATATTATACACCTGGACTGCGAGTATACCACACTAATACCATGTCATATTATACACCTGGACTGCAAGTATACCACACTAATACCATGTCATTATATACACCTGGACTGCAAGTATACCACACTAATACATTTTATACACCTGGACTGCAAGTATACCACACTAATACCATGTCATATCATACACCTGGACTGCAAGTATACCACACTAATACCATGTCATATCATACACCTGGACTGCAAGTATACCACACTAATACCATGTCATTTTATACACCTGGACTGCAAGTATACCACACTAATACCATGTCATATTATACACCTGGACTGCAAGTATACCACACTAATACCATGTCATATTATACACCTGGACTGCAAGTATACCACACTAATACCATGTCATACCTGGACTGCAAGTATACCACACTAATACCATGTCATATTATACACCTGGACTGCAAGTATACCACACTAATACCATGTCATATCATACACCTGGACTGCAAGTATACCACACTAATACCATGTCATATCATACACCTCGGAATACAAGTATACCCCGCTAATACCATAGTCATATCATACACCTGGACTGCAGGTATACCACACTAATACCATGTCAGTATTATACCCGGGAAGTGCGAGTATACCACACTACTACCATGTCATACTCATACACCTGGACCTGCAAGTCATACCACAGCTAATACCATGGTATATTAGTACACCTTGGATGCAAAGGAAGTACTACCACACTAATAAGCATGTCATTTTATAGCCCCTGGACTGCAAGTATACCATCACCTAATACCATGTTCATCTATACACCTGGACTAGCAAGTATACACATGATAATAGCCAGATCATATCATACACCTGGACTGCAAGTATACCACACTATCCATGTCATATTATACACGCTGGACTGCAAGTATACCACCTATACCATGTCATATCATACACCTGGACTGCAAGTATACCACACTAATACCCTATGCTGATCTATACACCTTGACTGCAGGGATACCACACATACCATGTCATATTATACAACCTGGACTGCAAGTATACCGACACTAATACCATGCTGATATTATACACCTGGACTGCGAGTATACCACACTAATCCCAATGTCATTTTATACACCTGGACTGCAAGTACTACCACACTAATACCATGTCATCTTATTACACCTGGACTGCGAAGTATACCACACTAATACCATGTCATATTTATTACACCTGACTGCAAGTATACACACGCTAATACCATATCGATATCATACACCTGGACTGCGAGTATACCAACCACTCTAATACCATGTCATTTTATACACCTGGAAGTGCAAGTTATACCACAGTAACCTACCATGTCATCTTTATACACCTGGGCCCTGCAAGTATACCACACTAATACCATGTCATATTATACACCTGGACTGCCAGTATACCACACTAATACCATATCATTTATCATAACCTGGACCTGCGAAGTATACCACACTAATACCCAATGTCAGTTTATACACCTGGAGCTTGCCAAGTATACCACAGGTAATACACATGTCATTATTTATACACCTGACTGCGAAGTATACCACACTAATACCATGTCAATATTATACACCTGGGACCAGTATACCACAGTATCCCAAAGCTAATACCATGTCATTTAGAATACTACCTGGACTGTCAAGTATACCACCCTAATACCATAGTCATATCTATACACCTGGGACTGGCAGTATACCACCACCTAATACAGAGTCCTTTTATACACCCTGGACTGCAAGGTATACCACGATCTAATACCCATATTCATATCATACACCTGGCCTGCAAGTATACCACTGCTAATACCATAGTTATATATACACAGGAATGGAGTTATACCACACTAATACCATGTCATTTTATAAACCTGGGACTGCAATTATACCCCGCTAATACCATATTATATCATAAATGGACTGCAAGTATTTTACAACTCTAATAACAAGTCATTTTATACACCTGGACTGCAAGTATAGCCCACTAATACCATGTCATATCATAATCCTGACTTCAAGTAACCATGCTAATACCATATCATATCATACACCTGGACGGCGAGTAGGTTATACCCCTACATACCATGTCGTTATTTTATACACCTGGACTGCAAGGCAAGTATACCCCACTAATAACATGGTCATATTATACACCTGGACTGCAAGTATACCCACACTAATACATGTGATATTATACACCTGGACTTGCGAGTTATACCACACTAATACCATGTACTATCATACACCTGGACTGCCAGTATAGCACACTAATACCATGTCATATTATACACCTGGACTTCAAGTATACCACACTAATATCATGTCATATCATACACCTGGACTGCGAGTATACCACACTAATACCATGTCATTTTATACACCTGGACTGCAAGTATACCACACTAATACCATGTCATATCATACACCTGGACTGCAAGTATAACACACTAATACCATGTCATATTATACACCTGGACTGCAAGTATACCACACTAATACCATGTCAGATTATACACCTGGACGGCGAGTATACCACGCTAATACTATATCATATCATACACCTGGACGGCGAGTATACCACACTAATACCATGTCATTTTATACACCTGGACTGCAAGTATGCCACAGTAATACCAAGTCATTTTATACACCTGGACTGCAAGTATACAACACTAATACCATGTCATATCATACACCTGGACTGCAAGTATACCACACTAATACCATGTCATATCATACACCTGGACTGCAAGTATACCACACTAATACCATGTCATATCATACACCTGGACTGCTAGTATACCACACTAATACGATATCATATTATACGTCTGGACTGCAAGTATACCACACTAATACTATGTCATATTATACACCTGGACTGCAAGTATACCACACTAATACCATGTCATATCATACACCTGGACTGCAAGTATACCACGCTAATACCATATCATATCATACACCTGGACTGCAAGTATACCACACTAATACCAAGTCATTTTATACAGCTGGACTGCAAGTATACCACACTTATACCATGTCATATCATACACCTGGACTTCAATTATACCACACTAATATCATGTGATATCATACACCTGGACTGCGAGTATTTCACACTAATACCATGTCATTTTATACACCTGGACTGCAAGTATACCACACTAATACCATGTGATATCATACACCTGGACTGCAAGTATACCACAGTAATACCATGTCATATTATACACCTGGACTGCAAGTATACCACACTAATACCATGTCATATTATACACCTGGACGGCGAGTATACCACACTAATACCATGTCATTTTATACACCTGGACTGCAAGTATACCACGCTAATACCATATTATATCGTACACCTGGACTGCAAGTATACCACACTAATAAGAAGTCATTTTATACACCTGGACTGCAAGTATACCACACTAATACCATGTCATATCATACACATGGACTGCAAGTATACCACACTAATACCATGTCATATTATACACCTGGACTGCAAGTATACCACACTAATACCATGTCATATCATACACCTGGACTGAAAGTATACCACACTTATACCATGTCATATCATACACCTGGACTGCAAGTATACCACACTAATACCATGTGATATTATACATCTGGACTGCGAGTATACCACACTAATACCATGTCATATTATACACCTGGACTGCAAGTATGCCACACTAATACCATGTCATATTATACACCTGGACTGCAAGTATACCACACTAATACCATGTCATATCATACACCTGGACTGCAAGTATACCACACTAATACCATATCATATCATACACCTGGACTGCAAGTATACCACACTAATACCATGTCATATCATACACCTGGAGTGCAAGTATACCACAGTAACCCCATGTCATATCATACACCTGGACTGCAAGTATACCACACTAATACCATGTGATATTATACACCTGGACTACGAGTACACCACACTAATACCATGTCATTTTATACACCTGGACTGCAAGTATACCACACTAATACCATGTCATCTTATACACCTGGACTACAAGTATACCACGCTAATACCATGTCATATCATACACCTGGACTGCGAGTATACCACACTAATACCATGTCATTTTATACACCTGGACTGCAAGTATACGACACTAATACCATATCATATCATACACCTGGACTGCAAGTATACCACGCTAATACCATATTATATCATACACCTGGACTGCGAGTATACCACAGTAATACCATGTCATATTATACACCTGGACTGCAAGTATACCACACTAATACTATGTTATATTATACACCTGGTATAAGTATACCACACTAATGCTATATTATATTATGCACCTGGACTGCAAGTATACCACACTAATACTATGTCATATTATAAACATGGACTGAAAGAAAGAAAGAAAGAAAGAAAGAAAGAAAGAAAGAAAGAAAGAAAGAAAGAAAGAAAGAAAGAAAGAACAAAAGAAATAAAGAACCGTCGATTAAAAAAAATCGATTCTACTTTGCCATACCCCCGAGACATCCGCAGAGCTGAGGCGTCGTATGGACTTCGGACCTGACGGCGATTAAATCCCTCTGTCCTTGGGTGTACGAATTACGCAAGAAAATGTTCTAGCCGAAGCATCAGGGGAGAGACCAGCCGGCCCCCAGACCATATCGGCTAATCCCTTGCATCTCTGCCACGCACGGAATCGGTTGATAGTACAATGTTAAAAAGTCTAGTCTATTCGGTGCATTGTTTTCGCGGCTATTGTTATGCTGATTTGTCTAGAACCGTGGTCCAGTGGAAAAAACTTGGGCTTTCATTTCATGGCACTGAGTCAAGTCCGGTTGAAGAAGTTCGTACTTGGATGGGTGACCAGAAACTGATGCTTACTAAAAACATTTTGCCCCGTAACTTAAAATCGGTTACAATCCATTTTTTTTAAAAAATCGCTGGAAAATGTGCTGAAAATCACAAATCCCACACAGAAACAAAAATACGCCACAATCCGGGAATTTGAAAATCGAAAAAAAATTGAAAATGTTAAGAATCCTCGCTTCTAGACGAAACCCCAAAATCGCGAAAAAGACGTTATCCGAAAAACCGCGTATGCAAAAATTTCCGAATCAAACTATATCCCACACCTCCTTCAATGATACGTTTTATTCAGCTTGAACAGATTTTGTTTCTTTGAGGTTGCTAGATTGACATCGAGAATTCAACAAATTTCAGAACTATTTTACTTCATCCATGATCATAGTAAATATTTGCCACTTTAAAAAATGATATAGAATAACTGTTATAAATTTATTAGCGTTCTGGACTCAGTTGTACGAAAGGTTGATAGCGCTTTCCGATGGATAAATCCTTATCCGGTAGATAAGTCGATTTACAAAATGAACCAAGTTGAATAGAGAAAATCCAGGTTAAAACGTATGCAAATGAGGACGAATGCATTGATGGTTTTCACGGCCGCCATGTTGGATGAATTTAACAAAAGATTCGTCATTAGTCTCTTTTGTTATATCCTCCAACATGGCCGCCGTGTCTTTTGTTATTTCAATCTCTTGGGAGTGATTCAAAAATTCAAAACCAGCAATATCAGATATAAAACCTCCTTCGTGAAGGGGGTGGTGGGGGGTGGGGATCTTTGAACTGACATAGTACGTGTGACTTTTTATTGTTATTATTATTATTTTAAGAAAAAAAAATTGATATTATTATCATTATTATTTTGAGAAAATTTTTTTTTTTTAAAAAGCTTAAACACAAAACATATATAAGCACAGGTAGCCCAAGCTTGGTTTCTGTGGTGTCCTGTTATAAGGAAATGTATGGAGATTCATCAAAAATTTCAATAGAATCATTGAAACGTGAAATAAAGCCTCGAAATTTTACCCGATCATTGAGAAATAGCACTTCTTTCGCTCTGCGTGGTTATTTTTTGAATTTAGCCCGTTTTAAGATTTTTTTCCCCACCAGTAAGAAATAAAAGACTCTTATTGGCTGAGAAAATTAAAGTTGGATACTCGCAGTCCATTTGATTGAGAGAGGCTAGGGAGAGCTTAATTTCCAGTGGAATTTTATTCACTCGGCTAGTAGTCGTACCTTACGATAACATAGATTTAGCTATCATAAAAAATTATGAGATTAAATACGGCAAATTCAATCACCTGGACTGCGAGTATGCCATATAGGCATCTCGTAACGTAATGGCTAGAAGGGATACTCGCAGTCCAGGTGATTGAGAGAGACTAGGGAGAGTATAATTCTCATTTGAATTTTATTCACTTGGCTAGTAGTCGTACCCTACGTTAACATAGATGTAGCTATAACAAATATTTATGAGTTTAAATATGAATAACTTAATCATCTGGACTGCGAGTATCCCATCTAGACATAACCTAATGGGATACTCACAGTCCAGGTGATTGAAAGATGATAGGGAGAGTATAATTGTCAAGGAAATTTTATTCACTCGGCTAGTAGTCGTTATAAAAAGCCTTTCGCTGAATAAGCGCGCACTCGTCGGAGAACATCTTAAATTTCCACGGCTGTACATAAGCTGCGAGCTCCAAATAAAAGGCTTCAACGACTTTGGACCTCTGGCTTCTTTTTCATGTATATAGTTTTCTGCTAACATGCAGGATGAAAGAGGATGACGGCAGATTTGAATTTGGTATGTGGACCATCCACAGCCATGTTGTTGAACACAGGCCTACCTTCTACGGGTGGTGAAAAAGAATAGATAGATATATTGTAGCTAGAAAATGCTGGTTGAACACTATTCCCCTATCGGATACGGTCAAGAAAATTTGTTTTTGCAGTTGAAACTAAATCGCGAAAGAAATTAGCAAAGTCCATGTTGTGTTTACATACATTCTCTTATAATAGAACTTCGATGAATAAGCGCGCACTCGTTGGAAAACATCTTTACTTTCTCAGACTGTATATAAGCTGCAAGCTCCAAATAAAAAGTTTCAACGACTTTGGATCTCTGGCTTCTTGCGCATGTAGATAGTTTTCTGCTAAAATGCAGGATGGAAGAGGATGAAGGCAGATTTGGATGTAGATTATACACCATCCACATCCATATTGTTGTACACAGGCTTACCCTCCAAGGGTTTGTAAAAAATACTAGATCGCTGTATTTTAGCTGGAAATTTCTTGTTGAACATTATTCCCCTATTGAATACGGTCAAGAAAATTCGGTTTTCTAGATGAAATCAACTCGCGAAAGAAATTGTCAAAATTCCTGTTGTTTTACCTACATTTCCTAATAGGAGCCTTTCGCTGAATAAGCATGCTGTACATAAGATGAAAAAATTTGAACCACTTTGGACCTCTGGCTACAGGATATTGTCGACAGGGAACTTTGGGAACGAGGCACGGCACAGTACCGAAATGTTCCATGGTGATTGCAGGCGAGGAAAAAAATAATTTTTCAGCTTGTCGTATCTGATAGAAAAGGACTCCAGGACTGGACAAGTCTATCCCTTCAGTTTTTTAAACCCATACACAATCTCTTAGATATTGCAACGACAGAAGTCGTCCCTCTGAAGCGTGTGAAGGAGTGCCGAGTAGCTGGAGTTTGAAAAAGATCATATCACAACATTCAAAAGGACACCAAAGTAAGCTTGTTTTCTTTTAGATATTACATCCACATTTTGCGTCCCTCTGAAGCGTGTGAAGGAGTGCCGAGTAGCTGAATCTACAGAATCTACTCTTTGTGATTTTTTCTTATGATAAAATTTCGAATTAAGGAATTGAAAAAATGACTTCGAAATGGTTTTCAAAGTCAAGCCAAAATGTATACGGGAGAATACTATATCCCGGGCGGAGAAGGACCCCCCCAAAATACTGTAAATGTATGTACTTTATGCTATGAGGGGGCTGTAAAATGAACTCCACGCCCGGGATATAGTCTTTCCATCAAAACACATCATTCAATCACAAGGCAAACCTTTTATCTTTATCGTTCCAGTTGGTCGTATCACTAAGCCATCGTAGACGAAACCGAGGCTGATGAGAATGGATTTCTAATCTAGTTTGGTTCGAATTTAAATAAAACTCACGCCCATTTGTAGGCGTTTAACAATTGAGCTTAATTCGAGTGTAGAACGCTAAAAAGTCATCTCCATACTCATGAATACAGTACAAAATCCCGATAGGAATTTTACCTTTAAAGCAAAGATGTACTCCAGTTGTAGATTAGATTATCGTTTTCGTTGGGGGTTTTATAGACCTTATCGAAGCGACAGTAAGCTATTCATTAAAGAAATATTATGGCTCAGCCCATTTGTGGGTCTCCACAGGGAGCCCAAAGTCCACTACAATTTCTTGATTTCAGTTTAATTTAGTTGCATAAACTAAATACATCGACATTTAAATAAAGTTATTTATTTATTTGTTTTTAAGGCAAACAACAAGGATAATTATGATGGTGATGATATAGGTAGAGTGCATTCAGTCAAACTGTTGAATAGTTGACGTCACCTAAATTAGATAAGTTAGTTACTATTTTAGCTGACCCCCCGGCCCTCCATGGCCCCCTGACCCCCCGACCCTCCATGGCCTCCATAGTCCCCTGATCCCCCTGACCATCCTGATCCTCCCGGCCCTCCATGGCCCCCTGACCCCCCGACCCTCCATGGCCTCCATAGTCCCCTGATCCCCCTGGCCATCCTGATCCTCCCGGCCCTCCATGGCCCCCTGACCCCCCGATCCTCCATGGCCTCCATAGTCCCCTGATCCCCCTGGCCCTCCTGATCCTCCCGGCCCTACATGGCCCCCTGACCCCCCGACCCTCCATGGCCCCCCTGACCCCCTGGTTCTCTTGCTCCCCTGCTCTCATGATCCCCCCGGCACTCCTGGCCCTCCATGGCCCCCTGACCCCCAGGCCCCCCTTTTGTTTTGTAGCATTTTATCTCCAACAAAACGCTCTTGGAGCGTGCACTGAGTTGCCCAATGTGCGGGTATGCTGGACCTCATTTAACACCTAACACTGACGTCACTAAGTTTTGATATACTCTCCATCTTGAATTACACAAGAATCTTTACCTGACTAAGACTCGTCGCGTCTGACGACATAAATATATTTCTTTCAGGAACTCTAAATTCGTTTAGAGATGTGTTTAAACGGTTATTTTTTTCGCTAACTGTTCTCAAGTTCTCGATCTCTCCATTATTGAATATATTATTCTTCAGATATAGTCTTTTCAAATATCCAATTTGATGTGAGAAAAAATAAGTGTTTGGAATTTCTGAAAGAAAAATACACCTAAAATGTTCCAAAGTAAGATTAGGTGTTAAATAAGCTGAATCTGAATCTGAATCTGAATCTGAATCTGAATCTGAATCTTTATTTAACCACGGTAAAATACATCAGTAAATAACAGCTAAAAATATATAATATAAATGCTAACTAAATACAGATATATAATATACATGCTTTAGATACTGCTTTACATCAGTAGGCCGCAGCATACAAGCATATTATTTTATTTTATTTGTCCTGTAAGATATTAGCTTTGAAAAGCTCTACTGGAGAAAGATAACAAGTAAATATATGTATATATATATATGTATGTACGTAAATTATCATCGTAAATTATTAATCAATATTACTAAGCGAGGTTGCATAGCAATCATCTAAGATTGAACACCGAAAAATTCTACGTTGTTTAGTGACATAAGACATAATTTAAGTCTATTTGTGTTGAAAATAACTCTCGAATAGACTCCCAACTATGCATAATAGTCGAAAGAATTATAATCAAGGAGATGTCCAGGCCCTAATGCAGAGATGTTTTATCTACGCGACGTGTTTGGGTCTTGTAGTGATTCCACTAGTTTACTTCGCATGGCCTTCGAGATCATCTAATTCAGATAATGTAAATGCTCAAAGCATTGATTTCTATCACAGATCTGGTCTAAATACGATGTATAACGATACTTATCCTCTAAGCTCAACCCAAAAGATTGCGAATGGTATACGATTTCGAATAGGAATCATAGCAGACTTGGATGAGAATTCAAAATCTTCCACCAAGAAGAACACTTGGACTAGCCATTATAAACGTGGTTACTTGACCCTTACAAACGATCGCAAGGTATCTGTGGAATGGGATGATAAGCTAGTCGTGCTGTCCTCGACTCTGTCTCAAAAGGGCCGTGGGATGGAGCTTTCAGAGTTGATAGTTTTTAATGGTAAACTGTATGCCGTAGATGACAGGACTGGGGTGCTGTATCAAATCTTGAATGAGCATGTAGTTGCCTGGGTGATCCTGCCTGATGGAGATGGGACTGAGGCCAAAGGGTTCAAGGGTGAGTGGCTGGCAGTCAAGAGCAAAACTCTTTACGCAGGGGGACTTGGAAAGGAATGGACGACAACTGAAGGGGTATTTCAGAACCATAACCCACAGTGGGTGAAAAGTATTGGGGTGAATGGAGATGTAGTCCACCATAACTGGGTGCCAAGGTACAATGCCATGCGAGCTGCACTAGGAATCATGCCACCTGGATACATAATCCATGAATCAGCCAACTGGAGCGACAAGCACAAAAAGTGGTTTTTCCTACCCAGACGAGCTAGTCATGAATCTTATAATGAAAAGGATGATGAGCATCGTGCCACCAATGTTCTTATCAGCTGTGATGAGCACTTCAGCAACATTCATGTGCGCACCATTGGCGAGCTAAACCCTACTCATGGCTTTTCTTCATTTAAGTTTATTCCAGGAACAGATGATGAATTAATTGTTGCATTGAAGACAGAAGAAGATAAAGGTGTCATAAGATCATATATTCTTGCTTTTGATATTTATGGACAAAAACTCATGAAGGAAACATTAATTGGAGAAAATAAATTTGAAGGAATTGAATTTATATGAAGCAGAAAAACCTCAGTTTTGCTTCCAGCCATATAATTGATAAACCACAAAAAAATTAATTCCATTTTTTTATCATGAATGAATTTAGCTTTTTAATCAAGTTTACTGCCTTTAACCTTAAAATGTTTTGAATGGTTATCAAAACAACCTCTGGCCTGATCTAAAGTAGGCCTTATGGATAACTCACGGATTAAGTTAAAATTTGGCTTGTCGGGTTTGGTGGAGGAAAGAAAACAATAAAACCCCGAAAAAATCCTCGAATCAGGGAAGATATTCCAAGCCCAAGATTTGAACTCAAGACCCCTGGGTTGAGAAGCAAGTGAACTCCTACAGTACAAGTACTATGCCACCATTATTTAGCATAATGTCTACATTCTATAAAGCTTTTCTAAATAACTTATTAAAAGAAAATTGATGCAATCAGAAGTGCTCACTTTAGTAATATCAGGGTGGTAAAGGGAGGAACGAATCATGTTGCACAGAAAATAAAACAGTAAAAAGATGATTAATGAAATAATGAAAATATGTTGAGTTTCATAAACAATAAAAACAGATCAAATCACCTTTCACAAAATAATCCTTTACCACCCTTCAATATATATGCCTTTCCTATAGAGAGAAATTGAAATGTCCAAGGAATACAAAAGTGCTGGTGGAAGGTATTGTATAGTTTCAGAATATAGACCCCTTGCAGCACTTTGGAATGCAATTCATTCTTGGGGACAAAACAATATGATCAAATTCTCAGAAGATTGGAATTCTTTTGTCTCGTCCCTCTGATGGAGCTGCTTTGACGTCACATGCAAGGGGTCTATAGAAGAAACTTTTTTCCTTATTATTACCATGGTCACAATCAAAGAATTTTCAAATAATTTTTTTAAAGTAAAGTTATTACTCAGACTGAAATCCTTTTTGACTAAATACAAAATATTCTCCTAACTCAAGAGAGCGACGAAACTGTCGCAGTTTAATATCACCATGGAGACGAATGCTTCGCGCCCCCTTAAGTCTTACATATTAAAGCCGCAGTGCATTGTGGGATATCCTCGAAGCTTCAGAGGTACAGTAATGGCGATGTTGTCCGCTGCAGCTCTATTAGATGAACTTATGGGGGCAGATAGAGATCTTGCCCCCGATCAAAAAGGAAAATCAACACACTGGTCTGACCCTCAGGTATTATACTAACTGTCTGTTATAATAATTATGGTATTTTTACCCCTGGAGGCTTAAAAAAGTCCATTTATTCAGGCTTGGTACTTTCAAGATGGCGGCTCTAAGTAGCCTTGCTTGGTCTGTACGTGTTCTTTAATGGCTAATGAACTTTTGTTTTCAGGTCTGTAAATACCATTTATGTGGATTTTGTCCGTCGGAGCTTTTTATAAATACCAGATCAGATTTAGGTAAGTTGTGAAGTTCGAACTGTAACGTCGAGTTTGTCCAAGCAAAGCAAGGAAAATTTTAAGAAAATGCCTTGACACAATTAAACGCCTTTATTTCATATTTCTCTATTGATTAATGTACTCTTTATGTTTGAATTGGACGCAAAAATTTTCATAAACTACTTTTGAGTGTTGTGGTTTAACAATCATTGGTGCAAAAGGGGAATGATTATATCTGATTATCTTTGAAAGACAAATTTCTGTAATTTCTATAAACTTAAATTATTCTTATTCTTGGGATACAATCACATGACTCAAAATCCCTCAAAATATAAATAACATTGAAACAGCAGCCTTGTTGGTTGATCTTTGACGTTCACAGAAACCCACTAGTAACTACAAATGATGATTCCTTTGATTCTACAGTGGTTTCCAATCAGCTTAATATGGAGAACATAACAATAGGTTTCCAATTCTTATGGGATTGAAATTCTTTTGTTTTGTCCTTCAAGTAGAGCTAATTTTATGTCACATGCGAGGGGTCTATAGCATGGTACAGTTTCCCATCAGCACAATTAGGGTTTTTTCTGTCAGATAATGCAAAGTTTTTAAGCACATTTACCAATGGAATATCATGGAAACTCCTTGATTGAAATCCATCAAAACCTAGTTAATAGTGCCGATGATTCTACATGCACTATTGAGAAGCAATGTAATAAAAGTATAATACCTCATAACCTATGGAAAAAATTTTCTCTCATTAACAGGCCCATGTGAAAAAATGCATGATGACAAGCTAAAAGCTGCGTAAGTTGATCATCTAACTTGTGTTACATAATCATCTCTTAAATATTGAAATCTTATTTTAAATCCTCTTCTTTAGCTATGAAAAGAGTAGTCGATTTGGTCAAATGGGGTACGAAGAAGATTTCTTACGTTACCTTCAAAGTATCATGACTGATGTTGAAAGAAGAATACGAAGAGGTCACGCTAGACTCATACCAAGAGAAAAGGTCTGTAATAAACTTCTTTAACCAAAATGAGCTCCATAAAGTGACCAGTTTTAAGGGCGGTGTAGCGGTTGCATGCTTGCCTATCATATCTAGGGTGGGTTCGATTCCAGAGTTCGGCATAATGCACATGAGTAGAGTTTAATGGGTGTCTCCATTTCTTGGGGGTTTTTGTCTGGGTACTCTGGTTTCATTTTTTAGTGTATCAATAAATTTGAAGGTAGAGGTGTAGATCCAAGCAATAGACATACTACAGAACAGGGCATGGTTGTACGAAGGGTGGATAGCACTATCTAAAGAATAAATCTTATCCAGTATATAAATGTATTGGATAACACCATCAACCTATCCACTGGATAAGGATTTATCCTTTGTACAACCTGACCCTAGCAATAGACTGACTGTAAAAAAATATCAGGTTAACTCAGGCTATGGTCAAGCATTTTGATTGGATTAATAGTTATATATGAGAATATGTGGACCGCGTAGCACTTATGAAATACAAGATATAGAAACATAGATAAGTTATAGTGCTTGGGAACGAGGTTATTCCGGGCGAAAGCCCTTGGAATTAAATTTGGAAAAATTAATTTCCAACCTCGCTGGGAATCGAACCCATGACCTTCGGAATTGTACTACCGATGCTCTACCAGCTGAGCTAGAGGTATAGTGTATCATGTCCCATTATGCTCTAGAGTTATACTTTTGGGCCTGCATGTTATCATGTTACATTGGCCTAGTTATGGTAGCAATGCAAACAAAGCCGTAAGGTTTGATAAATTTTAAATTAATCACAACAGCAGCTGAAATGTCGATATGACTCATTAAAAAATAGATAAATATGCAAATCTTAAAACCTCACAAGATGTCAATTTATTGCTAATTTTAATTTCTCTAAAGGAAAATCCAGGTGTCAAAGTTGATAGCGAGAAGGAACAGATGTTGACCCAAAAAATCAATACTTTGGTTGAACAGGTAATTAAATTTTTTACTATACTTGGGCGTATTGTGTTGCCCATTTCAGACCATGTGTTATCTCAAGAGTAAGATTCTTTGTTTAGGTTGTATCCATATTCATGTGTCTTTTCATGTGCAACTGTAAACAAAGAAATGATACCCTAGGGAATGACATATGGTCTGAAATAGGAAACCTTGCATTAGGTTTATCGAAAGAAGCATATTTTGCAAAATACCAAGTGATGCTGTATGGTAATACTCAAATGTAGGTTGAGGAACTTGGGTCTGAAGGCAAAGTAGAAGAAGCCCAAGGTGTAATGAAACTGATAGATCAGCTAAAAGATGAAAAAGAACAGTTAAATGGGGTGAGTATCAGTTCTTAGTTTTGGATTCTTTGTATGGAACACTTCAGGGTGAGAATTTGAAGTTGTACAAGGTACTGTAAAAACATAGTCAGAAGGAAGCTCCTCTTTTTTTGTCCTTGCCTACAGTTTTTCTATTTTTTGTGGTAAACAACAGTTCTAAAAGTAACTGCCAATCATCAGTGCCAGAATAGCGCAGCGCACTGATTCTAAAAATAGCTTAAAGATTCGGACAAACATTGCATTCTGTTTAACTGCTACAAGAATTATACGAACCGATTTTATTATTTTTGCTTAAAGTTACAATAATAGCCATGTAAACTAAGATCAACTGCAATTATTATTGACTGTGAAAATTACCGAAAGTAAACTTGTAAGTTTGTTTGTCTGAATTTCGCCTTTTTCTTCGTTTTTATGACATCACGGTTGTGCTGCGCTATTGAAACTTGTCCAGTCAAATAATTGCGTTGCTGGTCATTTTGACCTGTAAATATGAGCCAGAAATGAGCTAACACCAAACTACAACTAATTTTGTTGGTCGTCATGACTGGCAATATTGGCCGGCCAGTATTTTCTAGCGCTGATGGTATGTATCTCTTCTTACTCTTATTTCATCTGATGATACGTCAGAAGGGAAGAGATCCCAATCACATGACATCACAGGAGAAACAGATGGAAGTATGTGAGGTCTGTGGTGCTTTTCTCATTGTTGGTGATGCTCAGACCAGAGTAGATGATCATCTTCAAGGCAAGCAACATATGGGCTATGCAAGGATCAAATCTACACTCGAAGAGTTCAGGGTATGTACAATTACACTCTAGTTTACATAGTAAAAAAAGGTAAAGTACCTATATTTGACGTCGGTAGTTCCTTCAGTTGAAATTCAACTGCTATCAATGGAAGCCGACGGTGCGCACTTTACCCCCTCTCTCCATCAGTGTTCTGCTTTAAGAGTATTTAAAGCTGAAACTACACAGATTAGAAGAGAAGTCGAAACAGACGTGGAGGTCCTAAGGATCAAACTGTGGACCTCAAGCTCTGAAGATCGCGCACTAACCAACTGAGCAAGGCCTGCTCCTAGTTTACATAGCTTTACATCAGCAGGTCCTAAGAATAAATATATAGATAAAGAAAGAAATAACATTCATAGTTGTTCCTCAGAGTGCCTGTTCTCTACTTCTGCTTGTTTCCTTCTGCTGGATTCCAATTGAATTTTTTTTCTTGTGGAATTCCATCAAAATATTTTAAAATTTGTATGGAAATTGACTGGTCAAAAGTAATATGAAGCACTAAAATTAATATATTTACTTCTTTTGTTTTGCTATAGTCACGTCCTTGGAAAAATGCACGGAACAAAGATAAGGAACTGGATGTTGAAAAGCCAAAAGAAAGGGATATTAGAGACCGTGATCGTGATAGGGAAAGAGATCGTGGCCGAGATAGGGATAGGGATAGAGAGAGGAGGAGGGATCGGGACAGAGATAGAGGCAGTGATCGTGACAGAGATAGGAGACGTGATCGAGATAGGGACCGTGATCGTGACCGTGATCGTGATAGGGATGCAGACAGAGACCGCCGCAAGGAACGTGACAGGGAAAGAACCAGAGAAGACAGCAAAGACTATAAAGATAAGTCCAGAAGATCCCGTAGCAGGTGAGTCAAGCTAATCCCTTAAAGAGTTCCAAGGAACCCAAAATTTTATCCTGTAACTCGCCATGATTGGAGCTCTTTCTTAAACAAAAGACCTACCAATCACCACAACACATGCTTAACAGCATAATATCTGTTAATTCGCATGCTGAGGAGCATGATGCCGAGAGTAAATAAATAAATATATATATATATAATCAAATTACCATGCTTTAATCTTGACTAAAGTCAAATTCACAAAGCATGCATTTGGTACTGTAAATGCCATCCGTGGCTATCGACTGGGATTATTCGAATTAACATCATCAGTGCAAGAACTGAACCCCAGATGTGTCAGGCCAACGCTTCAACATATGGAACACAGGATCTCTAATAGAGGTATTCAATATGATTTTGAAAAGTTTAGGGGGAAAAATCAATTCTTAAAGATTTGGAATGAAGCAAAGTAAAAACATTTTCTAAGGAGATTATTCTTGCAAGTCAATGAAAAAGAAAAAAAGATAAGGAAAGAAAAGGAAAAAATAAAAATATAGGAAAATTTAATTTAACACTTTAGCACAATGTGGCATAACGTTAGATCCTCCTGGAAGAGTTTTTATGAAATTTAAAAATTTTAGAATTTCTTCCATTAAAAATACCTAAATTTTAAATATTGGTGTAGTAGGTTTATATCGTTATCATAATGGTTAAAGAAAACCTTTATACCTATAATATATCAAGCCAACTGTGATTGAAGGTGTACAACAGACCGGAGAAGCCAAGGTACAGAAATATAGCTTTGAATTTTTATTTTATCGTGAATTTCGTCCTTGCGGCACTTGTTGCCCTAACATAACTCATGTTCCAGTTTGGACAAAACCATTAATTCTTCTGGTGCGAGTTCAACTTCGTCAGATCTACAGTACCCTACAGTTGCGGCATTACTGGTACTGCCCAGTAGACAGAGAACAGTCTAATTGAGGTATTCTTCATGGACAGGTATCCCATTGTATTTTCACCCCTTTATCTCTGAATTGCTTTTTTGATTCAGTGATAAAAAAAACTTAATTTAATAAGGAAAAGTCCTCTCTTAGTTCTATTCACTGTTAAAATAAGACTTATACTAGTAGGTACTAAGTTAATCTAGTATTAAGACTGTCAGCATTTTGGCATCACACATACCAGTTCAAAATGAAATATAAAGAAGAGTGCCAGTGCATTTTTTTTTTTTTTTCTATATGCGTACCTTTTATCAGATTTATTTAAGTCAATTATCCATTTCTTCAAGGGCAGAAGAGATAGGGTGGGGCAGGAGGGGGGCCTTCAACTTCCTACATTTTCTCATGCAAAGACTTTGATTTTTGTTTTTAAATATTTTATGGTCCCAGACATTGAGCTTTTGCCGCCTTGTCTCTACAGTTCCTTATTTTCAAAGGAGAGTGGACAATAGTCTTGGAAGACAGACAACTTATTGCTCTGCTGCTTTGAATCTTTAGGGAATTGTTAAAAAATTGGGAAACATTTGGGGAATTCTTGTCAAATGTTTGATTTGATGGACATGACTAGAAAAAGTGATATACAGAATCATTGATTCATGAGGTTCAAATTGTATTTAAAGTTTTAACATCCTTTCAGGTCCCGTGAGAGATCCAACAGAGACAGCAGAGACAGCAAAGATAAGGAGTCTAGTGAAAAACGAAGATCAAGCTCTCCACGCCACTCCAGATCCCCACATTGAGTCCACCTCGTCAAGTTCACATGGCATGGTTGGTTTCAAAGCTGTCTTTGAAGATTTTGCCTTAGACTAGTCATGAAGAAGCTCATCATAAAGGTACCCAGAAGGTACTTTAAATGTGATAGTTTGTAAACTGTATTTTAGGGATAGAAATGTTTTTTTGTTGCTTTAATTAATATTAGTATTAGCTGAAAATAGCCTTCAATAGCTAAGCTTATTCCAGTGCTTATTTTCATTGTTGGATTTACAGACTTATGCATACATATTGGTAGTTGCTTTAGCATGTGGCTGGTAAATTATAAATGTTCTCAAGGTCCAGTTTTGGTGCTGAATATCTGATTTAATCTGCAATTTGTAAGGTACTGAATGCATGAAGGATTTATGTCTAATTGCAACATACCATCATTGCCAATTAAACTTTTAACTCCCCCATCACTAAATCAACTATCAAATTAAATCATTGAATTAAATAAAGTTTCCTGTGCAATAATTGGAGCATAAAAATGTTTATCATTTAAACCAGGCCTTGGTTTTTGCCGCAGATTTAAATGTATCAGTCATTCCGAGGTTTAAGGAAAAAACTGGGTTGAGTTGGTATTGTAGGACTTTCTTAGGGGACAAAAAGGACACTATATTGGAAATATAATATTCCCTAAAAACAGCCCAAAAAATGCACTGAAATACCAACCCAGTTTTTTTCTCAACCTCGGGAATGGCTAATAACATGTTTGATTCAAAATAGTTAATGCTTCAAACAAGTCCAATAGTTCTCAGGTTATTTATGCTGCAATACCTAAATGTTGCTAGTGGCATTAGTTTAGGACAAAAATGTGATATGAATGATTGTATGGTGGTTTGATTTACCTTAACTTTCTCCATTCAACATAGTGATTTTGTTATTTGTCCTATTTATAAAAACTATGTAGTACATTACTCGGTAATAATCATCAACTTCTTTGTCCAATAAACCGTGTGGTTAAATGACTGTTGTGTGCATTTGTATTTCTTATATATAGACCTTCCCTAAATTTGCTTGAGTGGCCATGAAAACAATGCTTCCAAGTTAGGGTTGGACTTGATGTGTTCATACATTTACTTTATATTATCAGGTCCAGACTCAGGGTCTGTTGCAAAGTTGGTTGATTCCCATCCTCATGCTGTACAATTCTAAACATCTATGTAGTCATCATCACGTCATAAGTTCAACTAACAGAATCTGATGTTCTGAAAATGGTTTTTATCCCCCCTCCCCCCGAGGCAAAATCCTGACTAAGTCCCTGTTGTTGTTAAAGAAATTCTCAGTCAAACTTCTGATAGCATTTCAATATTCATAAACAACAATTAATACAAGCTTAAAAACTCTGAAAAAGGTTTATTTATTCAAATGATTTAGTTTACAATAAGAAAGCAACGTTTCAGTTTACATTTTATTTTGTATAGTTTGTGCTAGGCTACACAACACTAACAGCTTAATTTGAAAGCTCAGAATTGGCACATCATACAATAAAAGCTAAGCAATTGAAGCACAACTTTATGCAAAACTGGTGCACAGTGGCACACACATGGGAGAAAAACAAAAAATTCTCCCATGTCTTGATAAAAACCTTGCAGAAATTTCTCCAAGTAGTTCTGAATGTAATTTAAATCCCTTGTAAATTTATCATTCCTCAAAAAATCAATTAGATTTAAAAATAGGGCAGAGTAAACATAAGTAAAATACAGTTTACATAAAAGAAAGTACAATGCTATAAAATAGGTGTCAAACTGACTTTATCATTTTTTGAAAATGGCCAAATAAGGCTGCATTCATAATGTATGGCAGCGGGGGGGGGGGGGGGGGGGGGGGGGGCAGGTGAAATTGAGGGGGGATCGGGAAAGTTTTGGTAGGAAAAAGGGGGGATGGGCAAATTTTCATCAGAAAAATGGTGGGGATGCACAATTGTTGGAGGAAGCTACAAGCCTTGCTTAGGGGGGATCATATTTTTTTGCATTATTTTAAAGGGGGTGTTGTGAATTATTCTGGACATTTCAAATTTTCATCTGCCCCCCCCCTCCCCCCCCCCCCCCCCCCCCCCCCCCCCCCCCCCCCCGCAATACACGAACGCAGCCTAATTGTATATATCCTGACTTGATGTAAACATTCAGAAAAATATTATAAACTTAAGCCATTTTCTTAGTTTTGGCAGTTATCCTAAGGTATTATCTTACTCAGCATCTGTTACGCTCCCGTAGAATACAAAAGGTTATCTAAAATAGGAAAAAACAAATCAATGTATTAGTTCTAGAACTGTTCGCCAAGCACTGGTTATGGGTTTCCTGTGGTAACCCTAATCCACAGGAAGCCCAAAGGAGAAAACAGTCTTGGAACTTTTATTTGTCTAACCTTAAATAGATCTCGCAAATTTTTCTTTCTTTTTTCTTTTACTTTCTTTTAAATACATTTTTTCACGAATAGAATTTTTATTATTTCATTGTAATACTATGAAATTGCTTTCTTCCCTGTAATCTTTCACCCAGTCACATCCCACTGTTCCAAATAATTAAATCGCTGTCTCTAATACCCTTCAAAATAGTAATGTTTTGAGAAAATGTGGTCTGCTCCTTAATTTATCATGAAAACAGCAGGAGTCGGCCTCTGTTTCGTCTTTCTGGTTGAACGAACTAAAATTTAATCTTCCATTTGATCAAAATATCGAAATATAACCAATTTATTGATTAAAACTTGTCAAGGAAATTTCCGTTGAAACGGTTTTTCGTTAAGATAAAGATGATAAACTTATACTATCTTTATATTTGGAGTTTTTTCAATTTAATTTATTTTTAACAATTAGGTATGTTTTGTTACAAGTTATTCAATGCTCGGGGCAAATTCATAGATTTTTGCTTTTTCATTTCTTATTCTTGATCGTTTCGTGTGTGTGTTGTTTTTTCATCATCGGTTTTTAGTCCTATACTAAATTCAAAGTCTAAAAATTAACAAAACAAAAAATCAATTCAGGAAATAACTCGTTCAAAAATACCAGAAATCGGCAAAAATCATTGATGCTTAACAGTAAATTTCATGATTGAAATTTAAAATTTAAATTTAAAATGCTGCTCTCAAAATTCATCGAACCTTGAGTCCGGAATACCATAAATGCGCAGTTTTTTTAAATTATCCGAAACACATTCTAATCGGGGTAATACCCAAGTTAAAAGAGAGGAACTCAGTTCTTCCGACTCCGTGAAAGGGAATTTGATACTGAAACTGTAATATAACTTTGCCTATCAAATATAAGTATATATAAAAACATGGTTTTAGATTTGTAACAATATAATTTCCCTTTAAAATGGTCCAAAAACAAAATAATTTTATTTATTTTTTCTCACGTATTCAAAACTGTGAGTTCAATTACTTTTTCATTGAGTAGTTCTCATAAATCTTTAATTTCTTTCGCGGGTTTGCTACAGAAAAATCGATTGTTTTTTCAACACTGGATTCTTTAAGCCATGTACAAATGTCAAAAAATTCCTGCTCTCTGGCGGAAATCCTTTGCTCTTGTTATACAAAAATGCTCAATATAATACACTTTTGAGTCTTGATGAGATTTTTATTTAGTAGAGATTCTAAACATTTGCCATATTTTTCTTTCTTTTGCTCTCGCGAACTCCCTTCAGTTATTTCTGTTTAGTCTGAATGAGCTGAGAATTCCAGCCTGAAAAAGCCTGTTGAATTCCTAAGCAAAAAATCTAAGAAAACTCCATAAATTATTGTAATAACGGACGATTTGAAAGTTTCGATGATATTATATTTTTATCATGACTTTTGCCCGCAAAAATAAAAACATTATTATAAATCCAAAAGTTTATTGAAGTCGAGTTGACTAACTTGGCCATGGATTCAGTTCTTTCCAAAAAAAGCCTATAAAATGCAGCCTCTTGACATCGAATCAACCAACGTTTACTTTTAAGAATTCATCACATATTTCATTCCTTCCTTTTTAGATTATTTTCAAAATTAGGAGCTAATACACTCACCTTATTGCTTTTTCTTTTCTGGAGTTTTCTCTCTCTTCTCTTGATTCTTTCCACGCTTTCCTTGTTTCTGGTGCTCTCTCTTGTGATGTTTCTTGTGCCCTCTCTTGTGCTCTTTCTTGTGCTCTCGCTTGTGCGCTTTCTTAGACTTCTTTTTCATCATCCTCTTCATTTGTTTCTGTTTCAGCAGGTTTTTCTTAAAAGCCTTCTTTTCTTTTTTGTCTTGACGCCTGAGCTTAAGCTTTCTCTTCTGTAGGAACTTTCGTTTTAGTTTCTGAATCACACGAAGACGCTTCATCTTTAAAGCATCTTTCTTCATCTTCTTCAAGAGTTTACGCTTTTCTTTATGACTGAGTTTTTCGAAGTCTTCTTTTTTAATCTCTTTCAAGGTTAACAATTGTTCTCGCTTCTTGTTCAATTCGTTCGGGTTGACCTTCGGAATTTTTAAATTCTTCAAGGAGTTTTCCTTCTTCGCGAGGCCCTTAACATCTACGACAACAAGCTTGTCTTTTGGCTTTTCCGCTGTCGCGGCGAGAGCAACAACTGCCACAAAAACGCCAAGAAACAGCGCCCTCAACATCGTGAATTATCTTCAAAAACAAAAAAAGCGACGCGTGGACTTTATTCCAATGCGTTCTCTTCAATCAAGAGGGAGAGCTCACGAGTTTCAGTAAACTATTTAAGCGGTTTCGTGATCCAACGAGGTTAACTGTAATCACTGAAAATTAACATCTAAAGCTAAAATAACATACATTAACGTGGCGTCTCTTGTAATTCTTATGCAGATTTATACTGAACAGTGACCATCCCATGCCTTTGTGAGTAGCCTTACGGCCACCTGATTGGACAATAATGGTAATGACGACATATTCTGTTCAAACAAAGATTAAGTGGCTGAGTTACTTATGTGTGAAATTAAAGTTAAATATCGTTGGATAATTGACAGGAGCATCTCATGCGGGACCAAAGTAGATTTAAAGCCTGAAAATTGTTGTTAGGAATATTGAGTAAGATAGAAGAAGGAAAATGTCGGAAAAATAGAGGTCTCGTGTTTTTCTCACCAAAAAAATAACTTTCACGAAGGAAGAGGGGAGTGCTTCAGGAGCTTGGTGATCATTTTGTTAACTGAGTAGGATGGGGAGGATTACATGAGTGACTATATTCTGTTTGTCCCAAAGAAAGGACTAAAAACGTATGCTATTTTCCTTCTTTTCAAATTTAAAAGTTTTGATAAAACAACTTTTAAAAAAGCAACCCTGCTCGTAGAAAATTAAAGGGAGAGAGCCTGCCTGGCAGCAGGGTACTCAAAAGCTAATCAATGATAATATCAATGCAGAACTTCTACAAAAAAGTGCAAAACAAAAACGCGCGTTATTACCCCTTTGACTTATTTTTTATTCTGTGGTCTTCCTGTGCTAAACATGACGAGAGAACCTGGGTAACGGAAGTCAGTCAGATAGAGGGAACCAAGATGGCGCCCACAGATTCTTGGTAAGATTTACCAAATATTTATCGTTTTAACCGTTTCTTTACTTTAGTTTTAACTACAATTCATGAAGTCATCTTCTTTGATATGTAAAGATTATAGAAGGATGCGTTTGTAAAATTCTTTTGGTTTATTTTTTTATTTTTCTTATTTATTTCTTTTATGATTTTGGGTTATTTTGTGATCACATGATTTTAGAAAGTGAAGTGAAGTCTATAAATACGTGGAAATTTTTGATTATTTTAGTGGAATTAAATGCACCAGCACTCCATCAACTACACCAGTTATCTTTGTTCTGTAAATTTAATTAGTATTGGAGGGTTTTGGCGTTGCTGTTGTCGATTATTCGGGGTTATGTACAGGTTCATTTAGGTGTACATAATATTTACAAAACAAGGATTCATTTCTACTCATTCACTTTTTCTTCGTTGTCTCATTCATTAATTCAGTTGTTTCATACATTCTTTTGTTTGAAAATCAATCAGAATATGTCACACTTTAATCCAGCTAAATTGATATTTTTGTACATTGCTCATGTTGTAGCTGTCGTGTTTTTGTTTTGTACTTATAATTTTTTCAATGATATTTTTCTTTTATCATTAATGTGTTCTACCAAAGGCAAAATGAATACAGGGGTGTTGAGCAATATGGACAAGACATCATGGAAAAGATTAACGAGCGCAACAGACTACGCCGATCAGGAAGCAACTATGCAAGGGTAAGCAAATCCCAAGATTTCCTCATTAGCTTCCTCATTTAGTACCAACAACTTGGCCACCATGCATTTTTATTTGACTATTTTGGGAATCAAGGGTGACTACCCAGCAGTAGTGCATTTTCGTTTGTTAGGTCTCTACTTTTTCTTTTCCTCCGTCTGCAAAACTAACGTGCTAAATTCCAATTTGATCTGTGAGTCAACCATACCCTGACTTTAATCAGTTCAGAGGTTGTTTCAGGGTTCTATCTGTGAGTTATCCATACCCTGACTTAGATCAGCCAAGAGGTTGTTTCAGGGTGCCAATAAAATTTAAAGGTCATTTACCATCAATAGGACCAAAATGATAAATTAGCTATTGCAGGTTTCATTAAGGATAAGGTGTCCAGATATATTAATGTATTTTTAAGGCTCCAGTTTATTTTGTTATTATTTTCCAGATTGAATCCGACATTAGATTTATGTTAAAGAATTTTAGTCGTGACTTGGAAGGCTTGAAGCAGTCATTACTGAGAGCATCATCATCATATCACATGTATCCTTTTAAAACCTGTGGTACTATACTTTACGTTACAAGTATTTCAGAAGTTCTATAATGGGCAGAGAGTTAGTAATCTGTATAGCACCTCTGTCTTTTTCTACTACCATTAACCCAGCTTATACCAGGAGCTTAACCCCTTCCTTCCCATGGTTCATAGCAAGGTACTCATTCCAGCTACAGGCAGCCATTTTGGTTTTTGCCCCATGAGATCAAAGAGAAATGAGTATAAAATGCTATACTAGTTGTACTTCATTTTAAACACCAGATCTTTCTCAATGACAAGATTTTTTTGTATTGCAATAAATTATTGCCAACGACCAGGGATTACAGAGATTATGAAATCCAAAGATTTTTTTTTGTATTGAAATCGCCAACAACTAGGGGAGTACAGAGATTACAATATCCAAATACCTATATGATTGTAGCTCGCATGAAAATTTGTCGACATACATATAGGTATGTTCATGGGAAGGAATGGTTAATAAAAAATTTATTGCTGCAGACGTATAATGAATTCTTTCAGTAATCAGCTTCCATATAATTTTAGACTTAAATTTATTATATCCCCATAAACTGTTAATAAGCCTTAATAGATTATCAGCACGGAACGAGAAGTAGATAGAAGACAAAACATGATTGATCAACTTATAACAAAGTAAGTTACAATCTCACAAAGTTAGGAGAAATCAACAGGGATAAAAATAACCACTAGTCAGTCGCCGTTCAGGATGACCAACCAAATTTGCTTTAGCTCGACTATACCTCGTTTCCGGCTCAACATTACTGGTCAAAATGAAAGACATCACAAAGATTTGGCCGGACAAGTTCCTACACCAGACATTTTCCGATAACTGGTTATCATTTTTAGCCCTGATAATAATATTAACCAATTGATGATGATGATGATGATTATGATTTATATAGCGCCCTTTTATGTGTGGATATAATCAAAGGCCCTTTACATTGAGTGTGAATGACAGATTGCTTTTTGTGCAATTTACAAGCATGAGAGATGGTTAGTATGAAGTGGAGGCACTGAGGGTGGCCACTGCCAGGGTTTCTTTTTACATCCTCAGTGGTTCTTTTATGTCCCCCATTTTACTGTAGGTTAGGAAGGGTTGGGAGACAGGGCCTACGGTTTAAAGTCCTTGTCCAAGAAGACTTGAAGGTCTAACCATTTGTAGATATAATTACAAAGGCAGCACCTGCTCCTCAGTTATTTTAAGACCCTGAGTGTTGGTCCGGCCGAGGCTTGAGCCACAACCTCCTGCACAACAGACCGACGTTCTTACCAACTGAGCTAACCAGGTGGTGGTTTTATGTAATTCATAGGGAAAGACAGCTCAGCTCTGCATTTCAGCAGGAACCAACAAGCAAGGATCTTGGAAGGTATTTATTAGGGTTATTGTCATTCATTGGTCCATAATCTTAGGCATACTTGTAAATAAGGGTGAAATGCATGTGTTGTTGCGGCGCTGTCTCTCAAAGCTGAGTAGTTTATGCCTCAGGTTGCAGTTTTGCACAACTGCATAAATGCGAGTGAGTTTGTTTGATATGTTCAGTTCTCTCCCAAGCCCCAAGGGTTTTTCTCTGGGTTCTCTGGGTTTTTCCTCCTCCATAAAAATCAACATGTGAGTTAAGTGTTGTGTGTTGTAAATAGTGAGTACAGTGGTATTGCATGTGGAGTGAACCCCACGAAAGAGCTGCTCATGGGGAGTGATGGTTATAAAGTTTAATTTTAAGTGACAATGATGTTGTTCATGATTATGGTGATGATGTTGATCACAGTGATTACTGTGGTGATAAAGTTTGTTATTGGTGATGATGATTATTTAACAATTATTTGCCAAAGGCGAAGTGATTATCAGGAATATTTACCGAGACACGAGTCTTCGAGCGGCGAGGTAAATATTTCCCAATAATCGCTGAGCCTGAGGCAAATAATTGTTTTAGTATAAATACACAGGTGATTCTTTCAAAAAAAGAAAAAAAAATAAGATAAAAGGCATTTTTTTCCAGTGACAGCAACAAAGCGGCTGGCCACCATTTTGGATTTTTGCTCGAGGTGAAGATCGTGTGATAGTGTGAGTTTCTTGACCAATCAGCTTGTGAGATTTTCTATAATCACCTGCGTATTTTTATTAATGATAGTTATGGTATTAATGATGATAATGACAAGAACATTCATAATAATAATAAGCTTTATTCATCAACCTTAAATAAAATATACGGTGGATTTACATGGTTAAAATTATTGATAATTATACAATATTTATATCTAAAAATTATGTACATAATATTGATGATGATGGATTAATGATATTGATGCAAATGATATTAATAATGATGATGATAAACATTGGTTCAGATACCAATGTTCTGACCAACTAAAGTTCATCTTCCAGGGATACTTTGTTATCCAGAGGCACGAATGATGCAAACCCCTTTGATTCACCTTACATGCTAGAGACTGACGACATGTCTGTGACTGACATGCGCAGTCAACAACATCAAATCATTGAAGGTATATTAAACCACACTTTGTATGTATAGAGTATGTAGAATTTATAGCCTAAACATTAAGTCCAATTCAGCTCATAATAGATCAGTTTCAAGTTCCAATTTATCACTGTGTTCCTTAATTACAGACTCATTTGCACAGGGTTAGCCTCGTATCAGTGTTCAAATATTCACAAATACCAACAGTAAAGTAAAGAATGCACAACTTCGTCAATACAAACACTTTGAAAGTCGACGGACCTTGACTGGAACACGTGAATATTCTGCACAAAATCGAGGCTAACCCTGTGCAAATGAGTCTGTAATCAAGGAACACAGCAGTAATTTGGAACTCAAAAATTATTTTTATATATTTATTTATCTTTATATCTATCATTTATTCTAAATATATTTTATGATTTATTGTATATGGAATTCTTGTCATCAGGCACTTTTAACATGAGCCCTAGGCTCAGGTGATTGCAATCTCATACCCAGAGCCTGCGCTTCTTCTGGCCTGCAGCGAAGAACGAGGGCTCTGGCATAATCCATTTTTTGAGACCAGGATTTCTTGGACTTCCGGTATAATGGCGCACACATTCAAAGACTTGCCAAAAATTTTAAAAATTTTTCCCCCAATTTTCAATTTATACTGATTTTGACTTTGATTTTGACTTTGATTTAATTTTTACTTTGATTATTTTGATCGGTTATATCTAACTTTCCAAAAATTGTGCATGTGCCAAAATATGGATTATGCCAGAGCCCTCGTTCTTCGCCGCAGGCCAGAAGAAACGCAGGCTCTGGGTACGAGATTGAGGCAATTGGGGAACCACTCACATTGGCACTAAATAAATTCTTCTCTTCTACGACAATGGGTTTCATTACCACAATAATTGCAATTATTGCTATTTTGAAAATAACAGAAGACTAATTATTTTGAAGGTACTAGGTACTCAGGATAGTATTTATAAATAACTGAGTTTTTCATTTTGAAATGTGCTTTGTTTGGGAAAAATGCTGTTTTAGATGAGTGTATCTAATATGCCCATGTCATTTTTTATGCGCACACATGTTCTAAATTTGAACTTTGAAAAGTAAAACGGTGTTTTTTGTTAATTTGTGCACATGTTTGTTGAATCATCGGTTCGTATGTGGTTTCCGTGTGTTTTGTATTCCTTTAAAGGGGCACTTGGATGAAAACGCCCTGATTTTTGAGAGTGCGAATAGTTGAAGTATTCAAGGATAATATGACTCAATTATAATTATGGAAATCTGATTAGTGAAAATTTTAGCCTTGGAGCCACTCGCTGTTGAGAAATCTTGGGTTAAAAGAGAAAAGAACAATAGGGTTGAGTAATAGACGTCATTTACTCACAATTTAGATGCTGAATAAAGTTGATTTTTTTCCCCGCCACTTTTGACGTCTGTGAAGGAAACATGTTGCCTGGCTACTATCTGGGCCATATAGATAAGTTCAATCAAGTTTCGTGTCATTTCCAATTTTTATTCATTTTCATTCAAGTGCTCCTTTAATACTTATTTTAAGAGAGTAATCAGGGATATGTCAAAATAACCTGGATTGTAGCACTTTACTGACATTATGATGCCAAATGGCGCCTAAAAATATTAAATGCTTTTCATCAACAGAGCAAGACAAAGGGCTTGATGCTTTATCGGGCATCATCCAGAGACAGAAAATGATTGGACATGCTATATCAGATGAAGTGGACACCCAGAATGGTAACTATTGATTCAAAGAAAACGTGTTTGTTAGCATAGTTTTTTTTTTTTTTTTGTTAGTTTTTCTTTTTTCGTGTGTGTGTTTGTACTCCACATCCAAATGTGTAAATCTTTTATTAAGTGAACTCCCTAGATGAGCTCGAATGAGAGCTCTTGGAGTAAACTTAAAGAATTTATATGTTTAAATAAAAGAAAAAAGAAAAAAGAAAACGTAAATGAATTTAAATATTATCCCAGTTGGAATTATAATTTTTTCTGTGTATTTTTAGAAATCATTGTTGACGTCGCAGACCGTATGGACTCTACGCACAGCAGAATTATGAAAGAAACAACACATGTGAAGAAAGTCACCGCGAAATCATCTACCTGTGGTATGTACATGATATTTTATAAGTAACATTATTTATGGTAAAATGGTAAGGGGGTGGTTGTCAATGACAGGGGAGGTAAGGATAGCACATGTGCACAATCTACACACTGATCATGATAGAGCCAACATGCATATTAAGGTCAAAACCGAATTATCTTACTACATCTAATATGAACACAGAACATGATAGAAAGCTCATATCTTTATGTATTAAAGTTACTCAGGGGGGGGGGGGGGGGGGACATTAGTATAATGACATAAGCTATTGTCATTACTCTGCCAACCAGGGCCCAGTCATTGGAAGGGTGGATAGCTCTATCTGATGGATAAATCCTTATCAAGTGGATAAGTCAATGCTGTTATCCAATAAATTTATCCAGTGGATAGGATTTATCCGTCGGATACCGCTATTCGGGCTTTGTACATCTCGGCACAGAAATCAATTTGCTAATGAAACAAAGCAACTTCACCAGACCTATTGTGACAATGATTGGCAAATTAACATCACAATGCTAATGTTTGTAAACACCAACTAGCGCTATAAATTAGAGGACGATAAAGTGGTAGAAACGTTTAGTAAATTATTTGAGTTCTTTTTCTTTCTCTTTTTTAGGCATGCTTATTGTTATTGTTCTTCTACTCATCGTCATTGTTGTCGTCGCTGTTGTACCATCTTAATACTTAAAATTCATTCAAAATACTCAGACTGCCGGGGATTGAGATGGACGAAACTTTACTTCGAATCAAGATGGATTAAACATAGTTATATTAGTCTAATTAGTCATGATGGATAGATTGAATAGCAATCTTTAGATTTCTTTCATCAGATAAATATCAAGAAAATCTATCACTCATTTATTTTCAAGGGGGAGAGGGGTAGGGCTCTTGCAATTGTACTTAGTCTGATTTAGTTAAAAGGCATAGGCAGTCTATAGATTAAATGATTTATTTTCATTCCTGTGGGGGAGGGAGAAAGAAACAGCTGCTTGTAAGTAAGAATTAGATTGACAAATAGCAGATCTGGGTATGAGAATGAGATGGATGACTTCTAAATATCATTCTTCCAGGGACTTATCAGGACCTACACGGTTATCTTATTTTGATGAATAAAAAACGTCAGTCTTTGATAAGATGTTGAAGGAGATGCATTGTGGACAAGCTTGGGTAAAAAAAATATTCATCACACCTTATATAGTGATGTTTCCACCCATGCTAGACCAGAATGCACCTTGTTTGTATAAGAAAAGTCTAAACTGATCTTCAAACTGGTGTTACCTCTGGTAAAATGAACCACAAAAACGTAGGAATTATAGATCAATAAATGAGAAATAAATGCTTTCCTGATGCTGATGTAAATAACTATAAACACATAAATAAACTGGAATTACACAAATATTATTTGAAAACGAATATGCATTTTTCCACATTTATTTACATATTTAATGTTGCCAAGCTTTTCTAATAGTATTGCAAAAAAGATCTAGGGCTGTGCACGTAACCAACATCGGAAATTCATCAACAAAACCCCCTGAGAAACATTGTCATCATGTTTATTAACAGCTTAAATAAGTTGAAAGCAGATACAGTTCAATAATAAAATTCGTTATACGAACTCCACAGGAGGTTAAGCATATTCATATATATATATATATCACATATATCACATACATTTAAAATACTATCTATCTTTCTTGTTGCCATTGTTACCAACCACTTTATTTCGAGCCTTTGCTCCTAAGTTGGGATGCCGTGGTCCATTTACCACAGGCAACCCATAAGTGTTTACCTTTTCAATTTCCTTTGAAATTTAGTTTCACTACTGTCTCAATATTTACAAAAGTATTGCATTGAAGAATATTATATAAGCAGTTTTTGTGTAAAAAAAACGTTTCGCGCAAATGAAGTTCACATCAATATCGCTGACATTCTCGTACCAAGAGGTCCTCGTTTTCGTCCTTGGAGGCGCCTCCTGAAGAACTGAGGAGGCAGCTCTGGGTACTAGAATGTATCGCCTGTGACCGTACACCTTTCCCATAATTCTTTGCGATAGCCACTGTCAATTAAACGAGATCGCTATGATTGGCCAAAAACTTGTAAATTTGCCAAGGTCGACACTGCAAAAGACGACGCATGCGCAAACTTAAGCAGGCCACGCATGCGCACTTATCCGTTTCATGTAGTTCTAATCCTCAAAATACACAAGCGATTGCAAAAATTTGGAATATAGTAAACCGGAGCGGAAAAGAGAATAAATTATAGTTCTCTCATATAAGCATTAAATTTCATTCATTATGAGATAACGACATCATGAGACACAGGCGGATCACGTGACTTGAATGCCGTCCCTGGACAAAATGCGATGTCATTGTTAATAGCTCCAGGAGTTTGGGGAAAGCAGCTGATATTGTGAGACATTATTCCAACGCTGTCTTTTATATGCATCTGCTTCTTCTTTGAAGTTTTTTGAATTTATAAATACGCTTTAGGAGTTTCTCATTCCACGGAACAACTATGCTTTTACCGTCGACAATGATTGATTTCTTGAGTCTATTTCTTCTTATGTTTCCAGCAATGAAGTAGCTTCGTCCTGGCTTCAGTTTAGGGCACTTGCACCTGAAATCCCGTACCCTGACCCACAGGTAGCCGTCACCGCGTCTGAAGCGAAGGACAGAACGCTTGAAGGAAGTGTTGATGTTGGCTGTCACTCGAACCCATTCCTTTGGGCTGTTCTTGTCTACTCGGACTACAGTGACTTTCATTGCTGGGGAAGAGATACCTCATGTTAATGGCATTCACATTTTTTTCGTCAGAGTCTGCGCTCCTTGTCAGTGGCCAGCCACCAATCAAAGTGTTCATCGGCGCTTACTACGAGACACCCCAGCTCAGGGAACGGATTCTTATTAACACGCTTACAAACAGCAATCGTTTCTACACGGGTTTTTATTCCATGGGGAAAGACAATCAAGATATATATTGCGAATACAATCTCGTGCGCGCGTGACCGGAAGGAACGAAGGCTCACTTGACAATAAACGCGCGAACAAGAGATACAAATGAATCATGCACGTATGTCAAGGAATTTACATTATAACACCAAGATAATAAAAAATGCGACAACATAGTACGCGATATCTTAGATCAGGCCATCCTTTTCTTTTGGTTGCGGTAGTTGGTACACATGGCTACTAGTAAAAATTGCCAGTTTAAAACCCCTTCATAGTATGAACGAGAGCTCGAACTACAAGATGGCGAAATGAAAACTAAAGTACCAAAATATTTTTGCTTGAGGACGCATTTTCTCCCAGAGTTTCTTCGTGGTAATAAGCTCACAGGTGAGTAAAAATTTGAGCACACCGCCATTAAGCTAGCAAGAACAACTTTGTCCTAACTTCAGCCATTCATACTTTGATATTTTATTCTAATGGAACGTATTTGTGTATTTAGAGTATTTTGCAGTAAAACATAGCCGTATTTTGAATTAATATCGTTAGTTATATAAAACTAGACAACAGTCGTAGATACGTACCGAAGTCTTTACGGCAAAATCTTCGAGCTCTGAAAGGCACTCTCCTACATTGAGGACAACCTGAGGACAAGATGAAGTGTAATTTTAGCTTTCTAATCTTCCCTCGTTATTCGGCTTTCTTCCTGCAAATTTTTACTTCTTACAAAAAATTCTTACAAAAAGCTTACCAGCGTCTTTTGCTTTGACACGCGATTCATGAGACATGACATTTTTAGGGATCGCTAAGAAAGAAGCAACGAAAATTATTTATTATTTATTATTTATTTATTTATCTATTTATACATTAATTATTTATTTGCACAAGCAACGGTGGGGGGATGGGTGAGGACGCGAATTTAGGATATCATGAGGCCATATACAGCTATCTCAAGAAATGTTGGTTAAGGTTTTGTTGTTGTTAAACGTTGCACACCAAGCCCGAAATGTATTGTGGCCTAGATTATATGTAAATAATGTCAATAGAAAATATGACGAAGAGACGCGTAGACAAAGTTATTTTTGAAAACAGATTTTTTTCTCGTTTTTAAGGACATTCTGCGTCCATAGGTAGCGTTTTCGAATCGTGTCCCCCGTCCACTCGTATCCGTTTTCGAAAAGTTGCGTTTTCAAGTGGCGTATTTCGCCAGATACGTGTGGACGGAAGGACAACCCGTAATGAAAAAACAAATTTTTTTAAAATATCCGGACCTGCCGGATAAGTGTGGACGAGGCCAAAATCTTCACCAACCTTTTTGAAATAACTATAGAAGAAGAAAAAATGTGTTGGTTGATAGTACCAGGGAGGTGTAGTACTTACTCACCAATGCAGGGAACGATGCTTGACTTGGTACTGGAGTAACCCCTAGCACACTTGTCACATGACCTGCCAATCACGCCTTCTTTACACGGACATTGACCAGTATGCTGATCGCATATCTTACCACGTGACCCATGGGGGTGGCAGTTACAAGCTGCAGAGAGAAAGGATAAAGTCACACGAATAAGATATAATGGTTAAATAACTATTTCTCTGAAGAAAAAGAAAAACGGGAAGAAAAAAAGGAATGAAGGCAGGGAGGGAGGAAGGAAGGAAGGAAGGAAGGAAGGAAGGAAGGGAGGGAGGGAGGGAGGGAGGGAGGGAGGGAGGGAGGGAGGGAGGGATATCGAGAAAGGAAGAAAGGAAGAAAGGAAGAAAGGGAGGAATGGAAGAAGAGTAATACTTAGAAAGAAAGAAAAAAAAATTTGAATCTATCTTGTGTTCCAGTCAACATGGCTGCCAGTTGAGTGAGCGAGGACCAAGTCATATGCAGTACAAATTCAATAACAATTTCAATACTTACGCTTGCAGACTTTTCTATGAGTGATTGGTTTATTGGGATCCTTGAAGAAGCCTTCCTTACAGTAATGGCAGTAACGCCCGTCTGTGTTGTGTCTACAGTTCATACACACGCCGCCACTGGTCCCCCCTGACAGCTTGAATAGCTCCATGTTGAACTCACATGACCGGGAATGGAGATTACAGTTGCATGCTGGGAAGACAATAGAGAGCATACATTTTATAGCACCAATCACGTGATAGAAAGAAGGTATGATTGTCATATAGAGCAGATTCATGTGCGACTGTAAAAAAAGGGGAGGACCGTGACGGTTTCTCAGCGCCTTGGTTGAATACACAGTATAAACCACGCGCTTTGATTGGACACTACAATGTGCTATGCGGTGCCGCACTGTTACTGTTTCTCAGCGCCTTTTATTGGACACGCAATATAAATCAACGCACTTTGATTGGACAATACGTTGTGTCGTGCCGTGCCGTGACCCTGCGATTGAATTGCAATTAAAATGGGTATAGTCTTCTGCACTAATTTGTACTTGTGGTCGTACACCTTTCATCAAATAATGTTTTTTAGTGGGATTAGTTGTTGTGTGTGAAATCATGATACAATTCTGGCAGAAGGTTGCAAGCCAACGTTGCACCGTCAGTCGTATTCCGAAAAAAAAGTCGTATTCTGAAAACAAGTTGAGAGTAACAAAAATTTTCCATCTCTATCGAAATGCCATCATAACCACTACGAATTCAAAATAGGGTTAATGTTTTAGCAAGATTATGAAATGAGTTGAAAGTGCTTTAGAGAGTGACGTGGGCGGTTCGCTGGCGTAAACACTAGCACAGCAACGAAAAGAATTTGCGTAGGATTCGTAATTGATTAGTTATTTACTGCAATCAGATGTAACTGTTATGTTCAATAATTGAAAAATCCTGAATTTTCCAGAGTTCAAACATCAGTTTCTGCTTTCGTAGGCTTAGCTAAATAAACGTTAACTTCAGTTAAGGAGAAACGACACGTCAAATTTGTCCATGACAATACGGACAATAGAAAGAATTTCGAAAAAAAATTCAGTGCTGTCTTGGTTAACGATTTATTCTCCCAATTAATGTTCTATTTTAGATCGATGTTAAAGACATCCGAGTCCAACTTGTCAGAGATAGAAAACCCCGTTACTGTACCTCATTACGTATACGGAACCTTGAAATCGTTTAGTACATTTTTTTGCTGTTTAGATGATGGGAATCGATGACAAATGAGATCAAAAGGTGCATCTATTCTCGCGTCAGAGAAATATAATAACATCTGAAACCATTTCTAAATATACACTCATGTGAATATAGAGTTTAGAGGCTTTGGATGGTTTGAGAAGTGTTTGAGAAAAACTGGAGAATCTTGGCGCCTTGAAAATGTTATAAAACTTTGGAGACCTCGGAAAGGATTAGGGATGAGAGCTATGTTCTAAAGAAAGTTAAACGCAATAAGACACTACTTAGTTTATTAAGAATTTTCTAGTAAAGAAGGTTCGTTGTCAGGTATTGAAGGGCGGTAAACTTAGGGAGGAAATAATCTTATTCCCTCTTGATCTCATGCAGAACCTCTGTCTGTCTTGTGGGAGAAAACTTAAAATTCATTTCCACAATCTCTCTAGTGGTGAAATTCTATACTCATCTTTGACATAAACAATGAATTCTACAGAAATTGTAAGCTTTTTCGGATACCATTTGTTTAAGGAGATGACTGATTGGAATATGACAGCTTAAAATCTAACTTAAGGCAGGCCAGACCACCAAAGAGACTGTAAAGCCCCGTTTACATTGGTCATTTTTGAGGCGATTTTTGCTGCAATTTTCGTGGCAATTTCGGAAATATGAAATCTTTTGTCTCATCCTTCAAAAGGGACATTCGTCTAGGAAAATCTTGGTATCCTGTAAAAAAAAAACACTTTACAAACGCAAAAAATCGCAGCAAAAATCGCCAAAAAGATTGCTAGTGTAAACGGGGCTTAAAAAATTCTTCAACAAAATCAAAGTAGTTGAAAAGTTTCAAATTTTGCATAAAAATTTGCAAGGGAATTAGATTAGGATTCGGGAAACACGTCTCTTCATCGAGGACAAAGTGTATTAGGTTGTAACTGTTGTACTAATGAACTCAGAGATCGTTATCGTTAAGGGTTTGCTCGATTTCACAGATCATTATTTATCCTATGACAAGTGCTTCCTACCGCAGTATTTTTGATAATGTGAGTCCAATTATCGTATTAGGCGCACAACAGGACATCTAACTCAGCAACATCTCTCTCTAATTACATACCAATGCTCTACAGCATAGGCCATGCCCGTCCATCCAAACGTCACAGTACTATACTGATTTTAATATGCTCTTTCAAGCTATGGTAATGTTTTAATAACCAAAAATACCTGATGATAAAAGCTCATTCGGCTTCCATGATAAATAGGTGAACTTAATTTTATTGCATGACGTTATGGGAACAAGATCATAGAAAGAACAACAAGTCAACAAGAGTAAAGAATCTGAAGGAGATTATCTAAGGGGATGAGGCATTATTACTTGAGATTCCTAATCTTAGGTACTTCTATTGTCGCTATGTAAGGAATCTTTTGATCTCTTGCGCAACTAAACACGCTTTAAATTCTCGATCGACGCCAATATCTATTATCCCTTCCAGCTATGTATAATTATTCCCTGGGGAAATGATATGCCGATGGAAGAAAAAAAATTTTTCGTTTTGCCAAGTTTTTTATGTGGATCCTTACTTCATTTATAGTGTGCGTGCTTTGAAAATAAGTTGGCATTCCTGAAGGTTCTCTCTTGGTTCCTCTTTTTATTGCTCTATGTTTCTGTAAATTCTTTCTTATGATCTCCTTGCACTATTACTGGAATGGTTTCTAGCTACCCGCGGCAATTATTCTTTTTTTGGAAAAGAAAAAGATTTTTTTAGTTGCCTGACGTTTCTTGGTTTTCTTTTAATCTATAAATCGCTTTGTGATTTGGTAAGCTGCTTTTTCATGTGTTCTTTTCTCTTCTTCTTTTTCTCTCTCTTAATTTTATAAGTTTTTTCATTTTACATTTACTTCGTAATAGCGTTTTATCGCCTTTTTTCCGTTAATTATAACGAATTGTGAAAGAAACGGAGTGTAATAGCCTGGAGGGGAAAAGACATTGTACATGGGTAATGATAGTAATCATAGCTCATTCAAGCATAAAAAGAACATTAGGAAAGAAAAGACTATTAAGGCCGGCTTAGACGGTACGATTTTCGCCTACAACTATCGTACACAACACGCTCACGTCTGTCATAGGCGAGTTGTAGGCTTGATTTACACGCTACGACTCGAGTTGTAGGATGACGCGAGCGTGTTGTATACGATAGTCGTAGGCGAAAATGGTACCGTCTAAACCGGCCTTTAGAAAATCTTACTACAAAATTCTCTATCAGTAATGACTCGGACTATGACCAATGAAACGATATCGGATCATAAGGAAAACTTGATTATCAACAATAGGCCAGAAAGATTATAGGCGCTCATGGCACTCAGGCGCTCAGTCGTTAGCATATGTATCCTTAGTAACGGTTTTTGATAATGTGTGGTCACTCTGAAGTGACTACTCCATAAAGTATCTCCTTCAAGGCACTTGTAACAAATATGTAAACGTAATGAAGCTACTATATAAGTGAGAAAAACGTGTAAAAATTGATCTCTTTACTGTGGTTTTACACGCTTGAGGACTCGATAAAATCATATGGACTGTTGTGTCATTTATATCTTTGAATTTATAAACGAAGGCGGAGAAACCTTTAAAACGTATTGTCTCATTGAAAGAACAGCCATTTCAAAAGGGTCTTTTCAAACCCTTAAATACATAAAGAGCACAAATTAAACTCTCGTTCGCATTGTTTATCCGCTACTCGAAGCAGTCAGCCTGTCGCCTTATCGTCTGCGAGAAAAGAGAATCCTTTATTTGTTAACATAAAAGGACAACCAAAAGAATGATAGCAAACTAGGCGTACGAAGTTCGTAGAGGCTTGTAGTTCCAGCGAATTTAAGAGCATGATGGAAGGCTTTATCCCTAGAGGACGGCACATTTGACGAACACTAAATGTGGTTGTTTTCATCCCGTCAGCGGGTTTCGAATCAAGACTTATCAGCTTTAGGTTTGCGAACTGTGCAAACACACGAGCTATAACTCACATTTACCGAAGCTATCAAGAGGGGATTTTAAAACAATCAAGAAGGTGACGCCGTTTTCAGTCAAACTATTGTACTAAAACTCGTTATCAGACATTCTGGTACCACGGCTTTCTTAGCTGTTCTTTAAAAGACTATGAATCGTTAATGCTAAAACTACAAAATCTCTCGTTAAAATCACCCCTAAGACATGATACTTTATCCACCCAAAACCAAACAAACTTTATTCTGTGAAGAATGCAGATTTGAATTTTTTTGGTTTGTTTTTTTGGTTTTTTGGTTTTTTTTTTCTTTTTTAAACCTTTTATGAATGACATTTCTAAAGAATGTATAGGAGTCTATTCATTAATTAGAGTAAGTTTTCCAGCGCCTCGTTGTCTGGTAAAGTCAAAAGGACAGTAAATCAAACGCGGACACTCACTTGACGACAGTAACAAAGACAACTTTGCTGCTAACAGTGAGCCTAGCTGATACTCACAGCTTCCTCTAACCCATCAATCACTGTCGCTATAAAAGACACCCTGACGCCATTACATCGCTACAAGACTTAAACCTTGCCCATTAACAAACAGTACAAGTTCATCAATTAATAAAACTATACTTCTGTTTTGGGATAAATCTTTAAATCTTGGTGTTGCCTCAATGTCTAGACGCGTTGGTGTGGTATATGAAGTGTTTCGCATTTGTTGAGCGCGGGATTTTTTTTACGTTGTCGGTGATCTAAGTCCAAAGCTGAGTACAGCTTAGCTTAATCTAATATTGATAACATATGATTAATCATTACTTTAAGAAATAGTTTGAAAAGGTATTTACTTTATGGAATGTCGAAACAAGAATTTTTTTTTTTTAATGCAAAATAGTCTTCAGAAAATTAAAAATTCTTCGCCGACGCGCGACCGAGAGAAAAAATCCTGAATGAATCTTTTTGCCATGATTTTTGTCCGGACGAGAAGAGTATTACAACAAATCATAATTTATCATTTGATTGTAGAACCTTTAAATTGAATAAACAAGGTATCGCGGTCAGGAACTTGTTCTTGGAATGCTTCCGGTTCTAACTGCATTCATTCCTTCGTCTTTTTTAAGGAAGTCGCGTCGAAAATAAAAGCATAAAATCTATAATAAACTAATGGTTTTCTTACCTCTACACTCGTTAGCGGAGTTAGTTCTAGCAGGTCTCCAGGGTCTGTCGTTGAAGAAAGGTTTACATTCTTGGCAGTCAGGTCCCGCGGTGTTGTGTCTGCAGTCGCAAACTTTCTGTCCGTCCCTGTTGATGATACACTTACTAGCGTGTCCATTACAGTGGCATCGTCCACCGACCATGAAGCTAGACACTGCATAGTATTGATTATCTTTAGGCCTACGGCTAGTTGCACTGATGCGGTTGAACTCGACCTTAATGTCAGTCGCCATGACCCACTGGTTCAAACTCGGGCTGAAATCGTTCATTTTAGGAAAGTTCGATCTACCTGCCATCGTACTGAATGCGATTCTTCCGCCATGATGTGGCCTTATGAGGTGCCCATTCGTGCATAGGGCGTCTTTCTCATTCTCGTCGTTCAATGGTCCATTCATCCGTCGTCCATACATCCCTTCGCAATCATTAGAATAAAACTGATAAGGCTGCCAGGTCTTGCCAAAGTCAGCGGACTTATACATGGCCATAGATTCAGGACGGATACTGCGAAATTGCAGGCTTATATACGTAATGTCAAAGGTCTTTCCTAGAGATAGAATAAAAGTGATGTTGTCGCGGCTCTGCACCGGATCAGCCATCCAACTTGTCACGTTATTCTCATTGTGTACATCTGTTAAGTACTTAGCTGGATGAGAACGCATTGGGTCTCTGTTGTCACAGACATCACATTCGCGACCGTCTATAGTCGTTTGACAAAACCTTCGTGGTACTTCCCCACAGGTATAGCTCACTTGAATGTTTTTTTCATACGCAAGGTCGTGGAATTCCGGTCTACAAAGTTGCGGTCTGTTATATTCATCGTAGCATTGATTTATCTTGGAACTTTGAACTGCTAAAATGGACCAGCTGGTTTGATACAAACCCGTCATTACGAGTGCATACAGGAGAACAACGCGCCTCGAGACCATAGTTCTTGAACTGTCAATTCAGGAAGAGAGAAAATAAACTTTCATAGCCAGTATAAACAGTTTTTAAACTCCTGGGACTTAGCACTAGCCGAGAAGTCTAGCCAATCGTCTTGTAGAATTAACTACGGATATTGCTATACGAGCTCCCTGAAGTTCTGGAAGACGGAATGGCCGCACGAACTTCACCTGATTGAAGTCAGACCAACGTGCAGGTATGGACCTCCAAGGATCGCTTCTCAGAATGCGTCGTGAAGACAAGGGAAGTGGCCTTATGTAAGACAGTGTGATCAGCAAAGCATGCAAAATGCAGCTTCTCGTCTCATTTAAAACAACGCCAGAGGGAGCATGTCACTGAACGTGGCTATATGTGTTATACTGACTTTAAGTACCCTTGAGTAATCAATCAACCGCTAAAGATACTAAACCATGGGGTCTTGACGGACAGGCGAAGTCATGATCTACCCTACAATGAAACAAAATGCAGTCAGTAAGGCAATTATCTCCACTATTAATCAATCAAACACAGGCTCTATTCTATTTTAATCGCCTCATGAATAAAAACGCACGAGTCAAGAGACCATCGCTTTCTTCATCAGTCCACATGAACCGCACACCATCCCACAGTATTGAAATTTTTTCTCACAGTACATTTCGTCAGTGAATATATAGAGTACGATGTAATAGAACTGTTGGCCTTTGAACTTAACTAGCTTTAATTTTTGATCTGACGTTCATAAAAATAGACATAGGATTAGGCAATGGATATTCAATAGTAGTACTGCTTGGTCACTGACTTATTATTTAACCTGACAATGTTGTTTGCGCATTCTAAGCGTGGCTCAACTCGGCTCGTTTTAATAACTTTGTGTTCCGAAACATGTTACAGTATTCTGCGTGCAAATGGAGGGTTTGGTTAGGATTGCAATATTGTGACACAAATGCGTTGTATTGGACACCTCATTAGCTATCAGCTCAGTGTCTTTTAAGGACCTAATTTATCATTTTCAAAGCGCGCTATTTTATTACCAGCGGGGTTCCTATACATATTGTGAAGAAAGAAATAAGGAAGGAGGAGAATTGAAAAGGGTCCTATTAATCCATAAATAATCATCTCTGATCTAAGAGCCTTGATAAACCAAGAGTGCACTCAATGAAACAATGTTGGCAACTCGGGTGACAGATATCAGTATTAATGGACTCGAATGGTCACTGGAGACGGCCATATCTATATTAGGCTCAAACAAAGGTTAATCAAGTGCTTAGCAAATGTTGGAAACGAGAGAGGTGACGGACCATTACACTAATAAGGGGGGGTGCGTATATCCCCCAAAAAAATATCGAGCAAGCACTTCAACTACGAAATAAATATCGCAATCTCTCCTTTCAGTAAAGAAATGTCGCAAAAACACAAAAAATTGCGTGCAGGGTTGTTACAAAAAATAAATGTAGTGCAACATATTCCTAAACCCAACTCTCAATTATCTAATGATCTATATCTTGATAGCTTTTCTTCAGTCCAATACACTTCTCCACGCTTCAGATTCTAAGACTGTAATTGTAATAATCACCAAAGTCTTACCACCTGCCACCTGAGGTGTTACATCGACATGAATCCAGTTCATTGAGTCAGAGACCAATATCACAATACACTCTTCTTTTACCTAATGTCATTACAAGGGCATTATAAATTACTTCAAGGCTGGTGAAATATTTTCGCGCTCAAACTCGACATACAAAATTGATTTGAAAAAACCCTAGCGTTTTAAATACGTTCATTTTCGAAGAGTAAACTAAGGAATATAATTTTGAACAAAAGGAAACGATAGAAGTATCGAGGAGATTACCAGCTGAGTTAAGTGAGTTATTGAAGTATAGAAACGCGTGGTATGGATAACAATACCGGTTTCTTTCTTATCTCGATTTTAATCAAGGTTTTGAAGTAAGTACGCATTTTTACTGAGGTAATTTTCGAGGTTGGAGGTTCTGGAGACACTTAAGAAGGCCAATTTCGATATCATTTTAGGTTCAATACCTAAAAGAGTAGCATTGTCTTCAACACTTTACAAATTTTTTTTTTTTTAGCTTGCGTAAGACTAAATCTGGAAAGAAAAAATGGCAAATTTTTGCTAACATTTTTAAAGAATGAAGTAAAAAAAATTAAGTATATCCGTGAAGGAATTAAGAGATCTGGCGTATAAATTTCCAGATGTGGAGTTGGGGTACTCTAAAAAGCGTGTACAAAATTGTACAATTTTATCAACCCTCTGCATTCTCCTAAGTGATTGAGTTCTACTTCTCTGCTCCAATTTTTTTTCTGAAATTTAGTAATTTAATAAAAAATCTTATCTCCACGGCTTGTTCATTTTTTTAAAAAGTTAATTCTTTAATTGCCGTGCAAACAAACCTAAAGCAATGTCCTGAAATCTTGCACTATTGAGACTGTCGTCCGTCACGAACATCATCGCACGTAATTCCGTCGAACAATGAATGGAAAGTCATAATTTTTTCCATGAATATAGTGGCGAAAATCCCAAAACTAAATGATTTGGATCCTGTATTTCTTTTAGACAGATTTTTCGCTCGTTTGTGGCTAATATTTGTGAAAAAATAAAACATGTGCCAGTAGAAACTTGTGGGAAAAGCTAGCGTTGAATGAATGATCGTTTAAAAACTGCTATTCAAAGGCTTTTTAGAGTGTTTTCAAGTGTCATTTTTGCAAAGTATTGTCGCGATAAAAAGATAGGTTTTCAGGAATTGAAGTGTAGGAATCCAAGGCAGACGTAGTCAAACTAATCATAGAACAACGCATATTCAATCAAAAGAAAAAACAAACTTTCGCAGCCAAAACTAAACAACTGTCAGAAAAACCGCGCGCACATCTTTAACATTATCATAGATGAAGATAAACTTGAACAATTAACGTCAGGATCAAATCTTCTATTTCTCTAAGGTCGCAGCGTTAGATAAAGATTATACAGACCCTAGACTCAAGACGTAACCTAAACATAGGTTCAAGTTGACGTACTCACAGACTGGGCTCCTGGTGTAGTTCAAATCTTCCTAGCCGTGTCCTTTTGTCTCTCCGTTTATCTTCAAACAGCAAATCTCTGTGGGAATTTGTCAACCTAGTTGACCCGCGAACTGTGGATTCAGTAATGAAACGTGTGGCAGTTTTTAGCCTTATGAATTCTCCTCGGGATCGTACAGAAAGGCTTGTGAAGTTTTTCAATTTCCGGTCTTCAGATCCTCTTTAATCCCAATACACACACTTTCTTTGAGTGAATGACTTCGACAAGGAGTAAATCTTGGTTCTACGCTTGAGTTTGATGTGTGTTTGCCTTTGCGCTTACGTCGTGGACGGTGTCGCTCAGTTCTCTTAGTATGTCATCACAGCTCACCCTGTCTGTATGTAAGCTAATATCCTTATGTATCTCCGCGCGACCAAAACGTTATCCAATCCGACAGATATACTCACGAGATGACAATAGACTCCAATGAGGTTGTGAAGGAATGATAAATGATGTGCTAAGGAACAAACCGGTAACGATCGCTATGTGACAAATGATCATACAAAATCTCACTCCAACTCATCTTGTCCCCTTCGTAATGCTTATAAATAGAGGAACAGTTGATTGCTTAGTGTTAATGTGTTTAGAATTTGCTAAAGGCCTGCGTAGAACTGTCTCGTTAGCAACCAAGTCCAACCGGCAAAGATTCTACTTTTTTGAAACGTATCTGATTTCTATTTATAATGCTCTATGTCGTTTTGATGTTTCCATTTTTTCTTTTTTGTCGTTTCGTTTTTCATTTGAGGTTTTGATTGCATCGATTGGAATTTACACTTGAAATATATTGCTATTTTCTTTAGGCTTTTCCGTGTTACTTTATTAGAGAGCGACGATTATTTTGTTTTATTTTGATCAAGCCCCACTTGAAAAAAACCAACAGAAACCCAGTTAACGCTGTTTAAAATGCTGTCCCTTTAGTTGCAGAACTCTACAAATAACACCAGAATTTAGTCACATATATCATGCTAAAGAACTAAAAATTGGATAAAAGACGTCAGCGAAGCTGTAAAATTGGGAAATCAATTCAGATTCAGGGATAGACTTGCCAAGAAAAAAACTTTTGAGGCATTAGTTTTGTATCAAAACTTATCATGCCTTAAACCCGGCTTTCTCCAGGATGTGGTAACACACAAAAAGATGACAATGATGAAAATTTGCTAACGAATTTCCACAATGCCAACTGAATTACATTTTTACCATCTAAAACACCTTTAAAAGAACTTCTTGTCATGCAGCATGATTGATGTTTAATGTGTTTAGATTTCTTGTATTTTGTGACAAGTTTGAGTTATGGAACAGGCTACGGATTTCATTTTAGCGCGATTTTTTAAAGCGGTCCGTCACTGAGTTGTTCCTTCCGCAACGAAACGTGAGCACGGTTTTCATGATTCACCATGCCAACACCGCCTCATCTAAAAAGAAATTAAAGAACGGACTTAGTATTTCCTAGGCTTATCAGAGAAATCGTTCCTTGGTGACAGCTTTGGATACTCAAAATAGAAAGGATTGCCGTTGTGGGAAGAGTAAAAAGCTTATTTCCCTCCCACAAAAATTTATCAGAAGCAGCCTCGAGGAGTTTCTTCCGTCGTCTACGAAACCCACACAGAACTCCTTGTATCCTGGAGAAGTCAGTTAACATATTAATCCTCACTTAAGACGCTTAAAATTAAATGGAATTATCGGCGATACTGTCGTACATTTTCCTGGAATGTTGAGATTTTTTAAAACGAATTTCTAGCTGTTCGTTTGGGTCAAGGAAAGACATTGTCCCCTGCTGTGACCTAATTTGGCATCCTAGGCGCCTTTGTCTGTCAACAAAGATATACAAATAACTTTCAACACAACGGGACATGGATCATTAGATCGTTCTAACGTGTACAGTTGTACAAAAGTGATTGAGAAAGGGCTATCGATAGAAATTAAAAATATACAAATATAAAAATACCTAATTTTTTTAGTGGTCCAATTTTTAATAATAATCTATATCGAAGCCGTCCGTTTTGTCTCCAATGCTAGAGAGTTCGAAGCCCTTAAGTATGTACTCTCATCTCGACCAACCCAGAAATTTCAAGCATGGGTCGCATGCAATATATTTAATTTTGATTACCAAAGTCGCTACTAAATTAGTGCGGTTTAGTTTTTTATTAATTCATTAGCAATAAACACGATTCGAATGCATTAAAAGAGATGAACAACTCGGATATGTCAAGGAAATGACCCTAAGCCGATAGAAGAGGATTACACGGCCCACGTATTACGTGAGCGATTCCACATGGATCAGTCCCACATGGAGGAGTTAGACGTCTGGCTATTAATTTGTGACCATCGCTATGAGACAACTTTGCGACTAAATAGCGTCAAAACCTGAAAACCTTGTAGCTCAGGCTAGTTTACTCGCTAGTTCACTTTTTATTCCACGGTGTTCAGCTTATTTATAAAGCTGATCAAAGTCATGGCATGACTGTAACTTACAGATCAAAGAAACTACCTCTGGGCTGATCAAAATCAGGGCATGGCTAAGTCACTGACTTTACTAGATGTATACACACGCCTACATAGTCCAAACTAGTCCTGCACTATTCGGTGCATTTTCAAGGTTGACACTGAACTAAGCTGCAGAAACCGAGTTTCAATCAAAGTAAACCATTGTCTGCGTTACAGACAAAGAACCCCTCCACGTGTTTAAACTTTAGCGAGCCATGAACAAGCTGCCCAAACAATTCTGACTGAAGTGCAGGAATTCAGCTTATTTATTCCGTGAATATTACATATTGATTCCGCATTCTTCGATGAGGGGAAAACGAGGTAACAAGCGGTTTGGACCCGCGTTTCCTGAAAATGTAGCCTTCATAGTAAGTCCTCGTAAGCTTTGATTGTTAACCACAAAAACAAGTGGAAGTTAATGCTGTTTACCACTTCTTATGTATATTGTACTGTACTTCGGGTTTAACGAGTAATTAACGATATTAGATCGTTGGTGGACTAACCGCAATCAATAATCTATCGGTCCGTTAGATCACAGATCGATCACGAGTAAGACCAGTCGTATAACTGTTGCGGTTTTGACGATTTCATTGATGCGTGGTAAAACGTGCAATAAACATAGGTGTTTTGCAATCCGTGCTTACAAACAGGGAAGCATTTAGATAAAGTCTGGCCTTGCTTAGTAATCAAGTTGGTTTTCTTTTTAGAAAAGAATTACTTGGTTATTAAAACGCCGAGAAACGAAAATGTTTCTCACGTAACCAGAATTTATTTTCCTCTAGTTCCTTTCTTTCTTTTTTCTTTCCTTCCTTTATTTTTCAATTATCTTTTCTCCTTTTCCTCTTCTATTCTCTTCTATCCCCTCTTCTCCTCCTCCTCTTTTTCCGCTTAATTTCTCAGCCCACTTTTTCTCATTTTCTCACCGTCAACTCCACCAAAATACATAGAGACACAAGATAGAAGCTTCGAGTTTTACAAACATTTCGAATGCACCCAGTAACAAACAAAAAAACGAAAACCGATTCCTAATTAAAAGCTTCGCGTCCATGACAAAACAATAAGAACCTTGATCTTCAAAATCCCTAAAAATCTCTCATATTTGTGATGGAAAAACCTTAAATTAACTGACTGAATTCTGACCATCAATAGCTTGAGCTTCAGGTGGCCCCCCAGTAAGACGGAGCTTCGTGGGGGCCTATTACTCGACCATCTAAACACAAGACCAGGATCATGTTCCATGTTTACTCACGGATATATAATGACGTTGTTTGACAATAGTTATAAAATGTCCATGGATTTACTCCGAGTACCTAATGATGCGCTTCGCAGACCTGCTAAAGCTTCTCAACCTGGTGTTCCTGAACTAAACGCGAATTCTTGGAGTTTTTTGCTAATTCTTGAGGAATGGATAGCTCCCTTAAGTTCGTAAATTGCTAGTGTAACCGAAAAAACGCTTTTTTTATACTTTACTTCTTGTATAGATTTCGTGACTTCAATACGATCTCAGCTTATTGCGTATAGATGTATTAGATAAACGATTTCAAAACGTTTGACAAACATTTAACGTTTCTAAAAAACAGAAACAATAGAAAACTGATCGAAAAAAATATAACTTATAGTTCATTTCGGAAAATACTCGTTTAATTTCAAAGAAACTCATTGCAAAAGAGAAATGGATTTGAATCGATCACATCTTGAGCCATACCTCGGTGAAGTTTTATGTCGCTCAATTTATTTTATTAACCGGTTTTTCTTTTCTTTTTTTTTTTATTTTATTTTTTATTTTTTTTTATTTTTATTTTTTTGTCGTTATGCTCTCTCTTCTGTAGTTGAAGTAGCTTAGGTGTGAATAATATTCTTAATTGAGCCACTTAATACAACATTTTAGATAATTCAAAGTCAATATCGTTACAGCTCGCATTAATCTGAGTCTAGATAGCTACATGAATATAAATAAGTATAAATTAGTAAGTTGCGGCGTTGAAGTTGCAAGAATTGGAAGCAGGGATAACCCTTCAAACTGACCGTAAAGCTTTTAAAACTGTGTGTTTAGTTCAGGAAGTAAATCTTGGTATTCATTCTTAGTGGATTTGATAAATTGATCACGTCATTATTGAGTGAATATTTTCATAGATTATCCGCAGTATTAACAGTAGCGTTTACATGTAATGGAACATGTTGTAAGATGCTCCATTTTTGTTTTTAATGAGCTACTTTTTGATACGCCTTTAAATTAACTAAAAACTCAAAATTGACTAAAAATAATTTCATAGTTTGATATAAAACACTAACGCCTTATACGAAAAAAGATTCCAATACTCGTACACAAAAACGCGTTAGCCTAACGAAAAAAAAATTTTTTTTAACCGCTTTACTCACTTTGAAGAGATTTTTCTTTTTAAGCACTCAGTTACACAAAAATTTAATCACTGAGAATTAATTAACGAATACATGATTATTTTCCCCCAAGATGGTGTTAGGCCCCGTCCACACGTATCCGCAAATTTTTTTTTACGGAAACGGGTTGCGTCCACACGTGTTCTCAAATTTTTGTGTCCGTATCCGCAAATTTTACGAAAACGGATACGTGTGGACGGTGAAAACGATTCGAATACGCTGAGTGTGGACGCGAACATTTTCGTATCCGCAAAAAAAATTTGCGGATACAAAAATTTCCGGATACGTGTGGACGGGGCCTTAGTCAACATTCTAGATGTTTTGATTCAAATGTCGAAACATTTTACATAATTCTATTGACAAATAATTGGCGAGCTTTTATAAATTTTATCTCGAGTGCTATTGATAAATAAAACTGATCAGGTCACACTAGTATACTAGAGTCGTGCTAAGGCTTATTATTTTCGTCATTGTGACATCCAAAAGGAGTATAAATACATCAATAATGAAAGATCTCAAGTAGAAGCACTTGAAACAAATGTCAGGATAAATAACTCTGTGGTGAATTAAAAAATAACACGAAATATAATCTTAATTAACTTACCTTGAGTGCGTGATTTTCTTTGAGTTTCCTCCGCTCTGCGACTGTCTACGTAGAGTTCAATCTCATCCTCATGCCAAAATCGCTCGGCGCTTCAATATTTCACAAGCGATGAGTACACTGTATCCGATGTCCCTTCTGAAACTTTAAAATCACTTCAAAGAATTCTTTTTCATTTGATAACCTGTTAGTGCATTAGACCAAAGGTGACAATAACAATATCCAAGACAATCAGTTATTTACATTCAGCTTTTACAATTATATAGTTCAGAGGTGATCTTTCAAAAATGAGCCCTTGAATGCATTCCAGAGGTACAGCCACTTTCATTTGGAAACGTACTGGTTGATTTTACATTTTTGTTTCGTCATCCAATAAGATTTAAACATTTCAATACATTGTAAAACCGTGTATAAGGAGCTGAGACAATTGCATCAATACTTACGCAATATTTCTAGGTATATTTTATTTACTTGAGGACAATTTTTGGATCAATGCTGGGGGAAAAAGCCAAAGGGACAGCACTGACTTAGCGGGCTTAATCTAACATCCCTTTAGATTAGCCGCCAGATAGCGATCATTCTGATGGAGACGTCTTTCGTCGATTCTCTTGATCCCTATTTGTTTACTAAAATATTTTTATCCTATGGACCAAAGGGTTACATTCTGTGGCGTACTACAAATTCTGGTTCCAGGATCCTTGTGGACGGACAGCCTCCGGATTTTTGGTCTTCATATTTTAACATTCTTTCGTGCGCACTCTAGCTCAACTTTTAACCCGATTCAAGACCTTTGGAAACAAAATAATTATCTTTGCAATCAAAAGAATCCTTTCTTCATCAAATGAGCAGTTTCTAACAGGCTTGTCGATAAAGTATAAAGTATTTAATTTAAAGTGTTCCAAAATGGCGGATATATAGAGTGGAATGCAGTCACAGCACCGCGATAAAAATGTTCTGCGCGCGCGCTCTAAAGAATCAAAATTACCTCCCATTAACTATACTCTGAAGCCCGTCAATTTGAATGATGTTTGCTTTATCTTCTGTTGATTGAAATTAATTTACTTCAATCCCTTAATTTGTTTTCATAACACGAGTTCAAGTATTTGAACTTTGATCTGGTTTCGGTTTCTCTCGATTTATTGAATACGACGAATAGTTTACTTTATACTTTTGGTTTTTGCGTGATTTGCGCCATTGAGGAAATTTCACAACAGACTCTTCTTTCCAAAAAAATAATATACGAATTTCATTTTAGAATATGATTAGTATAATTTATTACTCTTATTTTCTAAACCTCATTTCTATTTGTTTATCACTAGATGGTTTTTCAGTAGAGCATATCGCAGTTCAAGATGTCATAGACGAGTGTTATTCCTGCGGACGTCAGAGATCGCGGCCCTTCAAAAGGTACTTCATTTGGTTTCAATTTACTGTTGTGATCTATACCACTTGAAACCTGTATCTAGTTCATCTTAATTGACTTGACAATACCTGAACATGATGGGCTTACGTCTGTTGTTTTAAAGGATTGAGCAGGGATAGCGGCCAAAATTCCTATTACCATGGTAACGACTATAAACATAACGCGGACTGACGCTAATGTTTTACTATAGAATCGATTTTTCCGTATTTAATGTCTGCAGACGAGGAAAATAACTGTATCGTTAGCTACCACCTATATATATCTATCTCAGTCAAATTTCTTCCAAGCATGCGCAGGAAACCGCATCAAAGTTGTGAATGCCTGTGCATGCGCAAAAGAAATATATGCATCTGCGCTTTCAAAATAATTTTAAGTGAAGAGCAAGATGCTCGAAAGCTTGGCTTGATTTATAATTAAAAAGCTGATGAATCATAACTATGAATTTTAACTCGGCTTCCAAACACTTATTCAATTTTAAGTTGTTTGAGATAAATGAAGATATACGGCACAAACCAAATGCGACAATAGATTTGACTCTACTCTGGAAATGTCAAGGCTAAATACGCGAGATTATTTCAATAGCATTACATGACATCTGGATCATGAAACAGAGTCATCTTCGCCTGATACACTCTTGGCCGTGGTTGCTCTGGGAGACAAGCACGTCATTTGGTCACGTGGTGTTCGACCGTTCAACCAATAAGTGACCACGTGTCCTTTTCCCTAAAAATGCGCAACCAAGCAACATCAATAAAACAAACTTTCGAGTTTGTGAGCAGGAGAGTGAAATAAAATAATTTGAAATTTTTTGGTCATCTACGGTTATCCTATAGTCACAACGAAACGTGACGTCAGCTTGTCACGTGCCACGAGGAATGTGTCACGTGCTACGGGGAATGTGTCACGTGGAAGGGAAAGCACTGACGATTTTATGGTCAGAAAAGTTTTTTGAATAATTGTCATAGCGAGGTCTTCCTTCTCGAAGAGATAACCTTTCCAAAGAGTATCTGTGTCTAGTGCTTCTTCAAGACAGGTCCCAGAAGGTCAATCAAGGGATCGACTAGACATGGAGGTCTTTAATCATTCAGCCCTTAGAAAGGGTTAAACCTTCGCCTTCGCATTGAATGAGCAAATCTCTTTATCTTCATCAGAGGAGGACCCTCTGGATGTAATAATAATTGGTTTAACGCTGGGAGATTCTCTCATTTATATCCTTCAAATATTATCAATACGCTGCAACAACCTCAGGCTCTGTGAGCTAATTAACAATTATTCGCCAAAGGCGAATGATTGTTTTAGTTTTCTTAACACAAGTGAATTTAATGAATGACGGAGAGAGTTTCGTTTTCTTCCCCCCCCCCCCCCCCCCCCTAAATTTCATTTATCTCTGCCAGCGGCACACATCGACAAACGAGCGTGCATGGTATATTCACCTGTAGTTCAATATAACAGCATAAGATGTAAATAGACCCTTTTCGAATTCCAAATTACCGCTGTGTTTCCTGATTACAGACTCATTTGCACAGGGTTAGCCTCGAGTTTGTGCAGAATATTCACGTGTTCCAGTCAAGGTCCGTCAAGTTTCAAAGTGTTTGTATTGTTGAAGTTGTGCATTCTTTCCTTTACCGTTGGTATTTGTGAATATTTAAACACTGATACGAGGCTAACCCTGTGCAAATGAGTCTGTAATCGAGGAACACAGCGGTGATTTGGAATTCGAAACTGGTCTATTGTGACCAATGGGTGCGCAGGATTTAATATATTCACTTGACTAAAAATACTAGTTAATCTTAATGCAAGGCTTACTCAAAGATGGAATTGGAATTTAGCGTGTTGGGTGTTGCGGGGGGAGAAGAAAGAGGAGAACTCGAGGAAATACGCTCGAATCGAGGATGAGTTATAGACACAAGTAGGCGTTACCTTGAGAAGAATATTGCCCCTTTCTGTGATATCGTATACACCAAATCTATCAAGATAGGACTTTGCTTCCTTGCTGATATGAATCTTTAATGCTTACAAGAAAATACAGAAACAATAAGATTAGAAAACTAGCGTAACTGGATTGCCGTGAGCGATAATAAATATTATATGCCGCATACTTGTAGGGCGTACAACTCTCAACTCACATGCTGATTATTACAAACAAAGGAACCTGAGAAAACCCTGGCAAGGGAAGTATGTTAAAGATCAGTTGTCATACATGATCTTCTACGTGTCATTCTCTTTAGAATAAGATTCTTTGTTTGAGTTGTATCCATTTTCATGTGTCTTCTCATGCGCAACCGTTAAACATAGAAATGATACTCAAGGGAATGACACGTGGCCAAAAAAAGCATTAAGCACGAGGTAAAGAGGTCTACATAATAATTAGTTTGTTACTCATGGTCAGTTTGGTTTCTATGGTTACCTTCTCCAGTAGACTCCATCCTTGACGCCATGTTTACAGCGTCACCAAACAAACAATAACGAGGCATACGAATACCTACTACGCCTGCGCAGACGGCTCCTGAAACAGAAGATTTTAGAAAGCTCGACATGAATACTGATAGTTTGCAATATATCATTCGTAGAGTGATTTAACTTTGGCCGTGGAAGAAATGTCAACGTAATACGAATAAGTAAAAGATTAGACGGTTACCGCTATGTATTCCAATTCTGAGCTCGAGTTTCTCATTCGGTCTGTGACGAATTACAAACTTCTTCTGCGCATGTAATAAATCAAGTGCCATATCAGCTATGTGACGCGCATGCTCGTGACCATTACGTATAGGGAGACCGCTGGCCACCATGTACGCATCACCAATAGTTTCAACCTTCAAGAAAAAATATTTAAATTGTCGATAAAGCATGGTTTGCATATTGTGACAGAATCAGAGTCGTCAGAGTCGGTAGCAGTTTATGCATGAAACTTTGCAAAATTCTTCCGATACGACGCGCTTCCGACTCCGATTCCGAGGCGCTTCCGACTCTGATTCCGACTCCGTTGTCTCCGTTTTTTTACTTCTTCGTGAGCTGCTTCCGATTCCGACTTTGATTTCACCGCAAGTAAGACTGAACCATAGAAAAAGGAGCTCGTTTTATTGAATTTCTTACCTTATATACATCGTAGTGAGCTATGACGCTGTCAAACAACGTGTACAAATCATTTAAAAAATTTACAATCTGAAAATACAATGAAATTATATTATTTTCTGATATTCATAATTAATGCCTTGTATATTCATTGTCAGGAAAATATTTGTTTGGACTTACTTGTAATGGAGAGCTCAAAGAGCAAAAAGGCGTAAAACCAACAATGTCGCTGAAAAAGATCGAAACTTCTTCAAAGTAATCTGCCTTGACTGGTAGGCCTGCGATCAGCTGGTCAGCGACGCTTCTGTAAGTAAGAAAATGAGTGACTTGTTTTATGACTGGGAATCTGCTGTACCACTGTGTCAATAGACCAGTTTCGAATTCCAAATTACCGCTGTGTTTCTTGATTACAGACTCATTTGCACAGGGTTAGCCTCGAGTTTGTGCAGAATATTCACGTGTTCAAGTCAAGGTCCGTCGAGTTTCAAAGTGTTTGTATTGTTGAAATTGTGCATTCTTTACTTTACTGTTGGTATTTGTGAATATTTAAACACTGATACGAGGCTAACCCTGTGTAAATGAGTCTGTAATCAAGGAACACAGCCGTAATTTGGAATTCGAAACTGGTCTATTGGGTAGCGTGCATCCCTTGCGCATGAGAATTAAAGGTAAAAAAGTGCCCGCCATGTTGGTTGAAATGGCAACAAATCTTTTGTTCTACTCAACCAACATGGCGGCTATTGAGTCACCCACACAAAGGTAAGAGACATGGCCGCCATTTGGTTGGCATAACGAATGACACCAACACCAAATCTTCGGTTCTAGTCATTCAGAATGGCCGCTCTGAGGTAACATTCACTAGGAAAAAAGACATGACCGCCATGTTGGTTGACTAGACTTGATGACATGTCAACCAACATGGCGGCTATGACGTCACATGCAACCCGAGAATAACGAATGCGGATATCAGATCAAGAGAATTCTGTGCACGTGATACATACTTTGGTAGCATGTTATGGAGAAGTTCCTCTGTCTTTTTTTTCTCTTCCATCCACTGTTCAGTACGCTCCTTCACGAGATCCTCTAAATGTGACGAGTAATCTTCCAAGAGATAGATAACCTTGTCTACAATATTCTCCCTGATTGAAGAAATTTCAAAACAGCGTCCAAATTAAGCAGAAAAAAATCAAGTCCTTGTTTTACGAGGGTAGCTAGGGGCTGACAAACCTTGGACCCTTATTGCTGTGAGCCTATAAAGCAATAGTCCCCTTCACAGTTCCCTGCGCCATCTTGAAAGGTAGCCGTGTCTTTGCATCGAAGCGAGACGAACGGTGAGCTTGCAATGATAGAGACATGTGAATATTGTCCAAGGTGTTAAAAAAAGGTCTCTATCATTGCAAGCTCACAGTTTACAGCTCACAGGCTCGGCTACCTTTCAAGATGGCGCAGGGAACCGTGAAGGGGACTATTGAGCTGAGAAGCACAATGACACTCCTACGATTTGTCATAAATATGAATCGTCCTTCCTTTACGAGGGAGCATTTAAAAGCCAGGGGCTGACAAACCTGGAGCCCTTAGATTTGTGATCTCCTGAGATGAGCCGTTACGGCTCTTGGAGTAAACATTTAGAAAATATATGGTAAAATAAATAGAAAAATCTGTGAGATTATACAACATTCGATCTTAGGAACACAATGAAACTCGTATAACTTGACATAAAAAACGATAGAACAACCGCATAATTACTAACGATATAGAATTTGAACAAGTATTTTTCTAAACTTACTATAATTTAGTACATGTGAAAACGCTTTTATGTTTCCACATGAACACGAGGCAGGTCAGCCAAAAACAAAAAGCCATTCAAATTAGTCGCCATATAGTTCGATTCCGTGTATTTAAATCATAATTATTTTCAAAAACATACATACTTTTTCCCGCCTTGCAAGGTTATTATGATTTTTTTGATCTCTTGAAAACTTGGCCTGCCATCCGGGTCTTCAGACCAACATGATGTCATCAACATGCACAAGTCATCAAACTTTGAGGCTGGTGCGACCTTTGGCCTGAAGGGGTTCTTGCTGTTGGTGACCTTGACGCGATCAATGATTTCTATGTCAAAAGGGAACGATTTATTATAGCGGTTATGACATTATATCAATCACAGACGTCAAGACATCAATAGCTCAAAGTATACGAAATGTCTTAATTCCACGTATGAATGGCAGCATGTATGTACAAAAACGGTGGCTCTGCGATTATAACACTGGGGTTTACTATCCTGGGCCCTGTTGCAATAAGATGTGCGCTTTTCCAATAAAAGCACCTGAGTGTTACGCTAAGATAACAATGTATTGTCTTGACATATACAGTACTAAGCTGTCTTTGAAGAGCTGTATGTAACTAACTACTTGAAGAGTAAATAATGGCTTTACCTTCGACATCCAAGCAGTACTCGTAGAACGGTGGCGTTCTTGTTTCCATTTCCTGTAGTATGATAGCAAAGCTGTACACATCTGCCTTTTGTGTTGCGCTCTCTTCTCCTGACCGCAGCATTTCTGGAGCAGTCCATAACAGTTCTATAAGGAAAAAATCTCCAGATGTTCTGATTCGTTGCAACATGTTGCAAATCAAATCATTAGTGGCAACATGTGGCGGCAGCCAAGTTAGCTGACACACCACTTTTTACGCGGATTAAAGAAAGGTTTGATGAGAATAAACACGTTTACCGCGATTGTTCAATTCATGGCGGGAAACTATCACGTGATTTTACATGGCTTTGGACTATGGACCTTTATCACAAGGCGACCACGTTTATTCTCATGAATTTGTTTCTTAACCCCTTGAATGCGAGTCCACGCGTGGTGGAATCTATTGTTCATACCAACATGGCGCCGCGTGAAAAAGTCGAACAAGGAGAAGAAAAAAAGATAGAAGCAAAACATCACTATGACGATGACGCGGCGTACTTCCATCATGGTAGAATGCTAGAACTTACCTTTCGCTTCACGTTTTTTGGGTTCGTTTTTCAAAGACCAAAGTCCAAAGTCCGTTATCTTTAACACCCAACGACCATCGACCAAACAATTCGAGGATTTCAGGTTGCCATGGATTTTGATTTCAGATGATTGAAGAAATATCATGCCCTGAAAAAGAAATTCTCCTTTTAAAGCTCATCCTAAGTACTTACTAGCAAGGTTTTAGAGATTGTTTAGCTTTACAGTTTCGCGATGTAGGATATTAGAGTTCAAAATGGGGGGAATGAATCACGTGACATGCTAGACAATATGGCGGCGACGGATCACGTGATATGTTAAATCCACCCCCAAAAAAGATAACATTGAAGCAATAATGTATTTAATATGTATTAATAAATATATCAGAATTATTTTACCTCTACAATATCCGCAACAAGAGAACGAATAAACATCGAATCAAGCTTAATGTTGTCATCCATTATTATGTCCTGCAGGGAAAATACGAAATATATACTAGTATTTAACGAATACAAATATCAAATACAAATACAAAAAGATGAACAACAGTACAAAGAACTTTGTGACATGGCAGCCATGTTTATCGTTACCCTCGAGAAACTTAATTCACATCTGTTTAACATTTTAAAAAAGCTTGAATAAGGTCGAGGCTACGCGGCACAAGATCTATAATGTTCTAGCCAACATGACTGACTGCCATTTGAGAAATGCCTCTACCCAATTAAAGTCTCTACATCCTCAGTGGCAAGGGTAGTGGTCACGTGACATACTTACCTGAATGCTACCTCGAGAACAAAATTCTATCAACGTGTAGATATGGGGTGGCTTTACGCATGCGCCGACAAATCTTGCTAAATTGTTGTGGTGTAGTTCATAGACCTAACAAGACAAGAAAGATTCCAAAATTTGAAAGCCGAACAAACATGTTTTGGGTGGCCATAAACTTGTTTAGTCGTCATGGTACAGTCATTGCTTTCAACATAGGTCTTTTCTGAGTTCGATAAATAGGGTGCATTGTGTTCTAGCTTCGGTACAAACAACACCATACAAGGTGTGATGAACAAAAGATGTCTGTACCGAAGCTAGACCACAAAAAGGTCTATGAAACAGAGTATCAAACGCCAAACCAATTTTTTCGCTACAGTAACAATATATTCACCCTGTTTCTCCAGTCATTGTCATTATAACGTCGACTATAAAAACGTATTGACGTCACATCTATATTGCCATGGCAACAGTACATAAATAAGCTGTCAAACCTGTTTTAGTTCAAGGAGTTCATTTCTTGATATCTCGACTTGGTTTCTTTCAAACTTCTTTACATAAACGTGCGTTGCCTTTAAATAGATATTATTATATTAGCATCGCAATCAATCAGCAGTTATGAGGTAAAAGTTTGAAATATGATAATTAAGAAAAAAAATACACAGACCTTATATCTACCAACGTGTGCATTGCGGAGCTGTCGAGGTGAACAGCCATAGAAGGAAGACTAAAACCAAATTTAAAGCAAGAACGATTTTTTTTAGTTTGTTGAGCGGCTTTTAGTGGTTCTTATAGAGTGCACGCCATATATCCTTGAAACAGTACTAACTAATTAGTACTGAGTAGCACCAATGTAACACCACTATTCTCACTGCATACATAATTGGCGTGTCACGTAGGAATTTAGCAACCCCCCATATATGGACATTGGAGTTTGCGCAGTGCGGGTGTAATGCTTTGCGACCCCTCCATTATATGTAAGCGCCACACCCAGACCCTTGAATCATTCCGTCGGAAGCTGCCTAAGGAGAGAGTAGAAGATTCACCCCACCCACCTCCCCTGGTGGCGGGTTGACGACGCATCGCATTGCTTTTCGCATGCTCATTGCCAGCAGTCGCGGTCACCTTCCGTATCTTAATTCCCGTGACTCGGTAATGACTATGCAGTGAGGATAAAATACTAGAGCGCCACCAAATATCCTTGAAATAGTACTAACTAATTAGTTCTTAGTATCACCAATGTAACAATTGAAAAACAAAAGAAATCAAGTTTTTAGTGCTATTTAGTTTTTGTGCTATTTCACAGATGCATGGTTTGCACTCTAGCACGCGCACAATCGTACAATCTGTCGTCGCGACAAAATAGGGTTTTGGTGAAAGTCAATCAAACCCATTTCCAAGATATTGTCGGAAAAGACAGTATTTTCAAAGGGCACCTGCTCAAAACGACGCCACAACGACTGCGCGCGTACTATTGAGAACAATTCAAAGAAACAGTTCCATAAAGTCCTAGTCACGGCGCCATTTTTCAATTGAAGGTGTCCTATAACGCACAGAATTCGAGAAAAGCAAAAAAAAACAAAAAAACTAAAGATCATACATACTATACTATTCACAATTGAAGGGCGTGTTCGACTGCTTTTCCATGCTGGAGTATGGAACTTTATTTCAGAGTAATTCACTTTCCACGTAAGCTTTGTCAGCTCTTTCTCGAACTTTCTTTTCCTGCGATAAAAGTCAATTTTGATATTTAGATTCTTGGCTTGCTACTATATTTTACTCCATTCCGAGGTTTAGAAAAAACTTGGGTCGAGTTTGCATTTTAGTACATGTCTGTGCATTGTGGGGCTGTCTTAGGGAACATATTTCCAAGATGGCGTCTATATCGTCCACTAAAAGAGTCCCACAATGCGCTGCAATGCCAACTCGACCCAGTCCCCCCAGTTTTTCGCTAATAATGCAAAAGAAAAACTTTAATGAAATGGGAAAGACATTGTGCCGTAAAATGACATGATAGAGACAACAATGGCTAAAGGAACGTCTTTCGTTTGGGGAACAACATGGCGACGACCTTAAAGAGAGTGACAGGAGTGGAAAACCTGAAATTCATGCTAATATTCAATATCTTTTTATCGATACCCTAAACAACTTCTGCATGGGATTATCAAATTCGAGTCACGACTAATTTACAGATTGAATTTGGTGCGTTAGGTTTTGTGAAGGGAGAGAAAAAGGATGGCGTATGTTTCTGGTCCTCAAACATTCCCAAGACAATGAAATAACAAAAGACACGGCGGCCATGTTGGTGGATATAACAAAAGAGACTAATGACGAATCTTTCGTTACATTCATCCAACATGGCGGCCGTCAAAGCCATCAATAAGATGTTAGGTTTCGTTTTACCTGTAGATTATTACCAGTAGAATGGAAATCGTCACAATCAGAGCAAAGCAGATTACAAGCGTTACGATCAGGTACGTTAAACTATTGTCTTTCTCGGGAGCTTTAACATGAAAAATTAAAGGGAAAAACGCCGTTAAAATTTCACTCAAAAAGGACCAACTTAATTTATGTCAAATATTCAGGTGCAACTTTCAAAAGACAGCGAGATGGCAAAATGGGCAGCCATGTTGGATGATACTATATCAAGTGAAACGAACGACAAATCGGCCTTAAGTATATAAGTATATAGATCCAAGATGGCGGCTGTGATGACGTCACACAAGCACCAACAGGTATACCTGTCGTACTACGATATCCGAAGGTATTTGTTAGCAGGGAAGACATAAGGGACTTTTATCATAAATCGCATGGTTTCCATAGTAACGTGGTGCTTACTCGGTTTTGATATAGGGCACAACTCCTGGTTGAAACCGCATTCTGGTGAATCTGCGGGCACGCGTGTTTGCCCCGTGTCAGACCACGTGAGTGTCTTGTTCTTCTGCAGTTCTAGTATTTGACTGCCGTTGGAGTCGATAAAAAGTTCACCGACTTCAAGCATTTCTGACAAAGAAAAGATGAGAAAAATAAACTGGAATGAGTAAGATTGTGATTTTTTTGGGTAAATATGGTAATAAATAAATCATGGTCATTTTCATTTAATGGGGGAAAAAAAAAACTCGTCATCTCAAATGCACCACCATAAGTACAGCAGTGGCGCAGCTCAACGGGGCAGAACTGAAAGCATGTGAACAGTCGATCATCAGAAGACACATTAAATATGGATACAACTCAAACAAAGAATCTTCTTCTAGTATGCAAAAAACGTTAACCGATAGAAATTAATCGCATTCACAGAAAACTTACCGTTTTCTTCTCGTTCATTTTTCTGGAGACTAAACAATGTCATGTTGAATTCCGCATCGCCATTTTTATCTACGCGAACGTCGAATCCCGTTATACCTGAAACAAGACAACACATTTTCTTGTCGAAACCTGCACCTTGCTAGCTCTTGGTTTTTTTGTGTGTACTGAGACTCTTGCTTTTGTCTATCTCGATCGGTACCAAAGAAATATCCTTTTGAGTATGCGCCGACATATAACGTGGCAAAACGTACGTTCTCTGGTAAATATTGAGTCCGCGATTTGCGTGCGCATAACTTAATAAACTTGTAAATGATCATAAATGAGCTTACGAGCTTATTTGCTTTTTGCTACTAATTGGACTTTATTTCAAAGATATCCTTACTTTGATAGCTAGTTTCTCGAATGTTCCCAAACACAGCGGTTCCATTTTTAGGGTCCAGTCCTTGAGCAATTGTTTTATTCACGGCCAAGGCGTAGAGATAAACAGCGTCATATAAATAAGCAGAGTAATACAAAGCCTGTTAAAAAAAAAAAGTAATAGACAAGCATTATATCCTGGGTTGTCGGCTCTAGGGGAAGCGGGGGACCAGAAGAGGTTATCCTCCTATCGTTTAGTGCCAAATCCCGCTAGAAAGCCTGTTTACTCGGGCTTCATATAGGCAGTAATTTTATCGCTTACTCGGGCTACATGTAGGTAGTAATTTTATCGCTGTCTTTTGCTACTGTATACTGGTTGGACCGGCGGAAGCTGTGTCGTGATTATGCTGTGTGGAATCCTTTCGACAGTGGCTTAAATCCGCTTAGTACATCACACTAAATCAACGGACCGTGGGCAGATACTAGAGAGTTTTAGATTGACTTTTTTTCTTCCCGCAAAAGGCAAACGTGACCACGTTTTCATCGTTTTCATGTACTTAACTTAACCTCTTGCAAACTTTCTCACCGAGCGCAAATACTCTTTTGTTTTTCTACTACTTGGACTTTTTTGCGATTCTTTCTCACCTATTTAAAATAATTTTTCACTGGTCAATTGACGCTTCACGTTTGCCATCTAAAACTCTCTACTAAGAAAATACCCCCGCTCAAACAGCTAATCAGAACGCACGATTTCCATAATACCGCAAACCGGAAAGAAAAAGCCAAATATACACATAGTTTCTTACTATTTGTTGCTCTTTTCCGTTATTAAAAGGGTATTCCTTGAACTTTTCAATCACATGTTTCTCGAACCGTGCGTATTTGGTTCTATTGTAGGGTCTGGGTACTAGAGCCAGCACCGAATGA